>NC_092423.1:118491899-118814399 GCF_036169615.1 Heliangelus exortis
TTAGGTTAAAAGAGAATGCAACGGTTTTGTTTCTATTAAATTTCTCATCTTTGTACTGAGAATTTCTTTTGTTTACTCCAGAGAGGAGGGAAAACAGCTATTGTCCCTCCCTCCTGCTGAATCTGTTTCACTCCACCCAATGGATTTTGTTGAGAAGAGCAAAGGGCACAACTCTAATTCAGAGGTGTAAGCATGCCTCAGAGACAGAAGCCATAAGCAAAGTGCCAGATACCCAGACCTTCTGGTTTTTGCATTAAGCAGCTACACAGAAACAAAGTGTTCTTGCTCTACAAACACTATCCTTGCATGATTCTCTGAGAGCCTGTACGCTCGCTCTGTCTTCTTCTGCTTCCACAAAAATCCTCTTACTCTCCATAAATATTAACAGCAGACAGCTTCCTGGGAGTCCAGCACAAAGTTCTGGATAGAGTTGAAAGTCCTATGAGGAACAAGTCCTGTGAGGAAAGGCTGAGGGAACTGGGGGTGTTCAGCCTGGAGAAGAGGAGGCTCAGGGGAGACCTCATCACTCTCTACAACTCCCTGAAAGGAGGGTGTAGCCAGGGGGGGTTGGTCTCTTTTCCCAGGCAGCTATCAGTAAGTCAAGAGGACATGGACTTAAGCTCTGCCAGGGGAGGTTTAGGTTAGATATTAGGAAAAAATTCTTTACAGAGAAGGTGATCAGGCATTGGAATGGGATGCCCAGGGAGGTGGTGGATTCTCCATCCCTGGAGGTTTTTAAGAAGAGACTGATGTGGCTCTCAGTGCCATGGTCTGGTAACCATGGTGGTAGCGGATGAAGAGTTGGACCTGATGATCTCAGAGGTCCCTTCCAACCTGGCTGATTCTGTGATTCTGTGAAAGCAGACTTGGATGTGGTGTTCCCCAGGGGCCAGTACTGGGTCCTGTCCTGTTCCATATATTCATCAATGACCTGGATGAAGGAAAAAGGTTTATCCTCAGCAAGTTTACTGATGACAAAAAACTGGGAGGGATGGCTGAGGCACCAGAGGGCTGTGCTGCCATTCAGCATGATATAGACAGGCCTGCTAGGAAGCAGCTCTGTGAAAGAAGACCTGGGTGTCCTGGTGGACAACAGGGTGACCATGAGCCAGGAATATGCCCTTATGGCCAAGGATGCCAATGGCATAATGAGGTGCACCAAGAGGAGTGTGGTAGACAGGTCAAGGGAAGTTATCCTTGCTCTCTACTCTGCCCTGGTGAGGCCCCATCTGGAATACTGCATCCAATTCTGGGCTCCCTGGTTCATGAAATATCAAGAACTACTGGGAAGAGTCCAATGCAGAGCCACTAAGGTGATCAGGGGACTAGAGCACCTACCATGCAAGGAAAGGCTGAGAGAAGTGGGTCTGTTCAGCCTGGAGAAGAGGAGACTGAGTGGGAGGATCTCTTTAATGCTTGTAAGTATCTGAAGGGCAAGTGTCAGGAGGATGGGTCCAGACTCTTCTCAGTGGTGTTCAGTGACAGGAACAAAGGACAATGGAACATGGGAGGTTCAATGTAAACATAAGGAAAAAACTTCTTTACTGTAAGGGTAACAGAGCACTGGAACAAGCTGCCTACAGAGGTTGTGGAACCTTTGTCTCTGGAGATATTCAGAACCTGCCTGGACACCATCCTGTGCAACATCCTCTAGGTGAACCTACTCTGGTAGGGGGTTGGATTAGATGATCCCCAGAGGTCCCTTCCAACCCTTAACATTCTGTGATTCTGTGATTAAAGTCACCTCTATGCTGTGCCAGTGGTCTCTGATAACCACGGTTCTGTAGAGAGGGTGAGGAGCAGGAGCCATGCAGGGCATGTGGCACCTCACACCACCTTCCTTAGGGCTGGTTGAGGCCAGACACAGCCACATTTAGCTTTATTCAGTCTGAGTCCTTTTTTGGACTGTGGTCCCTAATGCCTGGCTCATTTTGTGGCAGAGCCAAGAAATAAAACCTGCTTTCCTAAACATGAAGTTATTTCACCCCATGCTGGACAACTCATCATTCTTCCCCACTCCTTGCCTTGGATTAGTTTTCCTCAGATTTATTATCTCACATTTTTCAAATCAAATCACTTGTTTTTTCTTTCCTTTTCTAGCCACTCTCCACCTCCTCTACATTACATCTCATGTCTCTGCACTCCCAGCTATTCAGTTTAATGCAATCTCTAGATGTCATCTCACTTCCATGTCAATTCTGACATGAGTTGGCAATGAAGAAAATGAGGCAGACTGGGGCTTCCTTTGCAAACCCTTCAACTCCCATTTTGGAAAATAATGCTGCATCTATACATAAGACTGGAAATAGCAGAGGGTCAAAGGCCAACCCTTCAGGGAGCCGTAGTCAGCAGTCCCTGCAAAAGATTTTGAAGAGTGGGTGAGAAACAAAACCCAAGCCACAAATACTTCGTCCCAGCAAAATGACTGCCAGTGGCAGTGAGGCAATGGAAAGGGCAGATCACTAATAACATCCTAACTTGTGCCTTGGGCTGACTTCCACAAGGTGTTAGTTGGCAATGTTATGTGGCTTCCATGAGAGCTGGCAGAGCTGTATGTGCCTTTGGAAAAATTAAAATCTTTTGTTTACCGTATGCTGTTACTCTAGCACTGTTAGCAGGACTAATAGGCACTCAAAAAACAGAAATTGCAATGTAGAGTATTAGTACAAAATGAAAAATACATTTTTCCCTGGTGTATCAGAATGTGAAATAGTATTTGCCAAACATAAAACAAAATGCTGACAAACAGCTATAAAGAAGGATGATTTGGGTAGGCAAAAGTAAGAGTTTTGTTATCTCTCATTTCTCTTCATTGTTGGAGAATGAGAGTAAGGGGTGTTTTCTATTGCAGCCAGTTAACAATCTTAATGCCACAATGTTTTAATTCTGCTGTGGTAACCAAGCTGCATGGGGATAGGGAAGGATGTTCAGGAGCAGGCAGAACAAAGAGAGCAACCAGTCTCCTCTTGATTTCCACTATCCTAATCTGAGGCCCACCTGAAGTTACAATGGGTCTTTGTCCTCCTTTCTGTGGCCCACCTGGCCATCCACACTATGGTACTGGCAGGATAGGGTGCTGAGGGTCTGTGAGGCCTTTCACCCATCCCTTGTCCCATCACATCCCTGCACAGAGCGCTGGGAAACTGCTGGAGCGTCACCTGGGATTGCTGAGTGCTCTGCTCAGAGCGTCTCTCTGGTTATTTACAGACACTCTTTGGAGCCTTGCAACCTTGATTTTTTTTTTTTTTTTTTTTTTTTTAAACCTGAGAGCTGACTGTTTTCCCCAGTTTTTTCCCTTTTTCTTCTAGTCCTTCACTGGCACAAGAGAGAGGGATGGGTTTTTTTAGAGACAGTCCCTGCCTAAAAGGAGAATGGCAAAAGTGGCTTCTGTGCAGCCTGGCTATTGACAGAGATCAGAAGAAGATTGGCGCAGGACTGTGCCTCTGCCTTGGTGCATGACATAAAGCAACACATCCCTGGACACCCATCCTCTACTTGTATTGCAGGGCAGAATTCAAGAATCACAACATTGTGAGAAACAAATTTGAAGGAAAAGGCAAAGGAGAATTCCTAACAGTATTTTAATGTTTTGCTTTGGAATAATTTTTGAGGCAAAGATACTACTCACTGAGCATGCTTTCCAGACATGAAAGATAATAATAATTACTAATTTTACTTTCCTGAGCTCTAATGATTTTGATGCATTTTATTCTTAGAACTAAAGCAATTACAGCTGAATATTGTTACCAGTGAGCATCTAGGAAATGGAAACTTCAAGTGGTACTGATATGATGAATGGCAGACCCCAAGCTTATGAGCTACCTACATCATAACATGATGCCCTTCACTCTACAGGAACCCCTGCTTTCTCAAAAGATTTCTACTTAAGTAGGGTCTTCATATGCTGGCTGCTCCTTAAAAAAGAATTAACTTTCTGAGCACTAAGAGGCTTAGGAAAGAAAGTCACTGACTTCAGAAGTCTGCCTATTGCAGCAAACTGCAATTGGTGCTGTACTGAAAACATAATTTAACTCTGAGCATCCAAATTCCATGCAGGTGCCAAATACACAGAAGCAATTCCTTGGTTAGCCTTGTTTTTTTCTTGCATTTGTTAGGTTATCAGCTTTAAAAGAAAAGGATGTAAATATAAACAAAAAGCTCAATTTCATCTTCAGATTATAAGTAAAAGTTTGTAAAGCTGCTACTGTGATTTACCACTGTAAAGTAAATGCTCTAATTGATTACAGGAGAATTAATATATTGCGTCTGGCTTCTTTTGCCTCAAAACCAGCAGTACGACTGTACATATAATAATTTTAAGATGTAAAAGTTTAAAATAAATGAAGGACCTGAGGCAATTTTTTAAAATATGAGAATGTGTATTCATGCATCAAAGGAGCTGATTCTGTAGAATATTGTGTAGAATATTTAGGCTACATGCCCTCCATCAGTAATATCAGATAATGCTTAGCTACAGACCTTCCAGGGTTTGGAAGCAAATGTTCTGAGCTAAGCAACACTTGCAATTTCATGTACTTGCTTTAAGGTCTGCTTTTGGGATCAGAATCAATGTTGAAAGACAATGTCTTTAAAACATTGTGATCATCCACCAGCCTAAACACCAAATCCTCCAAAATTAGTTCAATAGAACAGACAGGGCATTGACATGAGCAGTGGCAGAAGCACACCTGAGCACTGCATTCAGTGTATTGAGGGGAGGAGATAACTTTAGAGGTGGCTTTTTAAAGTGTGGCCAGCTGAAAAGGGTATTTCAGTCTCCAAAAGACCTCTACCTTAATAATCACAGGAAACAGCAACAGTCATAGGCTTTGCTAATAATCATCTGCAGAACTGTAAAACTGCAAAACCTCATGAAATTATAGCTTGCTCCATAGTTCTACGGCTTCAAAGAATTTGTTCAGTTTTTTTGTACCATAGAAACCTCCACTTTGAGCCTTCTGAGGGTAAGCCCTTTCCTGTTGGAAGACAATTGCTGGTACCTGGTGGGACAGTGAAACTGAGTCCTTCACACACAGTGGCATCAGAGATCTTGCAAGAAGCACTGCCAAAGAATGGCTTACACTGGAACAAAACCCAAGTAAACATTTTAAAAGTGAAAGCACAAAAAATACAAGAAAGGAAAAGTGTTTCACACATGTAGGTTAATAGTACTACAGCTTAGTTTGTTTCCCATAACCTTTTATGCAGGTTAATTTCCTCTTCCAATGGACTGAGGGAAATACTAAAGGGTAGATACAGAAATAAATGAAGTTATCTGAAGTGAGATTTTGGCAGACTTTAAAATTAAACTATCACTCTATTCCTCACCTAAATTTATCATATACTGTGGTATGTAAAGTCAAGAGTTATTTGCATTTAGTTGTTTCATCTCTTTACATATATCCAGTCTTAGTTCCCAGCTCACTCCCAGGACCATCAGGGAGTTGGAAAGAAGACATATATTTTTGTAAGTCTCCTAAGCACCCAACTTGCCAGGCACTTCCAATACCTCAAATGTCAGTAGGATCAAGTTATTCAGAACATATGGCATATATCAGTCAATTCTGTGTCATGCAGGGGATGGGTACAATGCACTTCTTTAGGTCACTACCATTATAACTGGTATAAATTAAAAAACAGTTTATGCTGACTTAGACCTTTTTGTCTCTAACAAGACACAAACCCATACTTGCCTAAGCCATGCCTTCCTTAGCTTGCAGCACTGTCCATCTCTTCTTTTGATGCTGTACCACAATACAGCAACAAAACTCAAGTCTTGCTAGACCAGAAAGTGAGTGTGAGTGCCCACCAGCTTCCATTCAAAGCTCTCACTCACGGGCATAGGAGAAAAAAGGGCTCTTCACTATCCACTGCAAAACAATAATTCATGGTTGATGGAGACATTTTCTCTTCGTGGCTGATCCTATTTTTCCTTTCAATGCAGCCATACTCACTCTTTTGTTCACTGAATTCTAAACAAATCCCTTTGTGAAGGGTGATACAGCAACACGAGGAGGAGTAGAGGATGTTTCTTGGCCAGATTAGTCTAAAAGTTGTTAATTATGATGAACTTGTGGAAGGTGAGGTGTGGGTTTAACCATGCCCATCCCTCTCCTTAGAAGAGATAATCAAGCCCATATCCTGGACTAGTACTTCATGGGTCTACAATTAAGTGTCTGCTATGAAATGGTGGGCACTGCTATTCTTCCCTCAATTTAAAAGGTGCTCCATGCTTGAAAAAGATAAATACCAGTCTGGAATCCTCAGAGACATTCAGGCCTGTAGATCTTCAGAGGATAGAAGACTTGCTTGTAGGCCTGAGTGAGATGCCTGAACACTGGTACTAATCCATTCAGCACATGGATTGCTTCTGATGACATCCAGAGGCACTCTGGCACCTCAAGTCTAGGCATTTACTTCTCTGGGTCACTTACACACATATCCAGGACACCATGATCCTAGTCCCTGTTATGCACTGACCTTCTCTAGCTCCTGCCAAGCAAAATAATTGCTGTCTGTCTAACTCAGCCTTCTGTAAACTAGACACAATTATTTTTTTTTTGGTCCTGTTTAACATCTCAGCTTGCCACAAGCAAGTGAACAACTTCTGCTTTGTGACATCAAAGAAACAAGAGGTGTCTCCTCATTCCCAACCTAGAAGGCAGAAACATCATAGACTTGCATACAAGACAATTGTTTAATACGTTCACAAATCAATTTTATTAATTTAAAACAAAATTAAGGAAGAAAAATTCTGTACACAATTGTGGACACAACACACTTTTTGTACAGTAAGGCCCAGATAAACTGCTTTTTTTCAGCCCACAAGTGACTAAAAATTGAAAAAAAAAAAAAAAAAAAAAAAAAAAAAGATAAAGAAAAAAAAAAGAAAAAGAAAAAAAAAAGAGACAACCAAGCCCCCATCATTATCTACTTTTCTTGAGGAAAAAAAGAGGCTAATTATAGTCTCAATTCTAAAAACTACCCGCAAATGTGCTTCATGTACGTATGTGAGTACTGCATGAATTCCACCACTCATACTCAGTAAAGTAAAGCACATGTGCAAGTCTTGGTAGGATAAAAACCTCTCTGTTGGTAATAAAGCAATCCACAAACATTGAATTCTAGCAGCAATATGATTCCTCCAATAGAGAAAGGTGGTGTTGTGTAGCTACATTGGTGCTTTGTAGCTTTGCAGGTAGCTGTTTCAAGGCTGGTGTTTTTAGCAAAAGAAAATGAGGAAAAGCAGAAGAATGAACCAACAAAGCTGAGGCTTCTTTTTAATGAAGAGACATAAATTGGGTAAAGGGAATTGGTATATTTCAAGCCCAAAAGTTAGACTAACAGTTTATCTGACCAAGTAGCTCATGGCCTTCAAGATTAGAAAAGTCACAAGTCACAGACAGACACAGTCGAGGTTTGTCCTGTAAATGGGTGTAGAGAAAAGCAAATTTTAACTCCTTGGCAATAACTATTTCTGTATTTCCATTGCCGGCAATGGATGTTAAATCTTGGGAAAATCTGACTCCTGGTGGAAGAGGATTTAAAACCTTAAATGTTTAATTGTTCAATTTCTCCAAAATATTCCCATTTCTAATTTCTAAAAATAGTGGTGATGATAGTTTCCTTCAGTTTTGGATGAGAAAAAAACTATTCAGTACCAAGATTCCAGTTTAACTCATGTCTTAAAATATATTTGTGTTCTCTCTTTATTTCTTTCTGGAATTAATCTGATAATTCATTTTTCAACACTTTAAAAAAAGGTTAATATTTTAGCTTTGGAAGAGAAAACAGAAGATAAAGAACTCATCTTCAGTTATGTTTTCTCTGTATTTCCTTTGTAGGGGGAAAGAAATCAATCTTTTCATAATCAGAATAGGTGAGAGAAGAAGAAGGTAGAGAAAGAGCTGAGAAGAACAAAACCCAATTCTTATTGACACTTGACATCCATGCTTTTGGTCTTGACAAATTTATCTAAAAAAATCCATTATCTACATATTTATATCCAACACATTGATAAGGCACTGCACAACAGTTTGTGCACACGCGGCCTCATTCTTCACCAACAAGGCATTACTATCTTTCAATAGCATTTACCTTAACAATATGTAAAAGAATCATTCATTATTACAAATTTACACAAAAAATTCTTCCTGTACATGATTGTCTCAGTGATGTACCTATTAGTTTAAATTAGACATATTTTAAACTACTCTGTAATGTGCTAAAATCAAAAGTAGTTGCTGTACCATAAGGCAAAGGCTTATAATAGCCTTTAATCCTATTATACATATCCTCAGTTACATGATGTCAAAATATAGTCTGTTCATAAATAAGTAAAGATGTACAGAGTACCCTGGGTATGAGAAACCAAAAAGTAAACCTTCTTCACAAGAAAATTACTCCACTGGTATTTTGAAAAATCTCAGTCTTCATTGTGCAATCAGGTTTGCTGTGTTGAAGAAATGGTGTGTGTCACATTGAAGAGTCTAAAAACTACAAAGCATCTGCAGGTCCTTGTATTTTCTTCACAGGTATGAACCTTTTATTTCTTTTTTTTTTTTTTTAAATTTTTCCTCCTCTATTTCTTTTTGGTAGCAAATACGGTAAAGGTGAGTTGTTTGATGAATATTTGCATGGCTTATTTTGTTGTACCAGAGTCAACAGCTGTTCTGAAGAAAAAGACATGCTCCTCCATTTACAGAAAGGGCAAGGGTTAAGACCAATTGCAGCTGTACGTCAACATCTTGAAATCACAAAGTTCTGTAGTCCAATGCTGACACAAGACACAGGCATCCCGTCCACGGGCAGAAGGAGGCTCTGGGGTTTCAAAGTGCTGTTGAGCTGCTACAAGTACTCCAGTTCCAAGGCATGGTGAAGGGCCATAAGGTCAGAGTGGCTTGAGATCCTCCAAAATGGCATAGCATGCTGTGAACAGCACAGGCAACATGTAAAAATAACCCCAAGCATCCTGGTATTTAGACCCACACATTGTCTTTTGCAAGGATAAGGACACACTATGAGGAGAGGAAATGAGCTCTTAAAACCTCGAGCCCTTCATGTTTATCTCTGTTTTCTCTGACCCACCCCTTCAAAATAAATTCTCAGTAATAAGAATTCTATTTACCAACAGGGACAAAGGCAAACATATCAGTAGATCAGAAGGGAGGGGTTTCTCATTTCTTTTTAAAAATAGCAGATTTGAGCACATTGCCTAGGAAAACATAATTTCTAGAAAAAAATTAAGAAAAACAACCTATATATGAAGCATGAGGTAGTTTAGGGAAAGGAACAGAACTTGATTAAAAAATAAAAAATAAAGGGAACAAAAGTTTTATTTTCTATCAAAATGTGTTGGTTCCTTGTGTATCTATCCCTGGCAGGAGAGTTAACAACACAGACACGATGATTCAGAATAGCTCGTGTGTTGCTCACATCAGTTTGAGTGGAGTTGTATCCCAGTGGTTTGTATAACATCGCTCATTGTTAGCACTCATCTTAAAACATCTTTTCCATATGGGACAATTTTAAAATAAATTTGTATTTTTTTCCTACTAGCTGTAATAAAATCTGTCTGGAGCATAAATACATTTGCAAAGAACCTGAATAAAACAAAAACACAAATACCAGGAAAAAAAAGCACACATTACCTCATCCATGAAGGGTAAAAATCTCTTTCAGAACTATCTTTTACAGTAAACCAGTGTTATAAAACCATGATTATAGTATCAGCAAGAAATTTTTCACAAATAAATAAATAAATATCAGCTTTCATCAGGAAAATACTCTGTAAATCTCATGGGAAAATCATTTCGATTCAACAATGCTCTGAAGGCTACCATGGTCATGTTCACCTTCTCATTGGATCAGCTTGTGTTCTGGCCTCTTTAGGAGGCAAACCACAAGCAATTTATTTTCACAATACCTTTAGAATTCCACAACTTGTCAGAGCTTTCTTCATCCTCCTTCAGCACCTCCTAAGTTCCTAATTCTACTGAAATCAGTGGCAAAACTCCATCTCTTCTGATCATCACTTTTATGCTGACCTCTTTTTTTTCATTCACTTCTCAAATTTTGAGAACAGTTTTGAAAACAATGTGAAACTCTGTTTTCACTTCCATGTTTACTTAAAAGCCCATAATTTTATCTTATATCCTTCTCAGAAGGCAAACATACTAGCACAAGGCCTATCATAAATTTGTCTTTAGAAGCTCAGGCAAAAAACTATTTTGTTTTAGAAGAATGGAGCTTTAATCCACCTAATGATGTGATGAGGAATTGGGTTGAATTTATAGGATAAAGCAGAGGTTTAAAAGAAAGTTAGCCATGTAAGTAGCAGCAAATCTCTCTGAAGTCAAACAGCAACTGTTAAGGAACAATCAACTGCTGCTCTGGCAAGAGTCAGGAAACATAACATTGAGTTAACTAATATTAATAAGCAAGACTAAAGAATTGTATATGATCAGAAAGGGAGCACTGTAATGCATCTGGAAAATCTGCAGCCAGTGAAGGACAAGTATTAGCAAGTGAAGTTCCATAATTAGAGGGAGCACAGTGAAAGAGGTGGTGCAGAGCATCCAGTGCCTATGTTTCAGAGTTTTCACTTCAGAAGAGCTCTGGTCTGCCATCTAGGAAAAAGTGTGGCACTTGGCTAACATATTGTTCGTAAGTTATATCCAAAAGAAATGTTTGTGGTTTCTTTTGTGGCTTCCCCCACACTAAAACTAGTGCAGGATGTTAACCAAAACACAGTGAGAAAGACTAACTGGAAGGTCTGCTTCAATATGACACTCCTCATCTAAATTAAAACCTAATAAGGAGGCATCAACATGCCATATACAGCATATGCCTAGCATTTAGAGCCAAGACATTTCTTCAGGAAGAAAATAAAACAACCCACAAGGAAACACAATTGGAATAGTTTCCATTCCACTTTTCTTAGCTCTAGATCATTACAAAGCCATGAGAAACAGATGACTATGTCTCACCTTGAAGGCAAATGCATGATCAATAACTGCTTGTGGATTGAACTAAACAAGCAGACAAAATAATTCAGAGATAACTAAGATGTTGTTGGAAAAAACACTTGTGATATTACCAGAACACTTTTACAGGGTTTTTTCCTCAAAAAGGAAGTGTTATACACTGACTATTACACCTGCTATTTCTACATCTCCAATCTAGACTTCCACTGTACTTTCTCCATGCTCCACCAGCTACAGAAATAAAATACAATTAGCTCATTCAGTTACAACTCCACATCCCAGGGTCATCCCTGTTACAGATAGTCTATCCCCTGCACTCTACCAGGTAAGATTGCTTTCCAATTCAAATCTTTCCCACAGATTTGTTTCTTGCACTGCATTCAAGAAATGAACCTGCAAGAGCAAAATGAAATAAAAAACCCTAATCATGCTGCTCTCCAGATGCTCCGCAAGCTTCTGTGCACCTCTCTCTTATTTAGGCTATGACATCTTCCTGCAGAATTTATAACATCTAATAGAGCTATGGCATCAAGGACAAATAGGAACAGGTTTGTGCCTGCAGCAGTGCTTGCCAGCTACCTGCACTTGGCGGGCAGCTGCTTCCCTTTTCTTGCGTGACTGCAGTTTCCCTCTTCACTCAACAGCCCCCTATCAGGTAGGACCTACCCTGCAGTCTCTGCCAGCCAGCCAAATCTCCCTGCTTCTCTTAGTCAGCTTGGCAGCCTCAACCACCAGGTCAGGAAGGTGTAAAAGCATACCTAAGATGTGGTGAAGAGTTTGGTGGACACCTGCCTTTGCATAGCGTCTCTGCAGAAGCCAAGAGTCAATGACACGGACACCCTCCAAGGTCGTGCAGGAAACTAATGAATAGGGAGAATTGTAGTAATAAATTCTTGGCTTCCAGCTCCCACTTCATGAAGCTCCAGCATTATACTGCTTCCCTAGTAACAATCTCAGCATCACAGAGCGTACACACACCAGGCAGCTAGGGCAGTTAAAGACTCTGATTGATTTAACAGAAGGTTTAGCTTCTGCTAAATCAAATCACAGCAATTCTTGCTACATGCCCCTATGCAATATCAAGTTTTGGATTACCCTCAGCTGTTTATGGTCAGATTTTAAACCAAAACTTTAAGTGTTCATTATTTTGGCTATATCTTTCTATTTCAAATTCATTTATGTGTCCCCTGCTTTTTTTTTATGTCTGTCTGCAAAAGGAGTAAACCTTCATTTACTTCATATAGTTACAGGAATGAGCCGTGGAATGATTCTGGAGAGTCCCATGAAAACAAAGTGATTATGTAAGCCTCAGGATGATAGTTATATTCAGTTCTCCTGCATATAGGTTAAAAGACCAGCAGCACACACACTCCCAAGAAATAAAGGATGCCAGGAACGCGGAGGCTGCACGGGGCTGGAATCTGCACTGGAGCTCTCTGCACAACAGAACGTGGCCGACTCAGATCTCTGTCAGTCTCACCTTCCTAGCTAAGAGGAGGGGGAACAAACCTGATACAGATCTATATATATATGTATATGTTTGTCTATGTATACACAGTCTCACACACTAAAGTGTCTGTGTACATGTGTGTGTGTTCACAGGGCACACACAGTAACTTTCACCTGATCTGAGATAATAAATGTTTATACAGAACTAAAACATTTAAAGTAATGAAATTATCCTACAAAATCATACATACACTAGTCCTGTATTAACATGCCCCATTTGCCCACAACTATTCAGCTGTGTCAAAAATGGCAACGCACCCATGAGACAGAAGTACATTTTTTCTTACTGAATGACCAGGCAGGTGTTTATTTGTCTATGTATTTACAAAATATTGCCTTTAGAAAGGCGTTCCTGCCAATACTTAGCACACATGTCCTGTACAGCATGTGTCTTCAATCCTGAGCACACTAAAAAATGTTAATATTTCATTTGCTGCTGTGGCAGAATGGATGACAAATACTAACTGCTAATGAACAGGCAGTGTAACTGGATGCATTAGTATCTAATGAAACTAAAAGAAAGCTCCTTCTTGCCTACTGGAGGAATATGCATAGACTGATTTCATGTACTATTTCAGTGTCTTCAAAGTAAACACAAACCTCTGTTTTGAAGTGAAATTTTGAAATCAAACACGGCAGCAATTTTAAGTCTAGTTTTGGTATTAAAAGCCTGAAAAGTGAAATCGTTTATTTGGTAAATCTAATTATTCTACTATCATTAAACAACTTTAAAAAATAAGGTATTTTGTTTCTGAGATAGAAGCAATATCATTTTCCAGTGTGTATCTACTAAAAGAACAAAACTATTTTGTTCAACAAAATTGAGTGTTTCTATTAACACACATGCAAAACAAAGCAATTTTTGATGGTAATGCTGAAAAATGCAGACTATCCTCCTTCCCTTAAAAGAATACATATTCATACAAAAATCTTACTCCTGAGATTTGTGACGGATTTGAATAGAAAGCTCATGAGTTTCTGTCATCTTTCACAGTATTTTTGTTGCGTTCCTGCCAGATTTGCTAAGCGGTTGTCTTTACTTCCTATCCCAAACCAGCTCAGTGTGACTGCGAGCTTAAAAGCAGTGGCATATTGGATACCCATTTATATTCTATTTATTGCTCCACAAAGATTTATGATTTTTCCTCCCAATTTCCCTCCGAGGCAGCATGACTGTTTTGGAGACAAAGGGAGAAGTCAATTTGCTCAGCCTCTCCTGAATCACCTGATGTAAAATCCAGCTCCTTAGTGCAGAGAGCCTGCTCCTTTGTCTCTCCCAAATTAGAAATCCTTTGGAGGATTCTCCTAAGAAAACTCAGGAGCTGGGCTTTTTCTGCCTTACGACTATTTGCCGACTTTGTCTCCAAAGGCAAAAGATGAGCTCAAACAAATCAAAACACAACAAACAAACAAACAACCCAAACCAAAACAAAGCAAAGCAAAACAAAATACCAAGACAATGGAGTCTCTGGCAGAAAACCCCAGAAACCTTTCTGCATACTGCTGTGTCACTGCAGTGGCACTTGGGTGCTCTGATCCCCACAGCACCCACATTGATGTTGGCAGCAATTCCGAACACCCCTTGGCTCTCACACTGGTTTCCTTTTTCCTCTCCTCTCCTCTCCATTCCCTTTCCCTCCCCTCCTCCCTTTCCTTCTCCCTCTCCATCTTTTCCTAGGGAAGCTGATCTGAAAGTAGCAACCTCCACGTGAACCCCAGTGTTACAGCCACACTGGCTGCTTGCTGAACTGATCCAGAAGAGTAAAATTATTCCTCAGTCTGTTATTTAAACGTCCCAAGAATTTTAATTGTCTTATAAAATATTTTGCTGGAAGTGGCAGCTACAGAAAGGTGTTGATACCATGGCTTGTCCCATGCAACATGAAATGTAAGACCGTGAAGTGTCCTCGGTGAATTGTTTTTATTTTCATCCACCTAAAGAGGCATTTTATGAAAAAAAAAGTCTTAAAATGTTTCTCAAAAGAGGAATGATCTTTTAAACAGCATAAAAATATTTCTATTATTGAATTTTTACAATGACAATAAAAAAAGGTTTTAAATGTGTCCTTTATTTCTTATGGTTGTATTGGCTCTGAGTGTTCTATGAATGAGGGACATAAATGAAAGTTTTGCTTTATGATGAAGCAATTGATAAATTATTTTTAACAACAAAACTTAGCTTTCTTTCCTCCTAAGCTGGATGTCCAAATCTTTTCACACAGAACAAAAAAATCCATCAATTTATATAGGTTTGAATTTATATGCTTACTTAAAAATGCTCATCATAGTTTACATGTAATCAATGAAGAGCTATTTAAAGAAGGGTGTAATATTTATACTCTAAGTAGTGTAAAGAAATGTACATATACTACAGGCCTAATTCTTTCAGCAAAGTGTTGTGCAAGGGGATAACACAAAAGCTGTCCCTGCCCTGAGAACACCAAAAAATCAAATGTGTTGATGAGAGGAAAGGTAGGAAGGAGCCAGCTAACAAGGTTCAGAGGATAAACAAGGCAGTGAGGTACATCATGAGGCAGTTATGCCACTTTGCATTGATGGGCTTTGGGTATTTTTGCTGAGGTAAATCTCCTGTTTAGTTTGCACCCTCTCCACAGAAGATCTAGGCTTTTACTGCTTTCTAACACAGTGATGCCACTTATTCCTTAGACAGGGTATATGTCTTAAATTGAAGCACGCTATGCATTTTGGTGTGTTCCCATACACACTCCTCCTAACAACCCTAAAAAAAAGTTAAGGAGCAGATAAAAAAAGCAACATCTGGGTTGCGAGCAGCTCCTCATCCTGTGAGGCACTGTGTGGTTCTTGCTCTTGCTAAATCTGAGTACCAAAACTTAAAAGGCAAGCCCTGCTTCCATGGTGTGAAATGGTGTTTTCTTTTTTGGTGGAGTAAGAAGCAAGACAAGAATCACAGAAGCATTTTCCTTAATCAAATTAATAGTTTCTGCAGAAAGGCAGGGCTGCTGGTCTACTTACTGACTTCCCTGACATTGCTGCAGGAGATAATTTAATCCAGAGCATCTAACATGCTTTGAATCTGAAAATTCCTTCCACCAAGAAAGAATACATAGAAGTAATGGCACAAAAGAACTTTCTATACTGCTACTCCTCTTAGCGACTGGAAAGGCTTTTTCTTATGCTTTTCTGAATCATGTTTCCTGTTGAAAAAAGCATTGAATTAGATAAAGTTACCGACAGGACTACTCCTGCCATTATCATATACAACACTGTTTCACCGAGCAACAGAAAAGGAACAAAGAGAAGAATTTTTTTTTTTTTCTCCCCCTGATCTTAAATGCAGCTTTTAAAATGTAATCATTTACAGCGGGAAAACATTTCTCTGCAAAGATGAAAGGCATTTCTGAAGGAAAAAGGAGCAAACTGTTCCCGTCAGGCCGCCAAAGGGATATATGAAACTGAGACTCTGCAAAGTGCCGGGACGAGCTGGGATCCTACCCGCAGTGCTTTGGGGGCACAAACCCCAGATTTCATGGAGCAAACCCAGTCAATGGTTGTTAAAACACCATGCAGACTAATTAGTTTCACTTCTCTGATTTAGAAAGTTACAGTGGAAACAGACACAGAAATAGCACAGAGGAGTTTCGTGGTAAAAAAAGCAGCTGTGTTAAAAACAATTTACCTGTAAAAGGAAGCAAGAACAGAAGGGCCTGTTTTCCTACTCTTTCTCCCTATTATTCAAAAAGCCAATATTATGCCTTTTTCTCCAAGCAAAGACTCCTTATCTGCTGTACTTGGGTGGAATAGCAAGACTAGGAATACTGCCACTGTCAGTGGGAAGTGTGGCTTTTCGTGGAACTTACTCCACGCTGGGAAAAAAAAAAAAAAAAAAAAAAAAAAAAAAAGTGATTTTTTTTTCCCTTCTTCCCAGAGGAAAGCAAAAAATAATACAGACACAGTCAGATATTATCCACTGCTCAGTTAACTGAGGTTATGAATGCAGTACAAAGCCACAAGTAGTTACCTGAACACAGAATTCAAATTATGGACTTACAAGAAAACTGGAATTTATGTATACCTACTACAGTCCTAAATATTATTTCAAGGTGTGACATATTCATATTTCACATAGTCAAATAGCACACTGCCTTTGATCAGCAAGAATTGTCATTTTTTTTGCTTATATTCATAACATCCTATGTGGTATTTTGGGATGCCAATGAAAACAGAACTATTAGCTCTTGGCACAAAAGCCGAGGGTCCATTTTCTGGCTCCTTTTTGAAATGCATTAAATGTACACAGCTAGCTTCAAGTGCCTTTTGCAGAACAGCAGGGCAAATTATTATCTACAGTTTTATGCAGCTTTCTACAAGATATGGTCAAAACATATTGCATAAAGCAAAGATACAAACCCCAAATATCAATGCATGCTGCCCAATGTTGAAGAAAAGAAAATTTTCTTTTCAGACTCTTGAAATCAACCCGTACTGAAAGGTCATTACCTTTTTTGCACCTTGTTCTTCTTCAACACCATCTCCTATAACAACATACACTACTTTTCTTCCAAATCTTTGAATTATTCGCTCAAAACAACTTTCCTTTCCTGAAAGAAAAAAAAAATCAGACTATTCAGGATAGGTGGGGATGAGATGACATCAAATAAATCACTTTTTAGCCTGGATCTCCCCAACACTTTGAATACAAAATAAGAGCTACTGGGAGAGAAGCACCTTTCCCACAGGGTGGCTGATGAAGGCCGATTGCATCTGACAGGCAGTGTTAAAATCTGCTCTGTGAGGTCCTTTAGTACAATTGCCATGGTAGACATAGCAGACCAGAGATCCTCAATATCACTTTTCTTGTCTCCATCCCAAATCTGAGGCAGATTTCAGTAGGAGTTTCCCTACCAGGAGAATTCTCTGCTGGCTCTTTACAGCGAGTATCCTGAACTGAGCAAACTGATTGATTCTGAGTTGAAATTCTAGCTTTTTCTCCACAATCTGTGACAAGATTAATCACAGCTCCTGAAACAGTAGTATCCTGACTTAGAAGGTCACCTAAAATAGTCAGATTTAAATGCCTGTAATACGATACACAGCCAAGGTCCTTGATCCTGCACTGGGATCCATTAACGTGGATCATTACTTCACTGCAGAGACCTATGGACATGATCCCAGTTCTCCAGTTCTACACGTAGGTACTGATACTGGGAAGCTTCAGGTACTGGTACTGGGAAGATGGAAAGAATGCTTACAGCTGAGTTTTCTCAAATGTCCCCATTCCAAAAGATCACTTCAGACTGGTCATGGTACATGCTTACTTATGTGTCTAAAAGAACTGATGGGAAAAACTGTGTTTTTCAAATAGTTGAACAGAAGTTTCAGCTACAGAACAATACCAGCATAAAACCAAATAAATTAGAAATCAGGCAAGAACTACTCAGTAAGACCCTTTGACAGTAGTGCCAAGCACAAGAGAACTCCAACACTAGATTGAAATGGTGCTTGAAAATTACTGTGTCATGTTACAAAATCCTGATGATTTCCTGTGACAGTCAGTGACTGCAGTTTTCAAAAAATGCCCTTCTGTCCTACGTAGGTAAAGTCACAAGTGAATACTTATTAAAACATTACTTAATTAAAATGTTTATTTAACGTATTATAATTCAAAGTTTTAATTAAAAGTTTTGACAGATGGAACCATAAAGTTTCTATCCACAAAAGAGTGTTAGATCTTTTATGGTGATGCTTTCAACTTTCTATATAAACATCTCCACCAAGTTTTTTTAAAAAATAAAACAAAAATAACCCACCATTTTTTCTTGGCCATTTGAGCTTCCTGTATTATAGATACTTAAGAACACATGAAAAATGTTTTTATGTAGCCCACAATTTTGAGGGAATCTGAGACAGAGCAGATATGTCATAATCATGTTAAAAACTACAAGCACCGTTGCCATCTGGTCCTATGTACTTCTACATACTCAGAATAACATCTTTTATAATGAAGCAGAAAACAGAAATAAACATTTGCCCGACTGAAGCTTATTACAGTCAGTATGAATGAACTTAAATAATTACATTCTGCAGCAAAACATTCTTGCTTCTGGTAAATTGTTTACCAAAATTTACTCCAGAGCCCATGAAAATAAGTGGAGCCAGTGCTTACCTTTACGGAATTTCTTCTGCTAAACTGAGTGTTCTGTACACACTACCTACTAAAAAGCCTTCTCAGCTACTACATAATCTCATGTTTTTGAGAAACTGACAACAATGCAAGTATATTTCCTCCTAACAAAGGCTACATCAGTGTTAAATAAAGCCATAGGAAGCTTTCTGTGCGGGATCATGGCAAAAATTTGAAAAGCACCTTTAGGATGCTGTAGTGTGAAAAGTGTTCCATGAGATCATGTATTCCTAATTTTTCTATTTGCTATAGTGAATGCACGTAAGAAATAAATACAGATTAAAAAATATTTTTATTTAGAATTATAGCTTCAAAGATATCACAACATTATATAAATAGCTCACCTATTTTAGTTGCACTGTAAATATTCTCTATGGGAAATACAACTCCTAGTCCATACAACAAGACTTTTGCCAGAGCTGGAATTAGCTGAGTAGTTGTTACGAGAATGTTCACACAGTTTGTCCTATGGAAGAGAAAATGCAAGCATCCTTTTTTTAACAAAGCAAAACAGAACAAGGAAAATCTTAACATGCCCATCAGAACCCCTCACCATTATTGCCACTTAATAAAAAAGGGGATTCTTCCACCTTACAGGAGAGCAAGATACAGAGGAGTAAGGTCAGACTGGAACAAGGAATGAAAAGAATGCCCTCCAGGTTAAGCATTTTGCTCACCAGAGCACACAACCTCTTCTAGGTTATCAGCAGACATCCTAAAGTTTCCTAACTACCCCGTACTCTTCTTACTCACCTCGAATGAATAAGGGTGAGTGCTTTCAGTGCAAGTGTTAACCAAGAATCCGTCAAAGCTTCGATTTCTGCTCTTAGTTGTAACCAAGCCTCTCTTTTTGCTGGACCAAGAAGACCTGTGGAGTAGATAAGGGCATGTCTGCACCAAAATTAAGTAACGTTCTGTCATTTTCTTTTGCTTTCATCAGCTCAGAGACAAATTTCCACAGACTGCAAACTCAACAGCTCGCTAAACTCTACCGTGTTATAAAAGGTACGGAAACCGAAAGTTCCCCTTTTTAATACTTCTCTTCTGAATTCGTTCTAGACTTGAGAGCCACTTGCCTCCAACATTGTTTTTGTAGGTATTGTATATTTCTTTTACTCGTCTGTAGCGGAAAGCCAATTTTCGCATCCAGTCCACTCCTCCACGCACCCCTGTGGCGAGGCACAAATTCGCACTGGTGGCTGCAGCAGGAAAGCCGTCTGTTCCAAAGTTATAGGTGCTAGTCAGAGATAAGAAAACCCCCAGATTAACACAAGGCAGCAGGCTACATTCCACCCCCAGCTACTCATTTTGCTGGGCTGCTAAGGCTATAGGGCAGCTAAAAAGCAGCAGGCTGCTGCAAGCGTTCCGGCAGCTCACAGCTCTCCCAGGAAAGGAACGTGGCAAAACAATGTTTTATCTTGTTCTGGTCTCCTGTACCTTAAATCTTGCCCGTTGTCATCTGAAGACACGTCATCGATGTGAACCTGGTCGCATTCCTAAGGTGACAGAAAGACTTTAGAATTTTCTTGATCTTGCAAATCTTGGGAATAAAGTTATAAAGAGCTATGAACAATCTACTCAGCGGGGATATTTTTAATTGTGGAAATCAGTAGATGGCAGTCTTGTTAAAACAACTATTTTACCTATTCCTTGTGCTCCTTTTTGAGAATAAATGCACACCATCGTTAGCTACTACTGTTAAATGGCTTTCAAAAAGCACATTTTTGTGTTTAGAAAGGAAAGTGGTTAAAAACAATTAGCATATGTGTTCCATAAACGTCCTTGTAGCCTTTCAGGTACCTTAAAACATCATGCTGCTCAAAGCTGATTCAGTCAGTGCATAAGTGTAACTGAAACCAGACATTTTGGTAAATGTAACATATTAGAAAAATTAAACCTGATGCTAACCGCCAATGAAATTATGACCTCTGATTGCTGTTGAGCCACACACCAACACAGCCTGAGGCCAGTGTTTCAGAGGAGCACAGACGAAAAATCTGTTCCTAGTTTGCCATTCATTTGAGAGTTGTGAGTTTCCTTCTCTCTCTTTGGTCTTGGTGCATGAAAGCAGCATGCAAAGATGAAGAAAATCTGAACAGAAATAGGCAAACTAAACCATCTTTCTCTGGTGACTTGCATGCAAACTAATGCGGCACATTCATAATTAGCTCTGTCCATCACTGAATTAAAAATTGTAATGCATATTATTTATTCACAAAAAAAAACCCCAACATTAAAACATTACTACTATTAACAATTTAACTTTTGACAGGAAAACAAATAAACCTCTGGCACTCTAGATCAATTTCAATTCAGTGTTTGAAACACTAATGGATTTCAATTATTTTAATAATTTCCTCTTTTCTCTCTTAATGTGAAATCCTATAACAAACATGATCTATTTTAAACATGAAAATACTGCAATCCTTTATTTATGTGTTACTGCTTTCCTCCGAACAAATTTTTCTCTCTCCATGGATTTGTGAGGAAGGGAGGGAAGATAGAAGTGGAAAGAAACTCAAACCAGCTGTTCCCTAACAGAATTAAAATCATGACCCTCAACCCTTTTTCTAAAACATCTATTTTCCAGCCAACCCTCTCCCAGCAAGCAGCAAGCTCCAAGGAGGAAAAGACTTTGACCCTGTAACCTTCTCCTCCTCTCCTGAGGTCAACAAACTCAGATAAGAAAAAAGCTGAAGAAGTCTATTTGGCCTCACATGATGGCCGTGGATTCTAGATTTTTAAAAACATAGGTCTATGAGAAATACTTCAAAAACTTTTCAAATGCTTTGAAAAACAAGGTGTGGTCTTTTGCTCTTGTACAACGTATTCTTACTGTAATATCTACCCTTTTGTGTTCTATGCATAGGTAGATTGTACTAGAGAGAGAGGTAAGAGCAACAACCATCACAGGAAAGACAATGCTACATTTGCTCATATTTAATCACTGTACATTGGATTTCCTCCTCAGGCAGAAAAAATGTATTAGATGTACAGACACAGCTGAAACTACAAGCAAGCATGAACATATGTTGCCAGGATCTGAAAATGAAGCTGGCAAAAAAAAAAAAAAAAAACCAAAAAAAAAAACCTTCAGCAAATTCACAGCAATTAATTTTTATTAATTTTTTCTTTCTTTTAAACCAAAATGAACTGTCCATCCAAACACCTATGAAGCTAACAATCTGAATATGAACTGAGTGTAAGCTAATGAAGGGAACCTCTCCTGAATCTATAAGTTCTACTATAACTACTCCTATTATAGTTACTCTTCCACTGCTCAGTGACTTCTCAAAGTCCCCATGGATAGAAAACCTAAGCTTTAGTTGTCAGTGTAGCAGTGAAAAATATCAAGTGAATATCCTCCTGCCCCAGCCAACTAGGAATGACAACTGGAACAAGTTGCTGGAGAAAAGGATTCAAAATAGAAATTTAGCAAAAAGAAAGAGTTTTCCTAGTAACCACAAAAACTTAAGGACAGATTAGAAGATCAGCTTCTCACAGAAGCTGTTGAAAGAAGGAATAACTCATCAGACTTCCAAATTCAGCTCTCTCAGGCAAAAGATAGAGGCAGGAAAGATGACACCACTACATTGTAGAACACACAGTTAGAGAGGATCTAAGGACTTGGAATATTAATTTATGCTGCAAGATTTTGGGAGCATCACAAGCCCTGGGACGTCACACACATTCTTCCCTTTTGTCTAACCATTTGCTTGGTAGGTAAAAATAAAGAACTGAAATGATGCAGCAGAAATAGAAAACATAGTATCAAAAGAAAGAGGGATTTTGGAGAAGAAAAAAACACCAAAAACCAAACAAACAGAAAAGAAATCAGAAACTGAAAACCAGTGGGGTAAATGTATAGAAACAGTGTCAAGAAAGTAAGCAAAGTGAAAAAAAAAGTCATGAACATCTCAAATTTCAGGTGAAATGCTGGATATATGGAAGAGAGACAGTGTCCTCTTGTCAGGAATAAAAGAAGAAAAAAGAAAGTCAGGAATGGAATGAAACAAAATTAAAGCACAAGAGATGCATGGTATAATTTGGAAAGGATTAAAGACTAATGTGATTGACACTATGTTACAGGAAAAGGAAGGTCACAAACAGTGCATGACTGTTTTGTTCCTGTTGAGTGGCAGGACACAGCTTTGAGGCTAAATGTGAGCTTTGAGTACCAGGTATTTCTTCACACTGTCAAGCTGACTCGGACTTTGGGCTAATGACTGAGAGGGGCATTTTTCAACTGCTGAAGGAAAAAACATCCATTTAGCAATTGGACTTTTAGTAGTAAAGTTATTTAGGAATACAGCTTCAAGGATGTCAGTTACCTGCCCACCATTAATTGATATGGCCTTCAGGACACCTTATACCTGCTTGGTATAGAGCATTTTGTTCATGAGCAAAGACTACCTGAGACAGTGTTCAGACCCCTGATTAAGAAAGCACCCACACATTCAGCATCTTAAAGTAGCAGTTGACTCAATGTGTACCATTATCAGGGGTACACTAAAACGAAGCTTGACACCAACAGATAAAGTATGCACTTCCAAACAGTACATTTTTGCAAAGGTATATTTTAGTAAAAATACAGTCTAATAAAATCCTCAAGTACTTCCTTAAAAAGTTTCTGTGACAGGAGTCAACTTAGAGCTAAACAGCCATTCAGAAGAAAAAGAAATACTGGTATGTTTGCAGGCTTACCATTTCAAACATTTACAGATATATTGGACACTTCTGTAAAATTTTCATAGGAAAAACAGTACTGGTATTCCCCCCCCCTAATTTCTCTGGCAAAGTGATATCTAAAAGTATCTGTGATATCTAAAAGATCCTGTAGAAATACTCTAACTAAATGTTATTCATGCAGATGCATTTCATTATGGTAGAATCAGTTTAGCAGTCAGCTCCAAAGCAGAACATTAAAGTTGCTGGATTCTCTTTTAAAATAGGCTGAATTGGCAAGTAAGGAGCAAAATATCCCGTGGCTTATGTATAAAGATTATACAGCAAGCTGTGTTTTGCTCCTAAAGGTGTTGACCTTGCAACTTCAGTGTATCCAGTTTGAAATCTTCATGAGGGACTACAAGTGATGACATGTTTGCACTGAAGTTTTGGATTTCAGTCAGACAGGCTGAGGTGCAGCTCTGCACTTAGGGATCAATCCCTGGAAAGCAAAATGCACTTGGTATAGTTCAGGGATAATACTTTCAGAAGGACAAAGCCTATTAGGCATCTAAGTCCTATTTTCAAAAAGGTCTTCTAAACAGCACTGTAACCTTTGCCAAAGTGTTTAATTTGCATTTGTAAATGAAATTTGGGCTACTAAAATATATAGAAACTTTAAAAGACCTTATTCATGGTGTCAAATGTATGTTTAGTGTACGAGGGGCTGACATGGGATAGAACAGGTATTCACAGGGTAATTTAGCCTAGGGAAGCGCTGCTGCTCTGATTTAGATGTCTGCTACAGATCCCTTGCAGCCACTGCCAGCAATCATAGGGCAAGTTAGTCATAAACTTGGAGAAGCTGTTTTTTCTTGGTTGGTTTTCTGTGCAGTCATCAGACTAGCTTGATGGCTGCTGTGGGAAACAGCAGGAGAGTGGGGCTGGGTGGTGGGAGCCAGACTGGTCCTCCTGGCAGCAGCCTGGCAGCTGCCCAAGGCAGCACTCCCAGAGCTACGAGAAGTAAGTGCTGTCTGGAAGCTGGGGAGGTTTGTTCAAAAGGCTTCCTCAAGACTTACTTTTAAAGAAAGAATTCGAGGCAGAGCGAAAACTAATCTGCAAAGAGAGAAAGAGCACGTCTTCTCAGCACAGGAATGGCAGCACGGAAGAGAGCAAGCTGTGAAATGCAGGAGGATTTCAAAGCCTCTGAGACCCCAGCAAAAGCCATTGCCAAGGGAGAGAAAGAAGACATTTCCTATACACCTTTAAAATCCAAGTTTGGATGGGAGTGGATGCTAGTTAGGTCATATAAAACATTAGTAGCATTCTCAAAGCATGCTCAAAGATACAACATTAACGGTGTACTGGGGGCTGTTTGTGGACATACCAAGTAGCCTGACAGCACTGCCAGCATGTGTAACTTAGCAAATCTACCTACAATAGTTCAAGAAGTTCCTGCCCATGCTATTTGTGTCCTTCAGACCTTTCAGTGCCACAACAAGCACCAGCTTGGCTTGAAACAAATCTTCTGCAGCAGCTTGGTTAAAACAACAGGACATTGCACGGATTAACTGAGCCTCGTTTCTGCATTCCTCTCCACCAGCCCTGCTCTGGGACTTGAAGGAGCAGCAGATACGTCCTTGCAGGAGCTCCTTAAAACTGCTGCAATCATTTGCTAAGTGAAAATACGTCTCCAAAGAAATGCTGTAAGCCAAAGAAAAATAACAGTAAAAAATGAATGACTAGATGAGCCTAGCCTAAGACTTGTACATGGAAAGCTTGTGTCTTCTTCCTCCTCCATTCCCAAAGCATTTGCTAACTTTTTCCTGCTAATTTTCTCTCCTCTTTTCTGTTTTTTTATGACAAGCCAAAAACTCCCAGAGATGCTTCACAGTCATCATTCATAGCTCTTAAAATGCCTAGACCTATGTAGTCTTCTGGAATCATTCCTTTAAACTTAGGTTCATACGCAAAGATTCATATGCAAAGCATTAAGTTATGGCAGAAATGTTCTACAAATATTTATATTACTTTGCTCCTTTGCTACCACCCGTCAAGCAGTGCACTTCTGCCATAATTCTGTAAAATATGCCTCACTACTCAATTTACTGTAGGAAAATTAATAATAATAAAAAAAGAGATTAAGGCTGTTACAAGATTTCCCCTTATCTGTGCCAACACTACATGCCAAGTGGAGTGACATAATGGCTAGCACGCTGATCATCCACATTTCTGCGTTATAAAACTAACAAAAATAAATCTAATAATTCTGCTGTCTTTGAATAAACACTGAGTGTAGGATAACTCTGGACAAGTTTGCACATTATGAAAAGGACTATATTATATGTTCATAATATATCAATATTATGAACGTAACCTCAGAGGATGCTGATGTATTACAGTCCCAAATCTGCTGATTATAGCTAAAATACATTTCCACATTTGGTTAATCTACTTAATTTACCGTGAGAAAACTAACACCACCCTGCCAACTAATTGTTTCAATACCTTAGTCTGCAAAGTCAAATGAGAGAGGGGAAAAAAAAAAAACCCAAAAAACAACAACCACCCTTCAGAACAAGCTATTTTCATTTTGCCTTTACATCAGCGTGCCCATTGAGACAGCCTGGAAGCTGGCCAGCTCACAGGAAATGATTGCTGGGATTCTCTGTTCCTCTCATATCTGTCATTACGCAATTATATCCACTGCTTCATTTTCCCTACTGAACAGTAGAGAAATTTGGTCATGTGCATGTGAGAACAGATCTGGCAAAACAAGTTAAAGCTGCAATCCTTTATAAAAGTGATGTATCTGAAAAAAAAACGTAATTAAAAAAAATAAATCCTCTAGAGTACACTGCTGTGTTTTTAATGTAGTTTTTTATGGCAGAGGTACCTCTGCTTATGTCTTTTCCAGAAATAGATATATACCCTTTCAGATTATATCTGTTCCTCAAATACTCATCACTTCTATAAGCCATCACAATGTGCTTCTTTGGGAAGCACAGGCTTTCAAATTGCTTGTAATGTGTTTCCAAGCAATGACTGCACATTAAAAAGCTAGTTTGTAAATGACCATTTTTCTTTATAAATCTGCTGGTTTCTACATCTTTTTACTTCAGGCTGTGACTATCGTCTGGTGAAATAAAATGCAGATTGCTCCAAAGAGTCTCCTAATTTTAGAAAAATAACATGCAAGGATAACATTATTTAATAGTAGTCACTAAACCTGACACTTGAGTCTGTTTTTTACCTCACTAGAAGGACAGGTTAGAAAATTTACATAAAGCAACACACCTCTATGTCATATATATGTTTATGGCCTGTGCCTCTACTGTACTTTCTAAATATACAAAAAAATCTCTGCGCTTCCTCTCAAGCCCAGGCAATAAAGCCTGAAGTGCTGAACTTCCTAACCCATCATCGTGGAGTGCCTGTTAACATACAGCACAAATCCATGTGAAAAAGCAGAGACTACGGTTCGCAGGTTCTCAATACTGGCACTCAACTGGCAGGAGCTGTCATCTCTGTCTGGCCTGCACTTTGTGACCCTAACATTTTCTCTTCTTTCCCACCACAATTATTCGGCGCTGAAGAAAAAAGGTGCAGATTACCTGTGGGTCAGGCACAGGATATGAAGAACAAAGGGAGTTCTTGAAATCCACTTCATTCTGTCTGACAATTTGTGGATGAACAGTCAGGGAATTAAAGCAGGCTGTGAAGGCTTTCAAAACACTCCCATTTTTAAACTTAAGACCATAAAGAGAAGCTTATAGTGTTAAAAAAAAAAAAAAAAATCGCAACAAAACCCCAAACCCCACCTTTTACTATTAAAGCAGCACACCAAAATGAAAAAATAGATTTAAGACTATTAGCTATATAAGCTACTGGCTATTATAAACACTAAGGACTAAGGACTAAAATTATTTAACTCATTTTCATTGCCAATGACTTAGGAGTGCTCTCCCACACTGACCATGAACCCTTTCAGAACGCACAATGGATGCCATTCTTTTCTAATAGAAAAAGTGATTAAAATCACATTTTGCTTGCTCACATGAACAAGTACATTTGGATTAAATATGATACTCCTAAAGTAAACTGTGTTTGTTCCAAAATAAATACAGCTCTTATTCTGCAACTTGTGTTTACTGAAGTAGCTACAGTAAAATGAAGGTTTACATTTTCATTTCAGCTGCACCTTGTAACTGGAAGAATCCAATTTAAAATAAAACATGACCTAGAGAATTATCTATATAACAACAGTACCATGACAGTTATGTTCCCACAGAAAGAGAGATCTCTGATTTGCTTGTTCTCTTCACCTCCCAAGTGTCACAAAGCAGTTATTTCAAGAAATGACAGTGCCTTGGTATATACTACTCAATACATTGTAATCTTTCTATTGAAAAGGAAGCCCAAAATGTAAAATCACACCTATAGCACAATAAATGCAGCCTACCAAACCCCAGAGTTTTCCTGCTTGCCTCAGGATGTAGATTTATTGTTAGGGTTTCAATTCACAGATATTACCATTCTGCATATGCTCATCATATTGCTTTTTGTTCAGATAGGATAAAATAAAAAGTTACTCTGTTTCTTTAATGTACGACCTTACTCAGGGAAGTGCTTTGGGGTGCCTCTGTAACAATCAGTTCTTCCTACAAGAAGAACTTGTCTTCTGACAAAATTATTTGTTATTCTATGTCTGCATATTTTACAGGAAAAGAAAAGGGAAGAGGAGGGTGTCAGAGAAATAATGTTACCCATAGGTAGAAATATCTAACTATGATTCACAATTATTTTTTTTAAAGAGTCTGTGGTACTCCTGGAAAGGACAGTGTTAAGTTCAAAATGTCGAATTCATTTTATTTTAAAAGTTCAGCACTCCATATTGTAAATACCTTCTTCATGACATGATTCATGTTATCTGTGGTCATACACTTTTGTAAAAAAAAAAAAGAATTCTATGGCTAATGAAAGCCAGTGAAAATAAAATATGAATGTGTTTAAAGAAGTAACAGAAGCCATGAACCTGGTCAGCATGTCATGAATTATTCCCAAATGTATTAACTTGAAAGTATACTCTTAAGAACATCCATATTTATTTAAACTATATACTAAAGATTGTTCAAATATATTTACTTTTATAGCAATTTTTCCAAATTAAACTTATGAAAAGAATAATTTTTCCATAAAAGCCTGAAAACAATGTCTCATATCTCAGGAAAGGAGAGTGCCCTAGTAGTTCACATGGAAATTTTCACAAAAAGATGTCTGTCAGTCCTGCACAACCAGTAATTTAAACTTGCTGTGCCTTGGTGCTGATGATCATCTGATGAATGCATGTTTCAATGAAAGCTACAACGCTTTGGGCTAAAGAGTCCTCCTATCCTTGTAATTATCTGCTAATGGGAAAAACACGGAACAAAATTCTCTCTCTTGCCAGTTCAGACAGCTAAAACTTCTGTTCACATGGACAGCCTGAAGACTTTTGCATGACACTTTGTATTTCTCCTCTTCCTTTTCTTTCCCCCTTAAATGCTGTGGGGCAGATGTTGATCCCCATGCTGGTTGTCCTGGTTTGGGCCAGGATAAAGGTGATTTTCTGTCTTGTACTTTTGCTTTTAGCTAAGTCTCTTGTAAGTAGTTGCACTTGCTGAAATTAACAGCAAGTTTCTCAGACAGTGTGTGTTTCTGGGACTGATAACACTTGATGTTTATAGTTACTGCTAGAGACTGGTGTGCAGAGCCAAGGACACTGCTCAGCTCTGAAGAAAACATAAAGAGGTCCCACCTGCATCCCTCCTTTGGGGAGGAACGGACAAGATAGATGCCAGAATTGACCAAACAGAGTATTCCATCCCATATACGTCATCCTCAGTATAAATTTGAGGGATCACGAGGGCCAAGCCAGATTTCCTGATTTCCAGCTTCAGGCTGCCTGCCCTTTCTGCCTTTCCTGCTTCCCTTTTCTTCAACCTGGCATCCTGGAAGGATCCCGTCCATTCATCTGCCTGTGGTCCTGATCCGTGCCAGCCCTTATCTGTGTGTTCCTGCCTCCAGTTCCCAACTGCTGCCGACTCCAGGAGTCCAGCTTGGACTTTCCCAGAGCTGCCCTGCAGCCTCGGTGGTGACGTGAGAGCTATTGGGGGAAAGGGGGGAGGAATGTGGTATCCATTTTCTTGTATATTTGTATATATTTATTAATTTTTCCTATTTATCATTACTGTTTCATTAAAGTTGTGTAGTTTAGTTTCCAACCCATAAGTCTCTCTCCCTTATTCTCTCTCCTTTCTTATAAGAGAGGAGAGAGAGATTAATAGAGAGCGTCTGTTACTCGGTTTAATTGCCGGGCCAGTGTTAAACTGTGACACTGGTGCTCAGTGGCAGAAGTAAGGAGTGAGCTGAGGCACCACTGCCTTGCCCAGACAGAGCAGGAGATGACAAACCTGCTTTGCCAGAGCTCTACAAGTGCCAGCCAGACAGGCAACAGGTTTTGTGCCACCTTGCAGCCTTCCATTTAGAGAAGAGGAGAAGCAACAGGAAGGTAAATAAAGTGACAAAGTGATGCTACAAACTTGGTAGGCTTCTGTGTATTTCAGCTGAGCTGTACATGTTCAAAGACCATTCAATCTGATTTTCTTGAGATAGGAAATCATATAGGGTCTATTTTCAGTGGCACCTAGTATGAAGGTACTCATCACTGGCCACATGAAAGAAGTTAGGTGGTTAAAAAGTTGCATAAGCCTATAGGAATGATCTTCTCCAGCAAGCTGAAGAGGTATTTGTTATTCTTCAGAGCTTGACCACTCACGAACCACAGCAGCACATTCCCCAACAGCCAGGCATCATGCATTTCAGATGGGCTGAAGCTTTTAGCTGGGTTTTGCACAGACCAGCAAAGCCAAAGCTCTGCCTCTGAATAAAGACTTTCTTTTGCATTTTTGTTCGTTTACCTACAGCTACATGTGTGGTGTGATTTAGTCATGAATTTACGAACTTCATGAGCTTTCTGCAAGTTGCATGTGGTTGTAGCATCACGTAGACAAGAAACTATTCTCACCATACCCTCATATACATATCAGGGAAAATTCCTGACCATGATTTGTATTTTCTTTCTTTCCTTCCTTCCTGTGGTGAAACTAAGCTGTTCCTGGATGGTTACTGTGGAAAACTACATGCAAATAGATGGGCTTTGTGTCTCAGCCTGAATGTGTTAAAATAACTGCTGAGATGCCTGCTGGAAGGGAGTCCACAGTTGTTGACATGTTCATGAGAAAGTGAACTCTCCTATTCTTCATAGGATGTAAAGTGCCTTAAAAATTAGGTTTACATCGACAAATAAATGCATTGCTGCTTTAAAAAAAAAAAAAAAAAAAAAAAAAAAAAAAAGCCCTACTGAAGCTTTTGGAATAATCACATTTGGCTTTCCCAACAGTCTCTGCTGCTGAAGGTGAAGAAGTTGAATCACAGGCTTCTCAGAAAGCATACTTAGCCACAGTCTGGTTGGGAGGTTCCCATTACAACATTACAAAGCTCAGCATGAGAAACTCTCACTGCAGCCAAATAATAAAAGGAATTTTTTTAAAAGATAGTCCTCTGCAGAGCCCTCAGTGACTCTACTCTAGGTGACCATGGATTAGTTCAGCTGCCATCCTTATGGTATTTGGGGGTGGGAGGGAGATAATTCAGCTAGCTCTGTCTGAAGTTTACCTCTGCAGCCAACCTTGTATCTCATGAGGATTATGTTTTATTCAACAGCCTTTCCTGTAATTGCTTATATTTCTTAGTTTGATGGCCCAGATAACTATTTTCTATATGTTCTACAATCCTTACTACTTGCTACTGTAGTAAGTGACTGCAATTTCTTATTCAACACCCAGCTAACCAATTAGGAAGCAAAAAGCCAAAGGTTCGCTAAGATTTTTTCAGGTTCCACCCTCCAATCACAGTCACAGAATCACAGAATTGTCACAGTTGGAAAAGACCTCTAAAGTCACTCAGTCCAACCATCAGCCCAGAAAAAAGGCCTTCTACAGCATGTCCTGAAGTACCTCATCAGGTACCAGGGATAGTGACTCCACAAGCCTTTTCCAGTTCCTGATGACTCTTTCAGTGAAGAAATTTTTCCTAATATCTTGTCTAAGCCTCTCATGGTGCAACTTCAGGCTGTTTCCTCTAGTCCTGTCATTATCTACTTGGGAGAAGAGGCCAAGACTCACCTCACTACAAACTCCTTTCAGGAGTAAAGAGCAATAAGGTCTCCCCTCAGCCTCCTTTTCTCCAAACAAACAATCCTAGTTCCATCAGCCTGTCCTCACAGGACTTGTTCTGTAGACTCTTCACCATTCAAATCAAACTAACTCTGACACAATCAGATAGGTGCCTCACTCAGCTATTTCTCACAGCAGCAGAACCCGACCTTGTGGAATGAACATAAGCTTCTGTCCATAGTCCATTGCTAAATCAAGGTTGTCTGGCAAAATCCATCACTATATTCTCAATTTTTGTATTACCAGTGATTAATAATCACCTGACTGACATGAATGATTACATTCAACAATCACAAAGAGCTGACGTTGCTTTCAGCTGCATCCTTAACAACCACACTCTTTTGAAAGCTACTTTCAAATAAAAGGTATTTCTTTTGTAGACTGGATTTTAAATATTGCCAAAGAAGAAATATTTCTTTTAATATTAGACAATACATGCTATTTTTCTAGTTTGAGAGAATGTGAAATGGAATGTTCTTACGAAATTTATTTTCTTTGGTATAATCTTTTGGGCCAGTAAACCTCCCCCTTTTCCTAAGGAAAGGTCAACCTCCACCTATCAACAACACCATTGCTCTGAACTGGATAAATGATTTTTATTTTTTTTCTTGACATCGACACAGCAAGGTTGATTTTCTTCCTCACTTGTACATCATTGGTGATTTCAGGACATCAAAGGAAATTGATGCCATAATGCTACACTGAGGTCTTCCAGTGCTCTGAGATGAGTTTGCAAATAAAATGTTTTAAATAGAATTGGGGTAATTGGGCATGAGAGAAACAAAGAGCAGGAAGCACTCAAAGCTGCTATGTTTACCTCTTAAACATCTGCTACCTATTGCTTGGAAAAAAAAAATCTAAACCAAAATAGTAGTAAAACCCTCCCTCCTCTAAAGCCTTTCTTTATGAATGATTGAACAATTAAAACCAAGAAAGTTGCTGTATAGTTTGGGGATGATCATTAAAGTCTTTGTAACTTTATTCCTCATCTCAAATGAAAAATAATATCAGCTCTAACAGTGGTGCTGCAGAGTTAATCAGTGGCTTAATCTTTTAAGCATTCTGAAAGCTTATTGCAAACTGAACCTAAGTACAGCAACTATAAATACCAACCAGGTTGATTAATATATATTAATGCATTCTCCATCATACTTTCCTTCTAATAGCATTATTTCAAAAGCATAAAGAAGTGAAAAACAGAGAAGTTATACTAAGAAATAATAAAATTGATGAACATTACAATTATAACCCATAATTATAAAATCACATAAAAATCTAACAAAAGGAGAAAAATTTATTTCATATTCTTGCAACTGAAAGCCTAAAAATCTCACAAGACAAGAGAAATGGGCATTGATAATACACCCAATCACAAGTAACTTGTTTTGGAACAGCAGTACTTCGAGGAGCAAGACTGATTTACTGCTGTTCTGATTTCTTCCTTTTCAATGGCTTAGCCCATCATTTTGTAAACATAATTTGTCACCAACACCAGCCAGAGCTCTCTGTAACTACTTTTTGCCTTTCTTTCAGATCTGCTATCCCTGCTGAGAGACTCTACTAAAGAAGAATTTTTCATACTGACACCAACTGTAGTCTTGCTGTGAATAACCACATTCCCATAAAAATCATTCCATTTATTGCAAAGTTGTTGGCAGACCATAGGAATAATAGTCAACTCAGGAAACCTTTTATCCTGAAATCACATAGCTTAACCCTTTGCCTGACCATATGGAGTTTACACATAAAAACCATATTACCACACTGCTGACTGAATTCTTTCTAAAAGCATTTTTGTTACTGTCAAGTTTTAAAAATAATTTTTTCACAGTACTTCTTCCATTAAAAAAGAAAAAAAAAAAAAAAAAGCCAAAACCCAGACCAAACTGGAATCAATCAAGTAGTTTTTCCTCAATATTCAAGGTTTTTTTCTCAATATTCAATGTTATACTTGAAATTACAGACTCTTTCCCAATATATGAAATAACACATTAGCATAGATGCTTGAGTATAGTTTTGCTTATAATCTAAAAATTCAGTCATATAAAGTTTTTTTGTCTCTATTTTTCCTGCCTTCCTATGGTAAGGAAAGCTGTATGAATTTACAAGATTATGGAACAATTAGGAAAAAAACCTGCTTGCTTTATGGGGTTTTTTTTGCAAGGTACTTCTAAGAGATTTGGTATTTCCTTTGTTAAACACCAAACTAGTAGAGATTAGATTCAGGAAATATTCATTAGTTTTGTTAGCCAGTTCTCTTGACAGTTTGGAAGTCAGAGGTTGCTTGTATTCAAATTTCTATCGGAATTTATTGAAGTGATGGAACAAGAGAAAAAAAAAGGTGGTGTGTGCTGTCACTGTCTTTTTTGCTCTGTTTGTGGCTTGACTTGTACTTCATTCATTTGACTGAGGCCATAAGGGGAGTTTTTGATTTCCAAACACACCTTTAAGAACAATAAACACATTTTGTTCCAATAAATAAATTGAAAAATGACTTGTAGTTTTAAACTTTTCAGTGACAGAAAATTCTTAGAAAACCTCTTATTTGAGTTAAAACTGATGCTATGGTTGGCTCTGCCTCTTGTCTACCAGCACTAGGGAAGGTGTTAACCCCTGTGTGACCACACTTTACATTCACAGTGCAAATTATACAAATATCCAGAAGAAAAAGAGGAGATTTTTCAAACGATTGGAAGTGATTTTCTACAGTTCATAAAGGATTGCTTGATTAGGTACAGCTGATCTTTCTTGTGGCAGTAATGCTTCAGATAAGCTCCATACTCTTATCAGCAGTCTGTACTCTGCTGTCAGTGAACACCTAAGAACTATCCCTTGACTGCACAGTACTGCAGGTAACATTCAGAGAGTGCTTGGACTGCCCTGTTAAAAATGGACAAGGATCTTTGGGAGAAAAAAAAAAAGCAACCAAATACTCCATTCCTTCAATACCTCATTGTTTCTTTTGTTCAGCTTTTCATTTACATTTTTTGAAATCCTCATTAAATCCTCATGTGTTAACAGCACACTCTAAGATCACTTTAGTCCACTAAAGAATCAACAAGCTTCTTGACCATATCTAAAAGCAATTTGAAAAAATACAGGTAACAGAAGTCAAATTTTACTTTAAAACACAGAAAAACAAAAGTGATACTGCAACAAGTAATGGGAATAGTCCCCTCCCCCCTTTCTTTAAAGTTTCATTAGACCATTGAAGTGGATGAAATTCAGATAGAGGCCTTATTGTAAGCACACTGAAACAGTAGAAACCTCCTGAGACCACGAAACTCAAACATTTTGGGAACCAACTTCAAGCACTCCGTTCGTGCTTTTAAAACAAAATGAATGAAAAACACTTCTTAATTTTTCTCCCTGTAGCAACGTTTTAATACGACTCCTACAAACTCCCCAGCACAAACAGATCTGTTTAAAATACATGTGCATGTATATTTTCTTAAAATTTAAACTAGTTGTAACAGTCACACGTAACCATGCCAGCAAAAACTGCTTGATGACTCTCAAGATACCAGACCACTGGACTAACAACATTGTAAATTTGTGATAAAATTAAACCTAGATGGGAGAAGTTGAGAGAAACTACCTACCATGCATATTGCTAAGATGCTTACACTACGATTTCCCTTATGTGAGGACTGGTTACTGTGATCTCATCCTGCAAAATGGAATGCAAGGATAACACTTAGATTTGCCTAGATTTCCTAAATTAAAAGGTACATCATTTTCAGAGACTAATCCACTTAAAACACCAGCCTAAATAATGCAAACCTGAGGTCTGGAGGTGAAGTGGTTCCCAAATCAACATGGGAAAAATTTTTAGAGGGGACTATTATGTTTTCTTTAGTTTGTCTTCTGGGTTTTTCATTCAAAGAGTTCAGTGAGAAAAAAAAAATGTTTTTCTCAAAGCAGTCAGTGGAATCAGCATAAAATAACTACATTACGTGAGCAGAAAGGGTGGGCTGGGAAAGATATTTGAGTGCAAATTAATGTTGATCTTAGCTGGAATAACTTGCACTCTTCAGCACTTGCAGCTGCACCAGGGACATGACTGGCTCTATGAGGTTTTGCACATCTGTCAGCTTAATCAGAGACCAAAACATAAAATCTACTGCTCAGGAATGTTATTTGATTTTGTGAAACCGTTTAGACTTCTAGGCTATAAGCTAATAATGGATAATTTGGTAAACTTATGAATGTGTTATGAATGAGTCATAACTACAGTATTGACATCTGTAGTAGGCTTTTGTTCAGTGGTACTCATAATATTTAAAGAGAATGCAAAAAAACATTTTGTTCACATCAGTTCTGTGAAATATGAAAAGCCAAAGAGAAGCTTCTCTGTATTAGAACAAATGAAAAGCATTGCATTAATTAATAAAAACATTAGCTGCCTTTAGCATTAGCATCAACCATTTATTCCTTCATTTGGAATCACTATTCTATTATTTCAGACTTATGTGGTAATTTAAATAATAAAAATCATTTCAAATAATTTCAAATCTGAAATGAAAATTCTGACACTAAGAGGACTTTAGGATGGATCACATCATTACCTAGTTTTAGATGTAACATGCTGGGCCCCCAAGCAGTATATCATATCTGTGTTTAGGGCATGACCTGCATTGGCAAAAGAGCTCTGTGCCATGTACCAGGGATTTTGCAACCCCTCAAAAGTAAAAAATCATTAGGGGCAGGTGTTTATGTGTCAGCAATCTAATTTAAGCAAGTGTTTTGGTATCTGCTAATGGACTGACAGCACAAGCATGAAAATAGACTGCAAACTTCTCAGTCTGTTAAATTTCTTACAGCATGATTTGCATTTCTTAAGCCTTAGACAGGTTTTTAGAACAACTATGTTGTTTCACTATCTCTACTGTGTATCTACACTCCTGTGTATCTCTTCACAAAGCATGTCACCTACTCTTTAGCTTGTACTACAACAAAATTTAGGCATCCCAAACAGAAGCCCTGGTACCAAACAGCAGACTACACTGGGTTCATACTGGTTACAAGTGCTCAAGTACGGCCACCTGAAGCACTGAAATGGTCAGTAATGGCTGATGCCCTTCTGCTCTAAATGATGGAATGTTATTTTTACCCTGCACTTTTTAAAAACTGTCTGTACTTGAAACGTATTAATAATGCATTTTTAATGCATAATTAATAATACATAATGAAATGCATTAATAATAATTAACTTACAAAATTAATACAAAATCTAAAAAGAAAAAGTTCTTTGAATAGAGACATTTTATAATCATGTCAGCAAAGAAAGCATTTGTGCCAGATATTCCTGAGTGAGATATTAAGAGACCCAGCCATTGTTAGAAAGCCAACTATTACTACAACTGCACACAATAACGAATACTACAATCACCACACTCAGCTGTCTCTTCCTTCTGGAGTACTTAATAACTGAATTACCATCCTTGCACCTGTAGATACCATCTTAACCCTAACCATCATCCTTATGTCTAGATGAGGACACTACAGGAATTAGATCAGCAATTACAAAGTAGTAGCAAGCAGAAAACCAGATCTTGTTCCATTTCATTCTACACAAGTAAGTATGTAAAACAGGTGCACCAGACAGCTAATTAGTATTTAATGTCAGGAAAGGTTTGCACTGTAAATGTGAACATTTGTTCACAAATGTGAGCCTGGAGGGTAGCTGGCTTCAGGCACAAAACAATCTTGATCTGCTTTTTTTCTTTGCAGAGAAGTTGAGCAAACTTTTCTCTCTGTGATTACGTTTTCACAGTCCTTCTCCACTATCTTGGTCTGCCTGGCTATGCAGCTCCTCCAGCTCCCATCACTGACTGTGGACCTCTCTACAACTTAGTTAAGTTCAAATCTAGGCAGCACCATACCCATCATGCCTGCTCAAAGCTGGCTCTACAACATTTCCACAAGAGAAATGTGAGAAAATAAATGATGGGCTTCCACACTGCTAACAGTGGCCAGCCCGCTCCCCCAGCTTGCTCTGGAGCTTGGTAAAGGCTTTACTTTAGGGCTGGCTTGCATCCAAGCAGCTCAGTTGTTAGATTACTTGACTCTAGGACCAGATGTGCTAAAATGCTTTCAGAGAGAGGAGTATTTTACACTAGAGTGGTCATGGTTCTTTGAGATGTGCAGTAACCTGCACACAATAAGTCTGTCGAATGTTATTATTCAATAATGTATATTATCATAATGCTCACAATCCCAAATCATGCTTCAGACTGCTACTGGGCTTAGAGTTACCAGTCTGAGTCTGTGGCATATTAAAGTATCAAGGTCTGAGGGGAAATAGTTTCCCTTTCTCCTATGGATTAAAGAACCTGAACATATGGCTGTATTGATTCCACAGCATTCCTGCAGGGCACTGCGTGGCACGCTGGGGACGTAGCAGCGAGCACCGTCACTGAAGGACCTGGGAGGAAAGTCACTTAGTCCCCTGCAGTGTTACTGAGACCTACAAAGGAGAAAATTCTCAAGCTGATGAAAAGAAGAATATATGTCCCTGTCATGCAGAAAAGGTCTCCTTGAAGCCCAGAAGTGATTTATATGGTGCATTTGCTTCCAGCAGCAGGGAGGCAGCCTAGTTTCACCTGGAAGAATTGAAGGCAAAGGCCAAAGAGAAACTAACACTGGAGTTTCCCCCTGCAATCAGGCTTCACGGTTTTGTTGTTCCCTCTCTCATGCCTGACCTCTCACTACAGTCTATCTGGAGCACCTCTTCTTGGAGTAATCCCTTCAATTCCCAGTGTTAGTACAGAAGGTATCATCATCTGATTTAGTGCCATGAGAGTATGTTTTGCAACATGGACCTTTGAGGTCCTTTACATGTCTTAAAGCAACAGAAGGGCTCTGTGTGTCAGACATCCTGGTCACATTTTGATTAGAAGAGGTATCCTCCACAGAGCCTTGAGCTTTCAAAGGAATACAAGGGAAAGGCAGTGTTGGTACTGATAGTGGATGACCAGTAGCTACTAACAAGGAGAGCAGGCACATGCACACAGTAAATTATGCAGGAAACAATCCACAAAGGGCAGTTTTCATAAAAAAAAATATATGGCAGTTAATTTCTACCTATCAGCTTCTAGATCTGAGTAAAACCAAGCTAGCAGTTACAGACTAGTAGGAGTCCTGAAAGGATTTATTGCCATGTGGTTGGAGGGAGGAGGTTTTCAGGGCAAACACAGAGTGTGAGAATGTGAGGGTGTAAAGGTTGTTTATCCTTTGCTTTAAACTATGCAAGTCAGGATCGTGGCACTTCATGAGAGCTGGGCGTGTTCCTATATGTGTAAAGTGAAGGATTTGTAAAATGTCTCTGTATTAATCTAACTTTATTTAAAGGAGTGGAGAGGCAGGAGAGTGGCAGCAATGCAGACAGCTGCTCTTCTGATGCTCCTTGGTGTGGGAGGCAAGAGGGCAGGACAGAGGAGCAAAGGTGCTGCCCGGTGGGCAGGGGTGGGAGGGAGGCTGCTGCTCCAGCCAGCTCTGGGTACAGACAGAGATGAATCTCAGGGAAAATTCATGCAGGTGGCTTTCCAGAGGGGTCTGTGCATAGTGATGTGGTAATGCAATGTCTTAAAGGTTCATTAATCTGGAGTAACACCATGCTTGTAATCATAAAGCAGTTACACAGTTCTTTTTGACATGCAAAAGAGACCATGCTCTGAATTTTCATCATGAACACATTAATATACATCTAGGTGGATTCTGAGTAAGAAACTGAGGAGAAATTAATCAAGGTCAGCATTCCTAATTTTTTAACATAACCAACTTTTCCTTCTTTTTTTTTTTTTTTCCTTTTCCCAAAGAACTAGTTACTGCTTTATGGGAATACCTGATAGCTTTCTCTCATCTTTTATTGTTAAGAGAAATACATCAACTAATGTAGCTTAAAAACTCACACCATGCTGCCATTCATTATAAATTACTCCCATACACATATCACCTCTTTACAAAGACTCTACAGACATGAACTATGAAGCCATGAGTGTGCTTTATATATCCCCCACTGACAGAAGAAAAATGAATGCTAATAATAATTTCTGTGCCCTTATACATTATTGCATTTCTCAGGTGTCAAAATTATTTTTTCAATAGTATCATAATATACATAGCCTTATTTGAAACCCTGCACAAGAGTCCACAACAAAATGTGAAATGAACAGACAGAAACAAAATGTCTAAGGGAAAAAAAAATAATAAAATAAGATTACTAATTTATTTGATTTTAACTACTTCAATGAAATTAAATACAGACAAAAATGTTTACTATTAATAATAATATTAGGGAAGAATAAAGATTAAAAAAAAGACTTTATAAATTACATTTTCAGCTTCAATACATATCTCTAAATGAACAGATCTAATGAGATGGTGCCATAATAATTCACTACTAACAATTATTCCTTTAACATACCTAGTTATAATAGGCACCTGATATGCCAAAGAGATTAATAAACTAATCTTTTAGGAGGTTCAGTATAAGTAAGTAAATATAAACAATCTTCAATGATGCAGATAGGTAGATGTCATGCTTCAATTCTATCACCAAGTTGCTAACTTCCCTAAAACACTGCTGCATACATCTTAAAATACCTAATGTGCAATTGCTCCCTATATGCCACTTAAATATTATCACTCATTATCCCCAACATAATCAGCATGCAAAATCACACATTCTCTTTTAATTAGATAAATTTGATTCTTCTGAGAGCACTACACCAACGCAACTGGTGCACACAATTAAAATCCTACTATGGAACAGCACATGAGATATTCAAAAGAAAATTTTCAATACTGAAAATCTAAACTTCCTATTTTGTAGCCCAAATACAGATTTTGGAATCTAAATTTTGAGGACATTACACTGTTTTCTACTGTTTGGCCTACTATACTTCTATAATTTCATTATGAAACTACTCTAAATGCAAGAGAGCATTGTTTGTTATGGTACATAGATTAAATTATACATTAGTAAACACTAAAATTTTCCTTTCAGTGTGTTAAAAATTTTGACATAGCTCTTTAACATGCTGTTTAAGAAATGTTCCTTTGAGATTTGAAATTATTTGCTATTATATCAATTTGGAATTAATTACTCCAAATAAATCTGCGTGAAGGAAATAAGCCCTCTCTTTCACTTTTTCTCAAAGCAATAAACTAGGAACTAGTACAAACTGAGAATACAGTACCTAATTGTAAATATAAGTACAACTCACCCATTGATAAGGGGAATAAACTTAAAAAGTGGTGATATACGACTGATTTTTTTTCATAGAATGATAGAATAATTTGGGTTGGAAGGAACCTCTTAAGGTCATCTACTCCAACCCCCTGCAGTAAGCAGGGACATCCTTAACTACATCAGATTGCTCAGAGCCTTGTCAAGCCTTGAATATCTCCAGGGATGAGGCCTCAACTACTTCCCTGGGCAACCTGTTCTGTTTTTCCACTACCTTCATTGAGTTTGAAAAATGCCACTTTACAAACACCATTTATTAAGAGAAACATATAGGAAATCAGATGATTCACCTACCTAGCTCTCCCTTCTACTAAATGAGGATGGGTGAAATAGTTTGCAACTGTTACACATTGGCATTGATTCACTTTATGTAGACAAAAAAATGATTGTCTAGGTTGAGCTTTAAAAAGCCAGTTAGGTCGCACACAAATCAAGCAGTGCTTTGGAGATCACTGCTGCAACTCTGTCCTTTGAATTCAGAAATGTTAAATCAATCTCCAGCAGTTTATAAAAAGACAAAATACTTTCCCCCTAACTTGGATAACAAGAGAGTTGTTCTGATTAGAGCTCTCTGGAACACATCAGATGAAAAGAAATTTTTTATTAAAAAGCATTAACTTGTGGTATCTGCAAAAATGCATATCACAGGCCAAGTTATGACAGATGATTGCCTGAGCATAAACCCATTCTCTCCATATGCCAGGAAGGGTTCCCTCTGAGCCTGGGTGAGACGGAGAGCATCAGCTTTCAGGTTCCCACTTTAAATTTTGCCTAGACCCAAAGACACTGTGGGTTCGATGTGTTCCAAATCCTGCTTTGCCTGTCTTCATACAAATTCTGGGCAAGGATGCCCAAACTCTGCGGCTCGCTGGCATTGTTGCCTGCAAACTTCTCAGTTCCTAAGAGCCCAGATGCTTATGCACATGAATTGTAAAGCTTAGGCTTGAGGAGGGTTCACCACTAGATCTTCCACACTCAGTCCTTCATCAGCAAGAACAGATGCTATGAGCCTGAGGCACAGCCAAGCCAAATTGCCTGCAGTTTTCATGGAAGCCCGTCAAGCTATAGGATAGCCTGAACTTCCAAACCACCAAGCAAGGACTTTGTGTTTCTGAGATGGATATTAAAAATCTGCCCCGAGGTCACAGGCCTTGGGAACCAGGCAGGCCCTCCTAAGAACAGCAAAGCTCGTAAGAACAACAAACTGCAGCTCCAGGAGGACACCTTTGCTCAAGAACACCAACTGGCTGCAACATTTTTCCAACATTTTTCTAGATCTGTAGCCAGATCTAGACTTTACAATACTGTTGCCCTGAAAAAAAAAGGCTCTCCCCCTTCCTATGTACTTCTCTGTAGACTTCTCCATGACAAACCCACTCCCTAGCACTGCTGAACATGCTCTTCTCTCTCTTGGACAGGCCAGGATATTTCAGATTGCAGCTCATTTTCCTTGGAAGTAAGGACATGTACAAGGACATGAGCACTACTGCTTACTCCTAAATGCCTCTCAGAAGAAGGCAGATGAGGGCACAGGCACTGACTATTACACTTGAGTCTGGAGAAACAAGACAAATTGGCTTGTAATGGGGAAAATACACAGAACCAAGTTCATGCAGTGAGCTCCTTTGCTTCCATGAACCACCTGGACAGTATTTTTTTCGTACACAGCTTCAAAAATCCTCAGTGAATAAACATCTGTGCTGTACTGTAGAGGCAGTAACAGGCCAATTAGAAGAAGATAATCTACGATCCCTAAGATGCAGTTGATTAACTTCCATTGAAGTGAGTGGTGCTGACAAACATGTATGAAGAAGTAACTACAAGTCCATTGAGTATCTGGCTATGCACAACAAATAAAAACAAACTGAACTTTATTGAATATGGTGGTAAGATACAGTAGTACTTTCTGCTCTGGATAAAATTAAATAGAATCAGAAATCAGAAACAGATTTGGAAAATAACTAGCTTTGTTATACTTTTCTACAAATCTGAAAAACCAGTTCCATGCATGCAACTCACTGATAGTGTTTCTTATATTCAAAACTATCACATCTATACATACAGCTACCTTAACAAAAGAAAACACTACTTTAAATTTTCAAGAACTTATCTATTTTATCATAAGTATAAAAAATAAATCCTCCACAAAGGAATGGAAGAAGAAAAAAAGCACATTTAAATAATTTCATTACATCCTAAGATGCCAAATCATCTGCGAGTGGTTTCTTTTTAGATGAAAATGAATCAAAATATAGGACAGATGTTGGACAAACCACATTTGAGGTCTATCACACACTGGCATTTTTCAAATTATTTTGGCTCATCTATTAAATAAGGTGTATTTTGCTTGATTTTGAAAAGGGAAACATCAGGAAATATTTAAAGGCCAATTGCTGCCAATTAACTTTGATCAGCAAAAGTTGCATTTGAATCTTTCAGATTCTTTTGCCTGTCTGGAATAACACACTATTCTAAAATGTAGCAAAACAACAACTTGATGATTAATGTGTGTTGGCAGCCCCACCACAAGCTTGCTTAGCAGTTGGATTTTAAATAAACAGCTGTCTTCATTATGATGGGAAAGAAATCTGACTGTTTTCATGTTTTTGTGTTATTAAAATATGATCAGAAATTGCTTTTTTCCCTTTCAAGATGAAAAAGCCAGGCATCATGGTGACAGTCTCTTTCAGCAGTTCGGATACTTTTAGAACAATCTCATATGCATTGCCAAACCAGAGCCTATGTGGGCCTAAAAAGCCCCTGGCACCCTGACACCAGCTCCTCCCTGGATGCTGCAGGGAAACCCTAGCAGGGAACAAATGGTACCTGCTGCAGGGAAGGCTGGGGACCCCCAGGAACAAGCCACTGAGACTGACAGCCTATACAACATTCAGGATTCCCCTTGGGTTTAAGGTAATACTTGCCCACAGTGGGATGTGGGTGAGAAATCTGTACCCAGCCATTAACTCTTTATAGAAGCTGGAGTTTAATATTGAATGGCTCCTGCAGACTATTGAATTTTAATGTTTGTAGATGCTTTTGGTGTATGCACTTCTAACTTGTCTGCTGTGGCCATAAATACTGAGACCTGTGAGGACAAAACCCTGCTGCTTAAACACTTGTAACCTTTGAACGCCTGTGCAGACATTTAGTGCAGGTGTTACTATATATCCTAATGACTAAATTATATAGATATTTTCTAAACATTTCCATATTAGAGCAGTGAAACAAAAATCAATAGTCAAACCACTGGTAACATATTATAAGAGGAAAACATTAAATCACCTCTGTGTTTTCAAAGAGTGAACACTTACTTCTAAATCATTAAAGAACAGATGCGTGTCTGCCAAATTGAAAATCATCTCTTCCATTCGAAGTCCGAGAGACACAGAGGTGGGTGGATCCTAAAGAAGAAATTAGGCAAGTAAACCATCTATAGCATGCCTAACATACATACCTAACTATACATGGAGGAATAGCTATTCAAGAGAGATTATTTGGTGTATTAAATGCAACGTCCTCTTGCTCATTTTAACTTCAGCAACCCTCTAATCCTGTAACATTTACCAGTAACACTTAAAAAAATATGACCATAACTCAGCTGATGTTGTGATCCTGCAGTGGGACCTCTGTGGTCAAGTTTTATGATCAACCAGGGGCCCGATAATGCTATTGTTCCTCAAAATAAACTCTCACTGGTGACAAGTGAAAGGGTTCAGTCCTGGGAATACCTAGTGACTTTAAAGCAAATCACTGTTTATGTTTTATTTGCAAATGGCAATTATATTTCAAACCACTCCTTGATTCTCCAGAAAACCATGCTTTAATTATGCTTCCAACTTGGCCCACCCATGCAGGGTGAACAAATCTATTGTTTGTTATTAATACATAACACACTTTAACTTCTCTACAGAAATTACCATAACAACTTATTCCTTACTGAGCTCATAAACTCAAAAAGCATGTTCAGCATTGTGGTTACCAAATGCATTACAGATGTTTGTCTTGTTTTAATTTTTTTGTGTTTTACATATTTTCAATATGAAAAATCTAAAAGAAAGCCTAATATATACATTTGATATAGGGTTTCTCAATTATAATGCCAAGTATATCCAAGTGCACAGAAGCATGAGTTTGAAAGAACATGTTATAGTATCCCATGACATCCTGTATTAACAATGTTAGTTTGTTAGGAATTATATTTTAAACAGAATTGCAGAAGTGACAACCCATATTTTACTTAAAATAAGTTAATATTCTAAGCCCGATGACAACCCAAAGTTAAAAACCCAGAGATGCAGTCCCTAGTTTCTTTTTCCACCTCTCAATCAAATTAATAGGTGTTTCAACATGATCTTTGAACTTTCAAACATTTTTCTATAACTACTGGTTAAAAGGCAAGTGTGTCAGAAGCAAAGAGGTGGAAAAGAAAGGTGATTTGTCAGCTTGTTTGCAAATCCTAAGTAAAAAGAAAAAAACCTCAACCCCCAAAAAGAATTTTGGGAAGAAGAATTCAGAAACAAAGCTACATAGAACAGACAAAACATCTACTATTGAACTGACATACATTAAGAGTAAATAAGTGTTCTCGTACCAAAAAAGTAACCTTTACAACTGGGAAAAAAATTACATCACTCTATTTTCATGAACTTTGCCCTTAAAAATAAGGCTTCTATTTAAACTGGCACTGAAGAAAAAAAAATAGAATATTTGGCTTCTTAATTCAAATGGAAAGACTTTAGAATATGAACAAAAGTATTCTCTCTTTTAATATTGCTCTATTTGTAGACCTATGTCTTGGTCTTGTATTTTACTTTTGTAGGCCATGTGAAAAGAAGGTGATATTTTCTCTCTAGCTAGGCCTGAGGCTACTTCTTTCTCTGACATTCCTGCTTATCTTTGGGTCCAGTTACCACCCAACCGTCCTTCATCTTTTTTTTTTTTTTTTAAACCCAACAAGCATTTCTGTTATGCCTGAGCACTAACAGAATTTGCCCCAGTCTGCTCCAGTTAAAGGAGTTAGATGGAATAAGGGTCTAAGATCAAAATGAAAATCAGTAGCTACATGTTTATTATCTACTTTTAACATAATAATACAGAACTAATCCCATTCTGAGCTTCTGTCCATGAATATGAAAATCATTCTGAAAAGCAGAATAAACTGGCAGACAGAACATGACGTTGGTTATGAACCCATGTGGTTAATTTTAAAGACATAGCTGTGAGCATATACTTTAAGTTTCTATGTATGCATGACTTAAATTTAACATTTTTATTTAATTTGTATCACATTTCTGAGTCTGGAAAAATGACTTTTTGTAAACCTTTCTGTGAACCATTTCACTCCAAGTTATTTAAAAAGGAGATTTCTCTGAAGTAATATTAAAATAATACCATTTATTAGTTTAATTTAATTAGGAGAAAAACAATTAAGAAAATCATTGGCACCTACTGAAAATGTCAGATTGAATACCATAAAAGCAAAGAGCAGAAACAAAGCAGGTTGCTTTTCAAATAAATCTTAATTCCTTGATTAAACACAATCTTTTTCTATAGAAAGTTCCACTTAGGATAAAAATTGTGTTAATTTGCAGCTCTGGATACCCACGTACTTAACAGAAATAAAAGTCTTAACTGCATTAGGGTTTGAAGTATCTTCATAGTCACAGTCTTGCAACTGCTCTAGTAAAAAGCACAAGAGTCTTGGTTTAAGGGGCTGCAGGAGATTGAACTCTCAGTCAGACATTATGGTGGGGGCTGAAAACTTTAAAAAAGCCAAGTCTTGAATAAGTTGTGGTGAGGTTTTTTTTTGGGGGGTTTTTTTGAGGGTTTTTTTTCGTTTGGTTTTTTTTTTTTTTTTTTCTTTTTTTTTTTAATAAGGCCATATCCAACCCTCCTTTTAAATTTTAAGCCACTAATTGCTAACTAATTATTGCAAGGTGTCACACAATGAGGAGGAGAGCAAACAATCTGTTCTTATTGATTGGGATTTGCAGGTTCAGGTGGAGTGTCTTTTCAGGTATGGTCAAAATCAGGTACAAATCTCTGAGGGAGGCAGAGTTTAGCTAAAGAAAAGAAATACCAATGTCAAACTGCTTAAGCAGGCCTCTTGTTTTGAATACTGGTATTGGAGCCAAAACATTCTCTGTATGTCAGTTCTAAATTCTACCCACTTGGTTTCTTTGTTTTGTGGAGAAACAAGAAGCTGAAAAACAGGAAAGTTCACTTTGGGTACAAGGCTTATTTTCCACTTAAGCCTACAGGTCACAAATGAAGGGTTAAGTGAAACCAGGCTTTGTTTTTCTCAATCTCTTATATATATTAAACCACATTAAAATAGCTTATAATTTAAAGGAAAATTCCTTTACAGCCTCTGAATATAAGTGCTTTCAGGAGAATGGAAATGTAAAGACCACAGTCTTCTAGTGCCAATACTGAGACGTATTTCCACCTGCTCTAAAATACTAAAGGGCTCTGACTTTTTCCAAATTCCAAAACTTATTCAGTTGACTTTTGACTCAAAACCAAAGTTTTGAGGTCTCAGAAGCCCTGGTGTCAATACAATAACTGATAACTTGATATTTGATCAACAGATCTCTCTCTGTACATATAACAAAATAAAATTTTGTTATAAATAAATGGAATTGTTTTGATTTGCCTCTTTTTCTTCTCTTCTGGAACTACGAAATCTATTCCTACAGTAGTTTTATACATTTCCATGAAATTCACAAAATTCAAATCACATCTAAATAAAAGTGTAGCAGTTCACTTTCTGAGTGCCCAAACTTAAAAACTAAGGGTATTATTTGTTCCAAAAAAGATGAAGGACAAAAGCAGGGAGAAAGCAGAGCACAACAGCAGCAAAAGGAGGGCAGGTGACAAAAACAGATGAGAAATAAGAACATACAGAAAAGTGTGGCACAAGCAAGTAGTTACGAGGAACAAGGTAGAGAATAAGGAAAAGAAAGTCAATCCCTTCAGCAGCAGGGCTGCTTCATCATTCATAGTCATTCACCATGAAACTCACTCAGGCATTATGAAAAGACCTGAATGCCAAGTTGCCAAATCCTCTACTATTTAATTAGGATATTTTTGTTTGTCTGGAAATCCAGCTTTTGTATTTTAATGGTTATGTAAGCAGATTAGATTTGCTTTTTTAAAAGGGCATTTCTAGCCTTCACCACAGAGCAGAAGCATATCAGATCATGATGTTAGATCACTCAAAAAGCAAAACACAGGTTAAAAGAGCAAAAATTCACCTCTACTATTTTTTTTCAGGTTGACTGATCTTGATTTCTGATTTTGAAGGCCAATGATCACTAGGAAACAAGCTTTTTTTTTAAAAAAAAAAAAAAAGAAAAAAGGGCACCTCCCATTGCTGCAAATAGACCCTAAAATACGACATATTTTCAGATACGACAGATACATGTTTTAGCATGTTTGCTTTCAACATTTGACACTATCTTCCTCTAAAGTCTCTGGAAATTGCCAACAGTTGTCTGAAGCTGCCAATAACCCAAGAGAAATTGTAATATGAATGAAACTTCAAGAAAACAAGGACGAAAGGCACCCTCTCACGACTGCACCTGAGAGCCAAAGAGATGCACGTTGCTACCCCTCCCAAAAAAGGGGTATTTATCCACAGGCACTTACGCCCTCATCCCTCTCTTAACATCCACAGTGGGTTGTCATTCAGCAATAGAGAAGTATTCTGCCACATGCCATGCCACTAGAGCCAGACAGGGCAAAAGCTCCATCTCAAGTGAACAGTGACAACAGTGGTGGAACTGCAACCAGGAGTCACCCACCTTCTTGCAGAATACATCTTTTTTTTGCTGCTGAATATTAGCTGCTTTTCCCAACCTCAGGGATCCAGCAAGAAAGGTGTTTATGTTCAGGTCTCAACTAATGAAACACTTAGGGAACTAGTAACAAATGGAAACAATATGCTTGCACAAGTTCTTCTACAGCAATAACTAATTATGTCTTTCCAGCCCTTCTCCTGCTGCCTAAAATCAAGTGGTAAGATTCTGTTGGCACTGAGGCTTTTTGGTGAGGGATTTATTTTTCTCATTCTGAGCTGTAAATTCTTGCATATTTGGTGATCTTGGTTTGCCATGCAAGAACTTATTTTGGAGGGACTGTTTCCTATCCTTATAGAAGGCTGAGAAATGGAAAACAACTTCTTGTAAATGTTTAATACTCTATAATGCTACTGTCTATATGTATACATACAGTAACTGTCAAAACATTTAGAGTTCTTTTGGTCTCTTTTTACTACCTAGGCAGAAACTATTAACATGTAGGAAAACAATGCTGCTAAATTAACTTCCTTTTCTGACACAAAATGAAAAAACCTATTTATGTTCCTCAAACAGGTAGCTGCTATTTCAATAAATAATTCTGAAAACACACAACAGAACAAGCTAGAAAGGTTAGGGTTAGGGTTAGATTTTAGAGGCAGATTAGAGGTACTGTGTTAGATTTTTATAATGCAAAAACTGTTAGGGGGAATTCTGAACCCAACTCCATCACTGACTAAAGCAGTTTTGCCCTTCACTCAGTGGGGTATACAGTAAAACTTTTTTGTGATAAATAAAAGCTTTACAGGAAGACAAGGTGATTAAATGAAGGCAGATAAAACTATGTAGTTGTTCTTTAGATGAAGAATTGCTTAAGGCTACCAAATAATCCAGCTCAAGAGGAGACATCAGCTTTCAAATACAATCCTGCAAAAACGACGTTTGATCACACCAGGGCATTCCATTCATAAACTGTTCTTATCCACCTAAGACTGTGTTTCTCTTTTGAGAATTTCCAAGGAAACCCACAGCCTGTAGACATACTCATCAGTTCAGTTATGATTTATAGACTGTGCATAATAGAAATATTTGACTCAGAAGCACACTTTCAAAAACATCAGTCGATATGTAGACTAAAAAAAAGGTAAGGTGAAAAATTTTAGACTAATCTTTCAGTCTCCAAAAGTATTCTTCCTCTTGCATTCTGAATACAGAGCATGGTCCCTTGCTGATTGCTGGGAACTGCAATGTTATTTTAGCAATTACTTCTGGAAGTTCTTCACCCTTTGAGGGAAGCTAAACCTTTGCAGATTTTGATGCTATCAGCAGGTTCCAGACACTGTGTACCTACAAACCAAACCTCAAATGGTCAAAGTATTATGCCCAACACTACTGAATTATTTACTGAATATAAGATCTCAGTAAGTACAAAGAATGGACATGTGAAACAGCTTTATTCCTTGATTTTGTGTCTTTAAACACCAGTCTCATTTTGCCTCTGGAAAATTAACTAATGTTCTGGTTTTCCTTGTGTATCAACCGTAAGCCAGCCAATACTACTGAAATTTTCCATCAGTTTCTTGACACTTACCCTTCCATATCTGTTGGCATAGGACCCTGTAAGCAAGGAATGGAAAATGATGATTGTCTCATCCAAATCCCAAATGAATACTCTCTGTAAAAAGAGAATCAAATCAATGTGTTCCTCTGTGAAGCTGATACTTGAAATGGAAAGTTAAAATTTGAATCAGTAAGTGCACAAATGAGAAAATTGTATTGAAATGATTATATATTAAAACCATAGTTTCTTTGCCATTTATTTTCAGAACTAACAACTTCTGGGTTTTTTCCAGAATAGGGTAATACAATCTGTTAGGTTTTAACTACAACTGCTATTACATCAAATTATTCCATTAGAATAAATTATCATTATTGTCAAACACAGACAGCAAATTAAATATATGATGGATTATTTTAAATTAAGATGAGATAGAAGGTGAAATAAATGAAGAGAAGCCTTTGAATATTAAATCTGGGTTTGAATTATGGATTTCTGCAAGCCTTACACAACAAGTTTCACATAACTACTATTGGAAATTACATCTAAAACCAAAATAAAAAATAATTGCTGCTAAGCACTTAAATTCCTTAAATATATGCTAATTTTAATGGATTTTAGGCACCCGAAGAATTAAAATTACGAACTTAGAGGCCACATGTGTAAGAATTTATGGCATGATGTAATGGCATGAGTAAATAATTGCATGAGTAAATAATGGCATGAGTAAATAATTCTTTCGCTTACAACCAATGGAAAACGTGTATTTTGAATTTGTCCTCTTATCACACAAAAATGATATTTTAATGAAAAATAAAGTGTTCAAACACAAGTATTTTAAATCCTGCTGAGATTTATTTCCCATGATGACAAAGGGGCTGAGCTTCTGGAAAGGAAAAGTAATGCAGCATGGACACTCATAGCTCTGGTGTGCCACTAGAGATGCTTTTTCAACACAAAGCTTGGGCCACTGAAGGGTATAGCACGAGGGAGCAAATCCCACTGTTGTGCTAAAAGTGTCTCCTATCCAAACCCAAACCTTTCTTTGACTTGCAAAAAGCCTACTTTTTTTTTTTTTTTTTCAGTCAAAAGGAGAAAGAAACCCCCAATATTTTTCAGATACAGTCCATGCTCTTCACGAGGATTTTTCTTTAGAAGAAAAATTCTATCCTCTATAATAACGTTTAAAAGAGGGAGCTCCAATGACACTTCACTTTTCATGTGTAAATAATAATTTTCTCTGCAAAATGATAAAAATGAGAGTCTGTAGCAGGTCAAGGGCATACAAAATAATGTACCTCCAGATCAGAGTCAGGTGGTGGGGAAGGATTGTTGTTTCTTCTGCCACGTCCACGTGATTTCCCATCTGAACTACGGCGCAATCTGTCTGAATCTGAGTCTTTAATGGGTGTTGATGGACTGTGGATTGTACTGTATTCTGCTGTAGTAAAGAAATGACATTTTCACCCTTGAGCTCAAACTTCAATATGTTCAGCTTAACTGCTTTTTACACATAATACTGAAACCAGGATGTTCACGACAGTCCTAACTAAAATAATTGAATATACAATGGCAAGTAGCAGGGATGATACATAAATTTATTCAGTTCAAGTTATATGTAAAGACAGAGACAAATTATTTCAGTATATAAAAAAGGAGTAAGTTTAAAAAAATTGTCATTCCTGCAAATCATACAGAAGATTGTATTTCTACACGGATGAGATTAAGCTCTAAACAAACACTTTTCAGAGGAACCAGCTTTTTTAAAACAACCTTGATTTAATTCTAGATTTTCAAATATGCTTTAAGATAACCATTATTGTAAATGGTAAGGAAAAAACCCCACATCCAGATGTGAAAAAGAATAATATACAGAAATTGAAAACTTTTCCAAATTGCCTGATTGGAGGTACTTCTAGATCCCTACACTTGAGCCAGGTTAATAGAATTCTTTCAAAATATGGCATAAAAGAGAGTGCTTATTTTCCCACGGTAAGTTCAATTAATTAGGAAGTTTAAATATGTGTCACCCACAAAGATGAACTTACAGTATTCTCAAAGGCTTACACTACACTGAACTTTTCCAATTAGTATCTTCAAGACAGATTAAAATTCTTTATAAATAGTATTCTATGCTAATTATTAGGCTTCAGCAAAATTTATTTACTAAAATGTTTACTGTTGAACAGGTAAAAAAGAATGATGATTTAGGTATGTAAGAACCACAAAGTATTCAGAAAAACATGCTAGGTGAAAAATGCTTTGCTGTTCTTAATATCCATAGGCTCATAGGCTTGAATATTAAGAAAACAGAGACTCAGCATAAATTATCCTTCCAAAGTCAATAAACTAGAAGTACCATAATAATCAGAAATACAACAATACATTTTTAAATTTCTCATCAAGACTTCCCTTCACATCTACAGTTCACAGAGGAAAGACTTCTATTTTGACAGGATTTGTTGTTTTGGTTTCCCACCCTCCCCTCCCCTCCCCACCCCCCAAAACCCCCTATTTTTGTGAAGGCAGCTAGAATTTTCATCATATGATATATTTATTAATTTTACTTCTAAGCTAACACTGACTAGTCCATAGAGTTCAGCAGGTGTGGATATTTGAATCAATCTTAATTTACTGTTTAATCAGCCTAGGCCATGGCATTGCAGTTTTAACAGGCAGGTATACTTTTTACACAAATGTTTCTTTCTCTTCTAAAAACCATCCTGTTGAGGTCAAAGGTTAGATTAAGGAGGAGATTCTGGACATCTGTGTAACACTGCATATTCACAGTTAGTTAAAATAATAATGGTTACTTGTGCTGAATGAAAGGAAAAGCTTTTGAAGTTCTTATGATCAGCTTTCAAATCTACACTTAATGGAAATGAGTATACATTATATATTACCCATTATGCTTTTACCTGAGTATCTCAGGCTACGTTACACAAAGCAGAATAAAAAGGTGAAACTCTGGGTAAAACAAAAAAATCTTTAAAAGGGACTTGACCTATACCTAAAAGAGTGATTCTGTGTCCATGCCAAACACAAATTCATCCAGCTGTCAGTCTACATAACTAAATAGAGTGGTTTAAAAGTTGAAGATGACGTACACTTCAATGATATATTTTTTTTCCTATGAAAATGTACACTTCAGAATATTTAAACTGATACTCTGAATGCTAATTCTCTTTCACCTTCTGTGGTAAACTAAGAAACCATAACTCAACTAGTGTAAATTACATGAACCTCTTAAGCCAACCTGTTATCCCAACCTCCTAAGTTAATTTATCTGCTATATAGTATTTTTATTGTTAAAAGCCTTAATAATAATAATAATAAAAATAAAAATAAAGTAAAGCAAAAAATGCACAAAATCTTTGAAATAAATTATAAATGAGTTAAATAAATAGACTGGAATTTGTTCAACAGTTATATTGTCCAGTGATGTTCTAAATACGTGCTCTAAGATCAAGACATAATGAAAAATTGTATTTCCTATTGACTAATGGAAATTAGGATTGCTCTTGGTCTCTGACAGTATTTTTAGGAGTTTGGCTTTACATGTCAGATATTTAAATTCTTCTCACAGAGATGATATACCTAACAGTTCTAAGAATTAAGCCTGGGGTAGTAATAATAATACTAAATAAAACAGGGAACGGATAGCCTGGAAAAAGTACAAAACACACTTTAGGACAAATAAAACCAAGTAAACATAAAAGAGTGAGCAGACAGAGCAGATCACAGGGAGGGCAGGAAGGAATGTCTGTAAGAGCCATCCAGCTTTCTGCTTTTGCAAACACCTTCATTTAAGTATACTGCATTCAAAGCATCAAGCACAGGGCTGCAAATTTGAGTAGAGACTCACTTTCATCTCCCCTTCTCAGGTGCAGGTCTGAAGGGACCAAAACCTCATCTGACAGGGACACCCAAACCTACCTCAGGACCTCAAGGTTGGCTGGGCACAGCAGAGCCCACCCTTTGGGGCCCACTGTACCTGCATCATTCCCAGGGAGATTTGTCTGTACAGCTCTTGTGGATCTCTCCTAGCAATGTACTCTGCTGCTTTAAAACAGGCACCATCAGAAACAAACATACAAGTTCAGCATTTGTTACAGCAATGGAAGTTCTAGCTGAGAAAGCAGGGGAAAAATTCTTCCCTTCCTGGTGTTTGGTATATCTTCCTGGTATATATAGTCCTTGCATGTTCTCAGAAGACTGCTCTCAGAATCCCCTTTGCTTTTAGGTTAACCTTCCCTGATGATCCTCTTTTCCAGGCTTTGATTATTGCTCTCTATTTTCTCTCCAAACTGGACATAATAATCCAAAGCAAAGTTGAGCAAAGCTTTACTTCCCATGTCCCGCAGGTTACCCTCCCCTGGGCACCACTTGGAAGGGAACAATTTGCATTTTCTGCAGCATTTTCAATTCAGGATTCCTATATCCTCTTCCAAGGAAGAAGTGGCACCTAACGGGTCATTTCTTAAAGACCTGGCCAGATATTTCATGTGAACTGAATGCACAACCTTGCTAATACCTGGAGTTTCTGAGCCTACACAGGAGACCAGTCTGCTGTGAAGAGTGTGACAGATGGCAGTAACCAATGGGGGGAAACGTGACATAGTGTGTAAGAAACTTATTCCATGTATGTAAAGGGAAACCATAGCATGTACTCTTTGGATTAGAGCTGCTCCTCAGGGCAGCCTCCATGTGCAAGGCTGGGTTACCATCTCAGTGTCCAATGGTTGCTCTCAGGTCCTCATAAGGAAACCCTATTAAAGAATCCAGTATCCAGCTGAGCCCTGAGCCTTGACAAGCCCAAGGCCTGACAAATCCTGGAGCAAGAAAAACAACAGCGGCTGAGGGTACTCGGTGTGCCACTAATATCTGGAGTGGCCTGCAGGGAAAGGTAGAGCCTGGAAGGAGCTGCCAACATTCCCCATCCCACATTTGTGCAGTTCATCATTCCTGCCTAAATGTATACCTCACACCTGCTCCTATTCAGATCACATCTCCATTTTTTGAGTTCTCATCCTGTCTCCAAAGAACTCGCAGCCCCTCTCAGCATGGTGTCATCTACATATTTAATAGGCAAACACATTCTGTTCCGTCATCTAAATGATTAATGAAAATGCTGGGCCCAAGGCAGACCCTGAGGAATGTTGCTGTAGCCATCCTTCTATTTTAACAGCAAGCTCTCACTGACTTCTCTCTGGACATGGTTTCCTAAACAACTTTATATCATTCTGCTGTAGTTTCTGCCAGACTTCTTTAGCCTAGCTTGCTTATTAGGCTGTTAAGTGACAGGTTTATCTGTCAGGGCAGCAAAAGAATTACTTAAGTCAAGCTATATAGCCACAACACACATTACTGTTAGACCCATCATTCTACATTTGTTGATATGAGGAGGTTAATTTGTTTAACATCAGGTAACTTCATAGTAATAGGCAGATTTTAATATTAGACGCAGAAATTTTTTATGTTTCTAAAGCATCAAATTAAATTTTACCCTGTTCCTGAGCATCAGAAAGCCAAGCAACTGTAGAAGAAAACCCAGCCCTTCACAAAATCATTAGTGGAAAAGAGGGGGAGGATCATCTCGTCACTGCCTGTTCTAATATTAAAGGAAGATCACTAAAGGAAGCTGGCAGCAGCCAGGCTAAACACAAGGAGTTAAGATAAAAGAATTATAGAATGGTTTGGGCTGGAAGGGGCCTTTAAATTTCATCCCCCCCTTGCAGTTAACAGGGACATCTTTAACTAGATCAGACTGCTCAGAGTCTTTGCCAACCTGACCTTGAATGTTTCTAGAGATGGAACATCTACCATCGCTCTGGGCAACCTGTTCCAGTGTTTCACCAACCTCATGGTAAAAAAGATCTTCTTATATCCCGTCCCTTTTAGGAGATCATTTCATCATGTCCAGCCTGATCTGGTGTCCTATCAATAGGGACTAGAGGAATGAGCTGTGTAGGAGGACACCTTCCATGCTGGTTTTGTCTGGAGGGACTCCAGATGGGTGCGCTTTAGGACCACTCAGCTGAGTCAAAGCTCTTTGCTTCAAAACAGACTCCTGCTCCAAATTAAAATCCTAATTAGGCACACCCTAAACAAACAAACAACAGCATCTTTGGAAATCCTGAGATGAAAATATTTGGAAGCTGGAAATGTGCTTAGGGCAAGTTTTACACAAGCTTAGCCTGTTCCCGCTGCTCCTGGGGTGTCTGCTGATGGCCACTGGGACAGGCAGGGTATGAGGCCAGATGATCCATCAGTCTGGACCACTAAAGACATTTCTGTGTGTTGCCTATGAATTCACAAGATTATAATAAAATTGTATTAACAAATAATCTTCTACATCCATTAATATACACACATAATTTTAGATTTCTCTGCTCTGGCACCTCTCTGCACTCTGCCTCAGGCTGTCTGGCACCACATGTAATGGCTTTGTTTCTCCTTCACACACTCAGAATTCCCTCTTCCAAATCTTGACCAAGTGTAATAGACCCAATCTTGACTTCTCTAATCAATAAGGGGAGCATTCTTAATCCAAGTTCTACAAATGCATGCCTCCTTTTCCAACCAACTGTTATTCTGAGGAATACAATATGTTTTCATTCTATTTTGCCTAAAATATATGAACCATACTGTAGCAGACCTTTCCCTGTGGTATAGGAAACCATACTATTTCAACTTGACATATTATAGCATAAGCATATACTTCCCTGTTATACATCATCATGGACTGTTTTGAGGGTTTTGTCACATGGGACAATTTTCCATTATGTCATAAATAAGAATACATTGATTATTTATGAATAGACAACAGAGACACAGAGATACTGTTTGCAACACTGTGTTTTGTAATCCCTTTCTGTTTCTTAGGGAAATCCCACTAAGTAATTGCTGTATTTTCTTACTGCTGATTTCAACACACTGCACAGCAACAGTATCAAATTCCAAATTTGGAGGAATCTAGCTGTCCTAGAAATGCCCAAATCAAGTATACCTCTAGGTAAATCTGACTGGCAAGTTTTTGGGTAAAGCTCTTGCTGTTGACAAAAGAGTTGTAAATTTCATCAGACCTTTTCCCTACTACACTGAAAGAATATGCAAAAAGAAGTAAACACACATTATCAAAGTAATCATATCTCATGTCACAATGTAAATCACATGCACGAGATGAGTCTGAGATAGCTACTTTAGTCAAACGTCTCTGCAAATAGGTATGTACAAATATTTCCTATTTAGATTGTGCCCAGATTAATGTCTTCCCCGCAGATCTTATACTTAATTTCAAATAAAGACCTTAAATCCTCAGGCCAGTGTTATTTCAACTGCTGGATACCAAAATGAAAGCAAAAGATGCAGGTTGTTTGAATATGTCAGTCTCAACTATGATTTTATTACTTTTGCATAAATAAAACTAAACACAAAATACTGTTCCACAAACTTCTTGCTTTAGTGCTTACATAAAACTGGACTAGAATCAAACGATGCAGCAGAATTACATAGGCATTTGGGGACTCTTTTTTTTTAAATTTCTCTATTTAAAAAAATTACCCTTACTATAGCAGTAAGTAAGTAAAAGTACCTGGTAAGTATTGCAAGAAATAAAGTAATGTCCGCTGATAGGATCATAGAAACATGTCTTTAGTGTTGTTTTGACAAAATTTCAAAATCTTCTTCCTCTGAAAAATAAATCTAATGTTTGTCTATCAGGGACTACTAGCATACTATTATGAATTTTAAAGAAACTCCTAATAAACTTTCAAAAATATTGGCAGAAATGCCAATTTATTTCAAGACTTGGGTGACTTTTTATTTAGAATTGTATATTCCAAATAATTATAAAATATAATGTTGTGTATATTTTGTAAGCCACTGTCTATTAGGTATTTATGACAATCATATTAACAAGCTCTGTAGTGGTACAGATTTTTTTCTCCAGTGCTCAGTGTTGAAGAAAAGAAGATGAAGCAATCCCATAATGGGCAGGTAGTACCTCTCCCCACTGTAGGCCTTTCTTCCTTATTTATTTATCGTTTCTAACAATTTGAAAATATTGCCAATTTTAATCCTACTAAACCAATGATGAACAACCTATTTATCTCCTAAAAGAAATCAATAGAAAAGTGCATCAAGTTCTCAGTGTCCACATATCTGGTGACAGTCAGGCCATATGTTGTTGAATGCAATACAATAGAATTAAAATTTGTCCATTGTTAATGCAAAAACAGGAGAACAACCATAATCAAAAGCAAAACCACTGCCAGACATTGCCATTCCTTATTGCATCCAATCTCATTTCTGATTTTACAGAATCTTCTCTGTTTCCCTCCTATATGAATATTTACACTAGATTTAGGCTTCATTTATATTTATGAAAAAGAGCAATTATTAGATCAGCAATGAACTGTGAATATGTCAGTATTTGTTTCCACACAGGTATCAGTGAAAAGTTGCCTACATAGTCTATTGGCTTGCTTTCACATTCCTGTCTCTTATTTATTGTTAGGAAATTTGATAAGGAGAAACTGTAAAAGTAGCTTTCCCTTTTGTAACACTACATGAGACACAGTGTTCAACAAAAAACAAGTTTAGTGTTTAAGAGCAAAATGGTGGCCCATGACTGAGAACATATTTGTTGGTTAACACAGCCCTGGTGGGGTTTTTAATCTGCATTGTGAAGTATGTGAGTAATATGAAAAAACCTCTTCCAGTAATATTTTAAACATACGTAGCAGAAACCAAGAAAAGGGAAAGACATCAAATCACAAGAATTATGCAAGTCCCTCTTATGAGAAACTCTGTATGCTAAATTATAGATACAGCGTCATACCAAACAGAAGGACAAATTCAGCTTTTTTGACTGCATTTCTAAAGAAAAATTTGCACACATCAAGAATTTTGTTACCAGTTGTGATAATGGATTGAAAAATAAACTTGTTGAAGCTTTAGAAAAAGCAGTAGTTTTCTACATTAACTCTTACAAATACATGTTATGAATGTTCCTCTAATTATTCTAGAACATCAGGGCAGGAATATTGGATTGAGGACAAATTCCATGTGTCCAGCACAAATTTCAGCACTGGCCAAATGCAGGTGATTTGGTGGGAGAGTGCAAACAAGGCAGACAGACACAATGCTAATTCACTCACTTCCCCCAGGGATCCTTTGGAATCCATGCAAATCCACTCTTTTAGTTTGTGTAAGCAAATTGCACGAACTTTTTGCATCCACAACGACCTCCAGCAAGGAGCTGCACAGCTTACCTATACATAACATAATGAAATATTGCCTCTTGTTCACTCCATACCTACTTCATTAATTTCAGTATTGGAAGAGTGAATTTTTTATCAATAGTCTACTTTTATTTTTTTTTTAATAATTTTGATTATGATTACTTCTCAGACACATCATATCCCATGTGAAAAATAAGCAACTTGCTGTTCACACTTGGGATAATCTACTCCTGTATGGATTGAAAGCTCATCCCAGAAGGAACATAACAAGTTGCTCTTATTCTGATAAAATACAGTTTATTTTGTCCAGCAAAAGTTAGAATGCTACAAGCAGAAAAACAACTTTGAAATTTGTTACTTTTGAACTCAATCAAAATTTCAGACAATGAAGTCTGAAGCAAAAGACATTAAAAATTTGAAATGTCATACTGAGATTTATGGTTTTGTTTAATAATTTTCTAATTATGTCACTAACAAAAATATAGCCCTCTGTTTACAAGAAAGTAACATTAGTTTGTATATCTTATTTCTAGAGCCAGGGACTATTAACCTCTGTGCAATCAAAGGTTTTGTCATGACTGAAGTAGAAGAAATTTTTCAGATACACAAAGGAAAGAGAAAAAAGAAACACTGAACATGGAAAAAACTCATGTTCTGCAAGAGTGCTTGGATGTCCTGGACTGCCTAAGCTTGCATATTTAACTAGGAACTGTGGGAAACCATAAAAGGATTATTTTCTGTTTGGACAAGGAATTAAACATATTTTAAGTAAAATTATTTGAACTTTCTGAGTCTGCAAAGCTCTACTAAAAATGTCATAAAAAGCAGATAATTACTTTCTGTCTTTTCACATGTTTCTTACCAGACTCTTCTGTTTCACTTACTGGCCCAAATTCATAAGAACCACTTATGTCTGTCAAATTATTCTGGTGCCTCTGTTAAGTCTGAAGGCCCTTCTGTGCTCGTCCTGGCATAGTTTAGAACCGCACAGATTACATGTTTTTTAAATATAGAAGGTGTCTAGGGATATCAGCATCCAGTGAGAACAGCTGCAATTCAGCAGCTGGAGCCCATCCTGCTAAAGGGGTACAGCAGCCTCATGTGATGGCTCTGCACTGCTCCCCACCAGCCCTTACATCCAGCATTCCAGCTTAACTTGACCAGATGTAGCAAAATAGCCTACAGCAATCTGACTGATAGCAATTAAAATGTGGGTTGTTTGCTCCTTTGTTCTGTCTTTAGACCCAATCTGAATTTTCTTCTCTCTGATATGATGTTTTCTTCTTCCTTTCACTTGTCCCCACTCTACCAGAATTCCCTTCCAAGATGTTATCTCTTTCCTTTTACTCCAGCCTCACTTTATCTTCCAAGCAAACTGTGTATGACCTCAACTGAGCCTTTGCAATAAGCTTCAGCAAGAAGAAAGTAAAAAAAAAAAATTGACACTGTTCAAGGGGAAATATCTGGAACAGCACTGCTTCACTGACTATTCCTAACTTCCCTTATACCAGGGATGAAGGCTTGTGAGGCAGCAAAAAGTTCTTACCTGCTTTTAAGACAGGGACTCAATACTGGTACATCAGCCTCTTTAAACTGCTCTCGTATCAGTGGAGAGGCTTTGGCACCTCAGGATTATGATTGCAGTTGAACTGAACTCTAAGTACATGTACTTACCTCCCTCTGCTCAACACAGAAGGACCCTAAATAAGTGTGATCCTAACTGAAATGCATAAAGTGCATAAAGACAAATGGAGAAATCTCAGCCTAGCCCTATACCTTCTGCTGACTGTCACAATGTTGTTGAAGGGGAGCAGAAAGGTGGCTTTCAGTAGCTCCTCCTAATATACAGGGGCCACAGCAGATACTGTCCTAAATATGTCCCTGTCTGTGGTACAGGCAGCCAGCTCCATACCTACTTATTTTGTTATTTGCAAACCATTTGATTGAACTTCTTTGAAATTATTATATCAGTAACATAAAGATCTCAGGGAAAGAGATGGCAGTCCCAGCAATGGCAGAGAAGGTGTGCATATGGCCAAGGCACAGGTCTAACACCCATGGACATACAATATGTGAAAGCAAAACTAGGAGAGGGTTTAGGTGTGGACCCAGCCATGAGAATGTCCACCAACTTCTTTCTGATGTTCAGACAAAACTTTCTTAATCAGTCTGGAAAATTTGAGCGAGAAAAGAAAAACTTCCTAAAAAGCAACTGATAGAAAAATTCTGTCTAGGCTTACAGAACACAGAAAACTGTTTTAATAGGAAGACAGTCTTTAAACCACAAAGTTTGAGCTTGGGAAAAATATACCTCCTCGCTCTGTATATTTGTTTACTGTGTCTTTCTGGGAGTATCAACCACTTAAAAAATATATATGCAAAGGTTTTGCAGAAGACCAAGACACAGATGATACCATTTTAGTATCTTGACCACGTTTGTTTTTTGCAGTAAGAGGAACTTGCTGCATCCAACTTAAAACAAACAAAGAACAACAAAACAAACAAAAAAAATTAAAAACAAAGGGAAAGCAGAGTAATTATGCAGACTCCATGATGCATCCATATGTTCTAAAAGCTACAGATTCCAATATGCATTCATGTATTTAGAAAAACTCCTTTAACACATGCACACACATGTATATAACCAAACACACCAGCTGTATTTTCTTCCCTGCTTATTTTCAGCAAATATATCAAACCAGACAACACTGTATACATTTTCTTCGGGTACAAATTCATGCACAAAAGCAAGACAGTCTTAGCAAGTTATATTAAACTCTCATTGCACGTGCAAGATCAGCTCCATCAAGTACTTCAAGAAAGCAAAAAAATCCTCCCCCAAAAATACTCCAGAAGAAACCTCCTGATAAGATTGCCAAATCACAGAAGCTTCTTACTGCATTACTGAGAAACACATCTGCAGGCTTGGCTGTTATCTCTGACAGATTTCAAACTTCTGCCATCAACTAACTACTGACATGTCTGAACTGCTAAAAAATTGAATTTTTAAAAAACAATAGGAAAATTATTTTTCACCTCTCATTTCCAAAGACAGCTGGAGCAGTTTGGCATAAATGTTCAAAAAAATATCTCAACTAGTAAAAGACTGCCAAATTCCAGCAAGAAAGGTAAAACGATTGGGAAGAAGGACAAGCCACTGAAAATTTTTTCTTAAAATGGAAACACTTGTGGAATTTGAACTCCCCATTACAAGCTTTATTATGTCCTCCAAAAGTGAAAACACAAAAGCTCTCTTTTAAGTGGACAGTTGTGCTATGGGCTGAAGGCCTCTCAGTTTTAGTCTCGGGGAAAAAATCAAAGGAGTTTATCTTAATGAAGACAGAGCTTAACATCCCCAGGTTCTGGTTTGGTGTAAAGACTTTCCCATATTTTGCAGTTTTAATATAAGCATTTTACAAATAAATACAAACAATCTGTATTTCGTACAAGCTTTAAACTTTTACTGATCTTAGTTTTTCTTTAGTCTACTTTATGCAAGACATGCCACAGGTTCAGGATTAAGAAATAACAAGAAAAAAAAAATCAACTACTGCACACAAAAAAATTCCAATTCAACCTTTCAACTTACAAAAATGTGCTTCATGGGGACCATAAAATCCTTGTAATTACCTGCTGCAGGATCTGTAACTGCTTGACTGGTGATGCCAGATGGTGGTTCTTGAAGCTGGTATGTTGCATTTGTAGATGGTGTTGTTGGGCTGGTGTTGCTGTTTGTCATGTAATGTGAAGGATATGGTGAGCTATTGTAATACTGTGCATACTGGCCCTGGCCAAAACTGGGATAAGAGGGATATTCCTGCAAGACAAAAAGACTACTGAATAGTCCATCAAAGTTTTGCTACTTTTTAGTATAAATTCCAAAATATAACTACAAACACATGCCAGACTTTCAGCATGTATGCTTCCTGGACCAAAGAAATCTAAATTAGACTTAATTTACTGTGTCTGCTCACACAAACAGTTTATTAGGCACACTACTGAAGATGGGTGAATACAAACATCAAACCCATTCAATTAGTTCTATCATTGGAAGATGATGAATTGTAGAGAAAACACTTATTAACACGAGTTTAAGTTGAAATGAGGCTAATCTATTTAAGGGTTACATTTTTTCAGAGGATGCTCATTCTAAGTTTGCCAAAGTTTCCTTGACTCCTATTTACAAATTTACCTGCTGTGAACTATTAAATCCAGTCGAGTTTGTGAGTGAATTATTTCCTGCATATATTCCTGATGATGTTGTAAAACTGCTGCCTGAAATAAAAAAAAAAAAGGCTATGTGAATTACAAAAACACAGTATCAGAAAATAACTTCCATCGTGCGATTATAACATAAGGATATGGCATATTAGTAATATTTCCCATATGTTGACCGATTTGGTTGTCATCAGCTCTGTAACATGTTAATATAAGGAAAGTGATAATTCATTGCTCTCACCCCCTGTGTTTCATTATTGCAATAAAAACTTGAAGTTTAGACAAGAATTTGGAGCCAACCTCAGCTCTGACAGAGCGTTAGGCTGTCCCACCCCTCCGAATCCCCAGCGCTGTGGAAGTAACGAGGGTTCCTTTACTTTCAGGTTTCGTTGAACAATTACTGCAATCCCTGTCCCAAGAGATGCCATCTCCCCTCACTGAAGCCCACAGGCCCTGTTTCTCCTACCACCTTTGAGGTCTGGGTCCTCTCCCTTCCCTGAGCCTCAATGCCCAAAGAAACAGCAAAACCCTTAACTCCCTGCTCTGACCAGCTCAACCCATTAGGCTTTGCTAATCGATCATACACTGCCTTGGGCCACAAACCTTTTTCTTTTTTTTTTTTTCACAGAGTCTACCAGGCATGACAAAAGGGCAAAAAAGTACCTCTCTAAGAAGGCAGACCCAGGATTGAATTCAGCCTAGAGACGGAGTTACTGCTTTCCCCACCCTCCTCCCCCCACAAGCCACCAAAAATTGACAGATGGGGCTCTTGTTTGATACCTAACCTGAGAAGCTGCTCCTCTAAAAGGGCAGCAACCCCCTTTCAGCTGTTTTGCTCTTGCTGGTTATAACCTGGGAGTGACACAGCCACCAGCTGAGACATATGGATGCACAGGGTGAAGCTACACAAGCCACCAGAAAGTCTGTAATGAGGCAACCTATTGAACTCGTCCAGCGGGAGAGCACCGGCCCACGAAGAGCTCGCATTCAGGGGTCCTTTACAGCCTCCCTCACCACTGAAACCCAGCTTTAGTGCAAATATATACCAAGACTTTGGGAGCAAAAGCTTCCAGGTGAGCAAAGCAGGCAAGGAGGGATGGAAATCGACAGGGAACCAGGAGTGCAGATGCACTGATCCTCTGATCTACCCGACACAACTCATTTAACAGCCAAGTCCTATGCAGTGGTTACTCACTGGGAAAAGTGACATTTCTTGCAGCTCCAAACAGCAAAGAATGCAGACAGGGCTGCATGCTTAGTACAACCCCTAGCAGGCATTTGGGAGCTATTTTCTTTTTTTAAACAAAAAAAACCCCAACCAATAGGCATCCTAGCTATAAAGTCAGAAACAAAAATATTTAAATGCTTTGACTGCAGAAGTTACTAAAAAGACACATAAGTTAAGCCTCGCAGTAGATGTCTAACACCAATGGGAGTAAAAGATGAAGCTTAGACTTAAGGTGTGATAATGACTGTAAACACTTCTCTTGTATTTACTATTAGAACAAAAGCTCTGTAGTTGTTGATAGATGCTACTAATCCTGTGAACTAAAATCAGATTATTCCAGCAGAAGAGTTGACATCCAAGTTTAGCAGATAGTGCAGATAAACAGTACTAATGAGAAAAACATGTTCTTTTAAATTTAATTTAAAATTGGAAAACAGATGTTATTTTTTATTATAACAAACCCCAGAGCCAAAATACAGATGAAAAATATTTCAAATTGCAAAACTTTGAAATGCTATTTTATTTCTAAGAGTGCTTTGGCTGGAAGAATGTAAGTCACTGTGTCTTTTTATTCTGAAATTATTTCTAACACTATTGCTAACACAAGCTTTATAGGTGCATGCTTTGAACCATTCTGAAAAGATATAAAAGTTCTTTAACAGTTATAAAAAGAAAAAAAAAAAAATCCAAACTTTTTTTTTTTTTTCTTTTGAGGAATACATTATCTTTCCACAGAAAGTTTGGCAAATAATTTGCAAGAGCAAATGAGAAAAGTAATTACATGCCAGTCAGCATCTCTCCCTCTCAGACAAAGACACACACATACTAACATGCAGCTCTCTCTTTCATCTCATGGTCAGCACTGGCTCCTATGGAGGAGGGGTAGGGGTCTCCTAGACCGTAACAAACATGAAGCAGGTTTCTCAGAAAGAGCTCTGTGGGCCACCCAGAACTACTGGTCTAAAGTTGTTTTAGAAATACTCCAATTTAGCCATTTGTTTTTTAAATAATCGGCTGCAGCACAGTATTGAGCTGCTGTTCCTGCCTTAGCTGAACAAACACAAAAATAAGAGCCCCTATGAAAGGCACGAGAATTACTGTCCTAAGCTAGCCAGCTACGTAACTTTTAAACGTGATAAAAGCTGTAAATTGCAGGTCAAAGGTCTATTTTGCCAAGAGTGAGGACCCACATTAAAGCTGGGAATCCCAGGCAGCGTTGGAAGGCGGCTGGACCCTGCTGGGACCACAACACAGGCTCACCCCTGGGCTGCCACAAGGCGCAGGATGTGGCCCTCCCCTGTGCATTTGCCCCACAGGTCCATTTGCTTTCCTGGCTCAGCCTCCTTGCCATGGGCTCTGTCTATCATCAGGGTACAACGTATGTGGCAGAAGTTTAGTGTAGCTCTCCTGGGAAAGCCTGAGACGGCCAGATGGGCTATTTAAACTCAAGGTTTCTTCCGTTTGCTTACAGCATTTAAAAAACCTTGGCAAACTCTCCCTTGTTGTCCTAGTAACTGCTCAGCCATCCAGCACAATATTTTTATACCGTATAATAATAATCGAATACCTTAACGTTTACTTTTCTGTGGATGCAATCCCAAACCAATTGGTTAATATATTCTCAGACATCACAGTCTTGGTAACTAAAACAATGCTGGTGCTCATCACAGGTCTAGTAGCCTTCCAGCTGTAGGATACTTGGGTGCAGGGTAAAAGCCATGCTTTTATCACAACCAAAAGGATACTCAAGAAGACAGCTGGAAATGGAGCTCTTCCCTTGCTATTTCCCCCAGCCCTTCTCCACTCCATTTATCCTCACTGAGCAATCCTTATAACAGTGCCAATATAGGAAGAACGGTCCATTCCCTCAGCCATTTCTCATTTAAGTGGTCTTTCTAACATCTATGAAGCAACTTCCATGAAAAACAGCTTAAGGAGCATACTTATTAAAATAAAGGTTGTGGGGTTAGGGAGACAGGGTGGCAGAACTGCCTAGGTGCTCTTGTCACCCACTCCCATCTGCAGCCTTTCTCACAGGAATTGTAAATTTGTAGCAAACAAAAAAATCCAGTTAGCAGAATAACTTCAGTAAGGAGTCGCAAGCAGCGATTTTCCTCATAATTTTCAGAAGTTGGCAGTCTCTCCCTCCACTATTGTTCAGTGACTAATCACACTGTAATTTTAGCAGGGTCAGGAAAAGCACTGAGTTTAATTGGCTGCACACACACCACGAGGCAGCACCTTTACATCCCAGGGAGACATTCGCCCCGGGGAGAGGAACCAAAATAATTCCAAAGCTTTCAAGCAGAAGGTAACCCCAGGCAGGGACTATGAGCACGGCAAGGGCAAGGCTGCTGGGAAATCCCCTTTACTGCAAGTAAGAAAGCCAGCAGGGCCCTGAGCAGGCTGTCCTGTAGTGCTCGGTTGTGAAGTAGGTTGTGGGGGTCCATTATCTCCATTTAGCAGCTCAGCAGCCACACACAGAAGATGAAGAATGGCTACTGCAGGCTATGACAAGGCTGAGGCTGAAGTCTGCCCATATACTGCTGGAGAACAGAAGAATAAACTCATTTCCCTCTCTGGAGGTTTCTGCACAAACAACTGTGCAGCTCTACCCATGTCTTCTATCAAGAGAATCAGTTTTGTCTTTAAATAATAGTTGAAACTATGAATAGGTTCTCCTTCCAAAATTAAGTGAGGAAAAGGAAGCAAATGTTCCTGTTTACTTTTAACATCTGTTCAATCAAAAGGAAGAATTAAGCCAACTTAAAGTAGTTTCAAATTCAAAGGTTAGCCTAACGAAAACATTAAAAAGACACATACTCTCATGCACAGTATAGATAGATACTGTCAAAATTTAACTTCAGGAAAGACCATTCAGCAATGTCATTCTTTTCTAGTTAGCTTCCAAACTCCACCAGTATTTTCATTTGAAATGTTTTCCTTATTTCCATTCCTATGGTCTATAAGGTTTCTGTAGGAGGCGAGTGCTTCCCTCATCCACACACCGTGCAGTTCATGAATACAAATGAAATCACATACATGCACACTCTCCCACTCTGACCTGAGGCTCTTCCCCCCAGGCCAGGCTGTCAGTGATCAGCTGCCTTCCAGGCAGCTCTCAGTCCAAGCAAGGCACAGCTGGAGCAGAACCCAAGCTCAGACCTCCTCCCTCAGCCCTGCAGACAATACTGTCATGAAATCAATGCTTCTGACCCCCCCCTCATTAGAGCTCAACAACTGAGTCATCTTCAACAAATCTTCTGCAGAATATATTAAGATCCTTGCCTTTCAGTGTGTACAGCTGAAACATTTCTCAAGATCTTACTCTGTTATCTCTTGAGAACCACCACCCTTTCATGAGCTTGACAATTCTGATTTTGAATATCACAGAAAACAAAGCAAGACCCTTTATGACACACCTCTATGTAATCCATTGACTGAGTCCTAGCTTTGCTCTACTAAGGCCAGAATTCACAACTTACTTACTCTTTAAAATTTTCCAACCACCACTCTCTCACATGATCCCATGCTACTGCTCCTTTCCTCCCTCTATCAAGTGACTTCCCCACAGACATCTGCAAAACTAATTCATTGTCCTCCCTAAAATCCCTTTTCACTGACATCCCTTTGCTGTACCTTACAAAACCAGCCACCTTTAGAGCTGTTAGATAACTAATACAGCTGTATTAGTTATTAGGGTGACATCTGTTCATAATGCCTAAGGTGTTTCAGCTTTATTGTTACATTAGCCCCCAATAAGTCTGTGCATTTTATTTTACCCTCCAACTTCTGTGGGGACCATGTTTTCATTTGGCCCTATAAGTTAGCAGAAAAGGATGCAGATACATAACTGTGGCATGAAGGCACTACTGCAATAGTGCAATAGAAATTAGACAACATAGAAATGATTTTTCAATAACTCTACTTCCTAGTGACAATGAATTATCAGTTCCTTAAAATCCAGCATGTTGATCCAGGAGGTCCTTGAAACTGCTGTTGCCAAGCACTTTGAGCTCTCTCTTAAAGAGGAGTTTCTTTGAGAGAAGGGTATGTGTGTATGTGGGTTTTAGTGTGATTATCTGCAGAAAACAAAACCAGTAACCTATTTATGGTTGTAGGTACTCTGATGAGCAGAAAATCACTACTATACAGCATGTAGATTGAAGTTTGCTTACTCCTCTTATACTATCTTCCCCTTACTTTTCAGAGCACACTACAAGTAAGCAATACTTCAGCTGTTAATGGTTGCTTCTGCCCTATGAAGCTACTCCACACACAGCTCAAAAGAGGATTCAAAGAAACCCCAAACAACCCCAAAATATCTCTCTTGTGTCTGGGTGAAGGACTGGACCCATATACCCTGAAAGCCATGGAGCAAAAGCAAAACCTCAGTCACCTGGTCTCTGAAAGCACTCGTATCTCAAGACATTCCATGAAGCATTTACATGATGGCATAGAGTTTAAATGGAGCATAGTAATAAAAAAGGTGCTAAATTTAAAAAAAAAAATGTGGTCCAATTCTGTGACTGATCACTTATTTCAACAGTTCCAAAATCTACAACACCTTATTTCGACTGTCAAATTCAGAGGTGAAAAGTCCTTCACTAGACACCCAAAATTAGCTATTTGTAGAAAGCAAAGGTTTTTAAAAAAATATTTACTTTAAAAGGGTGAAAAAACAGATTAAGGTGAACCCAGCAACTTCCCAATACAGAAAGGAATTGGAAGAACAAGGTGGAAAGATATTAAGTAAACTGAACAGGCAAGCAAGGCTACAAAATATAATTGATAATAATAGCCCACACATACAAAGACTTACAGCTTTTAAATAGACTTCAAAGAAACAGACTTCAATCATTACTTAGCTACCTCCACAGCTGCAGTAGGTATTTTTATCTGCTCCCTCCCCAAACACACGCAGGTGTCAAATTATATTTGGCACTTCCTAAATTCATAATCCTGACACGTTTTCCAGGACTGGCTTTGTCACATTCACTGTTTGTTAAACCAGTGCTATTTGGAGATACATTTTTACTCTAGTAACACTACAACACTTCACTATTTAACAATTAATGAAGTCTCTAAGTGAGGGTTCTTCCAAACTGCTGAGAGCTGGCCCGTCACTGCTCTCGGCAAAGGCAACCATCACTTCAACTCCAATAACATCAGAGTAAGTGCTCGAGCAAACATTCATTTTTTTCCCAGGAATGCAAAGAAACAAGGGAGAAAAAACCTCCATAGCATTAACTATATCTAATTAATGGTAATATCTGTTCATACAGACCTTGCATCTGGTAGCTATAAGGAGCCTGTCCAGGCTGAGGAGTGCTAAAGCTGGCACCGTAGCTTAGAAATCCTGTCTGTCCAGGTGATTGTGACTGAGCCAATCCACCTTCTGTCTTGATGCCTGCCCACAATGCACCTAAATCAGTTAGTGACAGCAAATCTATTTGTTCATATTCAAACAGGGATGGAAAATAAAATCATTTCATTAACAGCACTTTTAACATATACCTACTACCCATGCATGAGAGAACAAATACTGAGAGCATGCATAAATGAGTGGGATAAGGGCAGTCTAAAAGCACACATAAAACTGAAGTTCACCAGGGAGAGGTTAAATTCAAAACTGGGCTTCCAATAACTGCAAAAGAAATTTATACATGAACAGGAAGTTGCATTATTCCTTTTCTGCTTTCCTGCCAGAGGCTAACTTTTCCATATATTCATGACATTTCACAGAGGTAGATTAGCAACTTTATATGATTTTAATGAAGCATAGCTTAGCCAAGCTCTCCTGCTATCCACCCATTAATGACATAACTGAGATTTGCATTGTATAATATTTCTACATGAAAATTACATAGCTCTGAGTGTGCTGGCTTTCTAAGGAATTAGAAGTGGATAAAAAGTACTAAGAACATTAAGTATAATGATGATTTTCAAAGCTAATTAAACACTATAGGAGGCATCCAATCTTTTAACAAATAAACACCTCGTTGACAGGAGCTATTCCTGAAGGAATCTCTCAAACTGGGAAAAACATAGCAGAGAGTCATTAATCTCCACTGACAGGGAAATCCATTACACATCACATTACCCTCTCATTTCCAAATTTAGCAATAAAAGAATCCTAAGTCCAATTAAATGAATGACTCGTGACCATATTTCAGTGATCCTTCCTCTAATTTGTAAGGCAACAAGCAAATAAATATCATCAAGCGAAACACCGAGGAGGTGTGCACAATCCAGCCTCTGTCTCTTAGTTTTAATTATAAGGTCCCAACATGAACTACCATTTAAAAATAATTATAGCCAAAGCAATGGAAAAGTAATACAATACTCTTAGGTTTCACTGTGGCATTCAGTGATACCTCATTGTTCAGAAACAATGTTAGTTTTTGAACTGAATTAACTAAGTGTGAATTAGTAACATTCCTTTGAAAATTACTGTTAATCTACGTCCATTTCCTGGATCCACTTTTTTTTTCTTTTTAAACAGTCAGTATTCAACGTTTGAAGGTAGGAGAGGTCTGAGAAGTTTCTGTGTTTGCAAAACATCAGTATCTCCCTATATACAAATGGTAGCATATTTTCTTCTGTCATTTAAATCATTATTTTTCTACTGCTGTCATTAATTACCCTCAAGTCCCTCTGCCAAACCTGCTAACTAGCAGACTAAGCCTGTTTGCTTGCTTTTCCCTGATGCTTCCTTACTGCTTCTGTTTCATGTTACAATTAAACAATCCCAATGATGAATCTGACACCTCGTTTCCAAGGGGAAACTTCTGCTATGGATGGTTTTGTACCAATGACCTCTATTTGTTGCCTGTTTAAGGACTTCTAACACACTAATTAAATATTGCTTAGAGAAAGTTTAACTAAATCTAGCATTACATTTCTAGCAGGTTTTTGACAATTAAAGGAAGCAGAAGGAGGATGCCACTTGAGTGAAGACAACTTGGCATTGACGTGCCCTTTTACAAACCTCCACACTGTAAAGAGCCTTTCATCTCCTGGGACCTACTCTTCCCACCTGCTCTCATCCAGAAAGCCTTCACTCATCAAACCCTGATGCTCCCTTCTTCATCTCCCAAGCCTAATGTACACAAAGAAGCAGGAAGGGATGGCAAGAAAACATAAGGGGACTGCCAGAGTCTGGTAAGAAAAGAAGTTGGTAAGCAAAGCCTGTGCTGGATGCTGGTACTGGAGCAAGCAGAAGGAGGGAGCTTCAGGAAATTCTCCAGCCTCCTCAGGGGCTTTGCAGATGAACCAGAGCCAGGAGCCCCTGGGAGGCAGCTGTCAGTGGCATTCCCTTCCACCCCCCTTCCTGCCTGCATAACTGCAGCATGTTGGAGGTGGGGGAGTACAAAAATCAAGAGGCTAAGGCTGCATTCAAGGCAGCACCTTCCCAGAAAACTTGAGGGATATCAATGTGTAAATTTGCAAATGCTTTTGCTTGCAGTAAGACCCAGAATAAAGAAACAAAAAGAAAGATGCCTGCCACTCCAACTCGAGATTTTCTTTCACCTATGTTGTAAGTCACCACGTGCTGGAAGCTCTCTGCTTGGATGAGACAAAGGCAAGGCAGATTGACACGTGGGGTCTAAGCTGCAGACCCAAGAGGAGAATTTTGGCTCTAAACAAGGCTTCAGTTCTTCCTTGGTGCAAATGTGCATGTCAGTGTTCCCCATTTAATTTATATTTTGGGAACACAGACTATATGATGTTCCTCAAATATGCAAAAATATATGTGGTGTTAGGTCCCAGAAACTTTTAATGGTTATTCACTTTTATATGCTACTGTTATAAAGTACATCAGTGAGGAGAACATTAGCCCCAGTCACGAGGCACTGTCTGAAAAGAACAAAACCCGTTAAAATCCACTTGGCTCAGGAGCCAGGGGGTTCAGTGGTCAAAAGCAGCTCTGTAATGTAAAACATTAGGCAAAATCATCTGAAGTTGCAGGCACTGGGGATGGTCTGGGCAAAAAACCCAAACAAAACAAAAGACCAGGCAGGCACGTTAACCCCTGGTGAGCAGTTGCCAAGTAAAGCAACTTTCAATTACAGCTCTGACGACAGTCAGGCAACTAAAGTCAAGCAGGGAAATCAAGGCCTTGCTGAAATCAGTGGGAGCTTTAGAGTTGACTTCAGTGAGGTCAGGATTATATCCAGAGGAACCAAGCAAAACCCAAAAAAGTCACTGTTTGGGATGCCTCAGCCACCGCAACCAGACAAGTATGAACACAAGGTGTCCACAGGAGAAGCAAATCAAGAAAAGAACTGTGGGAAAAAGGGTAATCTGTTATCACACCATCTGAATCAGATGGAAACAGCAAACAAGCTGTAATCAGCAATATGGGCTTGTGGTCACTGGGGGAAAAAAATCATGCCCACCACTGTGGTCTTGAACAGGTAGTTTAAATGGCCTTTAAATGTTTTGTTTGTGCAAGTTTAAAATAGGTGGAATGAAACTGAAACATCCAATTCATGTTCATAACCATATGTTTGGCAGTAAGCAGTCAAGGCTGTAGCCACAGGAAGAATGCTTCCCTGGATCATAATTACTGATGAAATATTATTGAAACATATTTATACAAATAAAAATTTTTGCATATTTCTTGTACCTAATGTTCCAAATATTCTGCTGTGGGATATACTTAAGACCCAGTAGATTCCAGCTTGCAGATTTCAGGGTGAAGTTTTCACCAGTTTTGCACTTAAAATTTCTAATTATGTTAAGTGACACGGCTTGTATGGTGAGTTCTGTCCTTTTGGTATAAAACCTCTATTACCTGAGTGTATCTTTACAAAATACACTGCTAAAAGAATGTGAGTTGTATATTTTTAATGTACTCCCCCAGAGGAGTATAAGACCTATTTTCTAATAACACATCCACACTGCCGAACTGCTGTGTGGTTTGCCAGCAGACAGTCTGGCAGCAAAATGGTCTCACCCATAGCAGCTTGTTTTTAAATTAATTTTTTTTTTTTTAATATGTGCTTCTTAGTACTATCTCCTTCATCAGAAAAACAAAGCTTCAGTGGCAATTTACTTCAGTTGTCACCCGAAGGGAATTTTAACACATTGAAAGTGAGATTTTTTTGGTGGGGGGTCTTTTTGAATCAGTTTTTCACCTGATGAAAACCAGTGGAGCTTCACTGATTCACTTGGGTTCCAGTAATCTGGAATAGCTGAAATTGAGACCGACTTACCCTACTGCCTTGCTGGAGAGCTGAGCTCCTCAGCAAGTCACCAGAAGCTGTGCTTGGGTAATGGAGGTCCCTAGATCTCTTTTCCCATTTTACTGCTCTTTTTTATTTATCACCAATAAAAACCTAATTAATTTCTCTCCTCAATCCCAAAACAGATTCATTCCCTTGAGTAGCTTCTTAGCTCTTTAATACAGAAATTAAGCATCACTCACCCCAATGGGGGAGTTACCAGTCTTCAATAAATTTCACAAGAAATGCTTAAAAGCATAACTCTCCCACTAAGCACTGATGCAAGGCTCAAGTAATCTTGTTCTAAAAAATATTTACCTCTAGAGCAAAATCACACAGACAGGATTTCTTACCATATGAAGGGATTCCATAAGGCTGACCAGGCTGGGGGTAGGTGGCATAAGCTGTAGCTTGCTGCATCCCCGTCGTAAACTGTGTCTGCCCATACGCAGCCATCGTTTGTGAAGAGGGGGTAGGAAGAATATGTGGGTATGGTCTGCTATTGATTACAAATGACAGAAAATAGGATAGAGGCAGCATTAGACACACGTTGGCACTTATTTTTAGCCTTATTATAATCCTGCTACTTCATTAATACATAATCATAGGCTGTGCTAGACAACAGAAACTGTAAAACAAAGACAAAACAACAATATGACATCAATAATAAAAGAAAAAGTAAAATAAGAACTTTCCAAATATTTTTCAAATACATTCTTAGCATTAAAAAAAAAATAAATATTTTTTTTCCCTGCAAGCTGCTGCGGTTTAAACTATGACTTAACAGATGGACCCAATTATTATTTTAAATGAGGTTAAAATCTGCCTATTTCAGTTATTATTATAACAACTACTATTATTATTTTTAAAAGATATCATACTTGGAAGGGTAAATCTGTGGTGGGGAGAACTGGTGTGTTTGTCTTGGGCTGAAACCACTGCTTCCAATTGCTGCACCAAGGAGAAAAGAAAGCACACAGAAGTGTAAATACACACACCAAAGAAAAATATTATTTTTCCTAATAGAATTTCAGAGTATTAACAAGGTTTTAATTAAATTCAAATATCATTGCTGCCTTAGATACAAACTAATATTTTATCAGGAACTATACAAGAGTGCTTAACATTAAAATCTTGATTACAGATTTTAAAGACTAAATTGCCCCTTTGTACAGCTCCTGAGCAATAGTTTATTCTTTACTCACACACGGACAACATTCTTAATGCAAACAACCTATTTCCTAATGGAAACATTTCTCTTCGTATTTTCAAAGGATTATTGATATCTCGAGTGCAACGTTTTATGAACTTTCAGAATTTTTAAGACCTACATTTTATGAAGGAGCTTTATGCATGTCTCGATTAAAAACACATGGCCGGCTTCAGAGCACGCGCCTCTTTTTTTGCAAAAAATTATTTCATAATACAGATAACGTGGTACTATCTGCCATTTCCTTCTCTTTCAACCCCCCCCATCTTTTCTGCTTTCCAAAACGCTTTCAGACCTCCAAAACAGTCAGCATGGCATCAGGATGTCACAGCTGATGTGCAAATGTTCTTAGGGAAACACCTCAGGCTTGGGGGCTGCATAGTGACAGCATCCCCGGCCACCCCACCACTGCTGACACACACGTGCAATAAAGCCAACCCACCCCAGGTTCTTTTTGGTATTTTTGGGTGCTGCTTACAACACATCAGATGTGTCAGCATGCTCTGCTCTGGTCAGTACTTTTGGGAGCCCATCCCTCTCTGGTTACTGTTTGGGTGCCATTTCTCCTTCAGGCCCCCAGGCTGGTTTTGAAGCCTTTGCCAGGAAGGGGTCAGCGGCAGGTTATGAGACTACTGTAAAATCAGACAGCCGGAGAAACAACAGGCCCTATTGCTAAGTACTTGGAAATAAACAAGGCACGGATAATTACCCTTCGCCAGCTACCCCTTTCCTGGCCAACTACAGGGAAAATCCATCATCTTTACACTCCAGGAGATCTGGTGAAGCGTGGAGGGAAGCAGAGAATCTCTTTCCCGTGCCTTCCACACCTGATAGTTTTTCTCTCTCTGGCCTGTAAGGCTGCAGATACGCCAAATGTCACGGTCCGACCTTTAGTCAGATCATCACTGCTATTAAACAAACTACCTTTTCTTCTTTCAGGGATTTTAAATGCACTAGAAACCCTTTTTTAAAATTTTTTTTTGGCTATCAGATCTGATACTTTCGTACTCAACAGCACGCGCAGAAAACGGGGGCCCTGGCAAGTTCAGAAAATTTGCTACTCTGTAAATATAATCCCACAACATAGTATTAGATACTTTTTTATTTGATTTGCACCATAAAAACTAAGTGCTAGAAATACCACAGTTAATCCACAGGTATGCAAAACCGTGCAAACATCTTAGGATTTTCTCACAGTGTTTATCCCCTCTATGCTAGAAGTAAAGACGTGTTTGGCTTCCAGGAAGCAAAAAAGCCTAACGAAAGAATGAATACCTTCATAATAATAAATTATAATACATGAGGGAGACCTACCCCTCAATTACAACACTAATCACAGAGGCAGGTATGTTTACTCACAGAAAAGAGAAGAGTAATTACTCTGGGCCAGAATACTCCCTAGTCAGACTCCCACCGAAGACACCAATGGACATTAATAAGCCTGATGCTGTAATGCTCCTTACTCGGGGAAAACTCCTATTGACTTACACTGTCTGAGTAAGATGAACAGAAATAGGCATTAGCTGTGAAGTGCACAAGGCTTTTTAACAGCTGTGCACACGTTTAGACCACATGGGATTAGAAAATAGTAAATGAAAAAAACGCTGAGCTTAAAACCTTTGTTTATTCCTTACCTGATCCTGAGAAATTGTCTAAAGACCCGTCTGTGGTAGTGGTAGTAGCAATCTCACTGCTGCTCATTGGTTCTGTTTTAACTATAGAAATATAAATAAAATATATTCTATATGCACCTAATATTCTTGCACACGCATGCACACACACTCACTGCAGCCACAAATTCAATTTAAAAAAAAAAATCTGCCAAAAATGTTTGAAGTCATGGCTATCGATATTTTGCATTTTATGTATTTGTATATACAAACAATGCAAAGTACTGGCAGCTATGATTTACACATACATATACAATGATCAAGAGGGTTATTTCTGTCCCCAAGGAATAAGAGCCACTGTGACAAACCAGAAGTCCCCATGCAACTCTCTGCACCTGTCCTGATTCCTCTTAATCCTGCAGACCCAACAATAAGGGTTCACTTTTAGATCAGGTCATACAGACATTTACAAGCTTGAAAGACAGCAATTTGCACAAAGACAAAAAAGGAAATAATTATTAAATTATTTTTTTCTGAGGCCTGCTCAATTTTTTTTTCCATTTAAGTAACATTTTAGATGAAAAAAATGAGAATTTGTGATGATGTAAAACACTTTCCTCATGGTGGATTTCTCAGCAATGCTGAATAAATGAAGGGGATGTAATCACCAGATACTTCAAGGAATGCTTTTACACTTATTCCCTCTGTACCCATGACCCAGCTTGGCTGTCAGGAGGTAAAAAAGAATATTAAGAGAGATTCTCTCCTGGCTCATGGTGCTTCATAATTAATTACTAATAACTTGAAATAAAGCCTCAATTAAATAAACAATTTTTTCTTTCTGTTCCTCTTGTGCAATCTCATTAAAAACAGAATTCCAGTCCACGGAGCAAGGATGAGGCTGACCTGGCATGGATGCAAACAGGCAGAATACCTACTCTCTGCAAGTTACCAGATCAGCACGGCAATCTCTCAAACACATTTTTAACTTTTGGAGTTACAGCACACCAAAAGCAACCGAGGATGATATTTCAGAAAACAAGGGAGCTGCTCTTATTATCAACATGCCACTGCTCTCACTCTTGTTGACACACACGGTCACTGCTTCCCACACACCAGGGCTGGTGCATTCCCGACCTTTTAGCCAGGCAGGTCAGTAACACTGCAGAAAACCAATCCAAGAACAGCAAGGTAAAGTGCACCCTATTTGATGTGTAAAGCCTACATGTCATCTGGACTTTGGTGTGCATGCATGCACATATGTTTGTCTATCCATAGGTGTTCAGGAATGGGGATGATCACTAGTAGAAACCCTTTTGGTACCAGGTTTGTGAAGGGTGGGGTAGAGGCAATTTCCACTTTTGAGAAAGGACCTTTCCTTCCCTTGCCAACCCAAATTCTTATTTCCACATGCCTCAGTATGCCCTTCACCTGACTTCATCAATGGGATTTACATGCAATCTCTGAAGATTTTACTAGTCTGCCACCACTGTCTTTTATTCTCATGCAAGATGTTTTGTCTGTGCATGCCAGCTCAGATCAATACTAATTCCACACAAATCTTTGCTATATCTGCATTAGCAAGCAGTGCAGCCCAGCAAGAAAAGCTTCATGGAGTGAAATAGTTGGTGCAGAGGATCCAGTTTCCATAGTTTAGACATTTTTGGAGGGTTATTTATGCTAGGTTTAGTCTTGTCCCAAGGAGGAAGTGTCCATCAGCAGCTGGAGAACATGATCTGTAATCCTGTAGAGCACCATTTTTGAAAGAAGTGAAGTCCAAGAGACTCCATGAGGTGAATTAAGATGTGGTAAGAAGGGGTGGCCACTTCAAGGGTGCACTCATAATATGAACTACAACTACATTACAAAAGTATTTCTTAAAAACACCACATATAACAGATCCAGTATCCATTGCATAACTAAACACTGAAAGTCTAACACACCAATGCAACAGAATACCTGTTGCAAAGCACTTAGGATACTAAGTGATTTTCCAGAAACCTACAGATTTTTACAGCAACTTTTACTGTTTGTTAATATAGACATCAAGAATCATGGCATCTTCATTATCTTCTGCTTTTTCTTAGTTTATCACAACTTAATTTTACAGTCAGACTAGAGTTTCCTACGCAAACTACTCCAGCATGTCTACCCATACCTAGTTTCCATTATGCAGTCATACTTTTGGAAATAGCAATGAAAGATACTTTTCTCTATAGCTGACAGCTGTGGAGCAAGAAAGGAGAGGAAGATAAGACAGATGACCCTAACCTGGGTAAAGGGTGAAGATTTCAGTGTATGCTGTCTGCAAACTCTTCCCCTCTTCTTTACTGAAACAACAATTTTTCTCTATTCCTTATGAAATAAAATAACTTTGTTTGAATCACCATAAACCAGCAGCCCAATGACTATGCTGAGCTACCCCACACAGCACAGAGACACAGAGTACCATTTGTTTTATATAAAGATTTTTAGTATAATTTCTTTTGAAATAGATGCAACCGCCTCTATTGCTGTTCATTTAAAAGCCTGCTTCACATGCACTGTTTGCCATTTACCAGTATCTCAGATCCTTGTATCTCAGATCCTCTCAGATACCATTTTGGGAAAAACCTCATCAAAATAGAATTTCTGTTCTGTATGACTATTGAGCAATATTTCAGTGCAGCGATGTTTATAACTGAATTCTGTTTACTAAGCCTACTACTTTTAAAGACACAGGAAACCATATACACTACAGTGACTTTAAATGTAAATTAATTCTAATTGCTGAGTGAGATGCTTACAAGTTTTTCATAGAAACTTTTACTTATGTCTGCTCTCTCTGCTGTTGTGTTTCCTGAATATATAAAAAAGTGGGATAAGGAAGTCTGTTCCTTCATCTCTGTACCCATTAGCAAAGTGATAACAAATAAATCCTACCATGCCATCTTTAAGACCAACCATGACCTTAACAGACCTTTGAACTGCAGCTAGTTGGGAATTTAATAAAGATGGATAGGAACTGAAAAGCCCTCCATTCCCTAGTGTTTTAATCACAATGCCAGAAAAGGACTGTGTATTTCCTTCTATCTGAGCCTAAAAATATTTCGAGAGGATGAAAGCATGAAAGAAACAGTGAACTGGTTTACCAATGGGAAATATTTACCATGTGGAATCTCACTGCAGAGGAAGGTCTCACAAGTCACAAACTGACCTGCAGTGGAGCACATTTCCCCCAGAATCACAGGGAAAGAGATCTGTGAAGTTTTCCTAAGGTTACAACTCTGCCACTACATCACAGCAGCACATCAGTAATCCGTGTCCATCATGAGAAATGTGTGGAGCTGTCCAAAGAAGCAAAGCTTTGGAAGGACATGGATCTGGCCCTCCTGCCTGCTCCTTAAGCATGCTCTGGATTTCTGCTCTCCACATTTTCCATGACAATTAACATCCTGCAGCCTATCCTAAGCTTTCATAGGATGATGCTGGGCAACCAGTGGAAATATTGACACCTTAATAAAGAACATTGCTGCAAGCAGAGAGGTGGAGAATTATCAGATCTGCATTATAGAGAAAGACTCTGATTTAGCAATATGCTACTAAATTTTATTGCCATTAAAACCACTCACGTAATAAAACAGATTACCAACAAGAAGGAAGAAACCTAATGTATTCCTAATCTTCTGCAAAAATGAAATTATTATTTAGAACAAGATTTGATTTATATACTAAGGAACTTAAGCTATGCCAAAAGAGAGACATTTTTCTTCCTTTCTTTTTCTAGTCATTTATGAGATTCTAAAGACTTGATTTAAAAAGTGGATAAGAAAGCAACAGATGAATAGAAAAATAGGAGTAGCAGACAATAAACCACATAATAGGTCTAAGAAAATAAGTAAAAAAATTCTGAGATAGCATAACTGTTGATTTGATGTTATAGTCACTTTCAAGATATTTATTAAGACAGAGACTAAAAAGTGCAATCTGCCCTGTATTGTCAGCTGTTTTACATAAGGTGCTTAAAAATTAATTACATGGCAGTTCCTGAACTCCACCAAGAGGCAGAACTTCAGATCAGAACCCACAAGTTCATGTGGTTCATTGGCCAAGTAAAAACTTTGAGTTCACAGCTTGTCACAGCTTACAAAACAGTGATGGGTGGTATGAGGAATGCTGGCTTTCTTAAATCTGGATTTAGAGACCTAACATTTCCCCAATTCCTAACACAAAAGTCATATGAGCACATTCTAAAGATTGAACTTTCAAGCATGCAAAAAGTAGGGGGTTTAATAAAAAAAAATTTGACCATCTAAAATACATATAAGGTTTGCTCAACTGAACTAGTCTTTTTTAAAAGCTGTTATATACATTAAACAGTGATGGAAATAATGTAAACATGGCTGACATTAAATTGGTTTTAATTTCTCAGTTTTAAGACTGAATTAATCCTAAAACATTATAATCTTTGTATTATATGAATAAGTGGGCAAAATTAAATCATTCCTGGCTTACAGCTCTCAGTGTTCACAGGGCACAAAGTTTCTCAACAATGTAAGTGAGGCTGTTATTTCATTTAAAGACATACATAAAAATACAACCTCCATCCCTATTTTCATTTGGTCTCAAGGTGATATCTTCAAATAACATTAGCAGCTAAATACCAGGGAGGATTCGTGATCGAGTATTTTATGCGTCCAATACTATTCATACACTATTTTCCTTGATACCACCTCTTTTCTGTACCCACTAAAATCCTAAAGCTCACCTGAAAGCTCAAACACGACTGTCACTAACAACAGGACAAAAAATTCTATTTTGACTCTCTGAGCTGATGGTATTTTGCATCTTTTTATGCAAACTCTCCTCTGCTTGTTCTGGAGAATCTTGCCATTATAAACAGGTTACTAAAGGTTATAACTTACTAATAAACAGGCTAGTCAATTATACTAATTCCTATCCAGGACATTATTTTCTTTTTTTATCACAGACTATCAACTCATCAACTCCTGACCATGAAGCTAAATAAATTTTCTTGCTCCTGTTTCTCGAAACAGAGGACTCTTGCTGAAACCCATCGTCTGGAAATTACCAGGAGATAATTACTACAAGGTAATTTCCAGCCTAAATTTATGTTTAGTTTTCAAAGAAAGTCCCTGCTCAAAGCAGCAAATTCTAGTTCAAGCCCAGACTGTTTCCTGCTCTCCCCACTTCTGATGTTAAAAGATTTTAAAACTACAGTTACCCACAGGGCTGTGGCTAACACCTAACTCACTGCATGTACAGTTCCCCCACCACCCTCATCCACCTGAAGGACCTTCAACATCATTGCACCTTCTCATTCAGCAGTAAAAATTTAAAATTTACCCAAAAAATGGCATCACGACTGCAGTGCAAAATCAGAAAATTCATAACCTTCTGGGTGGGGACAAGATCGATAGCATTTATCAAGGTATAATAACTGATGAAGGTATAATCTACAATCATGGATTAAAACACTCTCATTTACTGCAGTTTGCAGATGAGAATATCTGAGTCTAAGAGTCTAACTAATGTTCTTACCCCTTCACACTCACTTGTCAATTTATATCAAATGATTGTACCTCTCTTGTCATTAGAGAGCCAGCATAGATCCAGAAATAATCCTTTTAGAGGCATTATGGCCTATTTCCATTTTTAATTTTTCTTTTTTTTTTTTCTCTTTTTTTTTTTCTTTCTTTTTCTGACTTCTTAAATCCTGGATTGACCATGGAAACTCCCCTGCACATGTGTAGCAGTTTGGACTATGTCTGTATAAAGCATCTGTACTCTTTAACCAAAGCCACACAAAATGACTACAGAGCATCACAGCCCCAGCCACTGATGGCAAAGGTTGATTGTTTTTTAAGGCTGACTTCAGCTACCTTCTGGAAACATGAAGGACTTCAACTGAACAGAGAGCACCATGGAGAACTCAAGACCAATCTGCCATTTAGGTCTAGAGGACACAAGACTGAGCCATGAAGTCAGGAACAGAATGATGAAGCGGGTGGGACCTTTCTCAAGTGGGAAATAATACCCTCTAATTTTGGTCCAGGATTTGAACTCCAGGTCTGCCAGAATCTAAGGCAAATTTACCAGGGCTAAGAAGGATAACTCCAGCTTGCATTCCCCTCTTGCATTCCCCTACCTAGCAGTAGCAGAAATCTCCCCAGCTTGTCTCATCAAACCAGCTGGCACAAGTACTTCACTCACTGACCAGGAATCAGATGATCCAGCTAGCCCTGAACAGAAACCAAGTTTCATGCTTTTTTATCTACCTATGATAAGCAAACCCCCTCAGAGGACCACAAGATGCAAATGGAAGTGCTAAATCATCTAAAAGGTCAAAAGTAGGTGAAGTTGGTAATGATTTTCAAATATCACCCTACTGACCTTAAGACTAGATTTAGATGTCCTACTCCTGTTCCCTAGAGTTTCTTTTGGTGCATGCTGACAGCAGGGGCTGAATTTCCTTCTTGTCTGTATTACTGACCAAGCACATGGTATTTCTATCTTATGATGGGCAGTCAGGCAAACACATACATGCAGATTGTGCTTAACAGGCTGGAAAGATGCTGCACTTAGCAAGATGTGTTGCAGTTCCAGTTTTTGGTGAAGCAGTGAGTACCTTCACAGGTTCCTGACATCCTGCATCCTGCAATGTCACTGTGCCAGTGGGGCTCTGGGACCCTGGGACACATTCAGAAGGTGCTCTCACACCACCATGCCCCATCCATGGACTGGCATAGCATGGGCTGCAAAACCATTTATGAGAAGCTTACAAAAATAGATTATCTTAAAAGAATGGTCCTTCCAAAATATTCCATTCTTTTTCATTTTTTTAAAAGTCCTTTGTCATTTAGAGTATTTTATTTCCCTCGGGTGTCTGTGGGAATGAGTACTGCTGTTGGCTTTTCATTTAAATGAAGTGTTTTCTATCAGGAAAATGTTACGGAGGAAAAAAAAAGGTGAAGCTTTCACAAACAAATGCACATACATACAGAAAAGACAATAAATATATAAATATCAATTAGCCAGTCCTCTCCTCAAGATCTTGCAACAGGAGTGCGACTGAACAACAGAGAAGCAGACACATTATTTCACTGGCCAAAAATCTATGCAAGAGGAATAATAGAGCATTATGCTACATGTGCTCAGAACAGACCGAAGGATTCTTAGGGAAGCAGGAGAATAAAAGCTCAGATAAGACTAAGAGTCTGGAAGGAAGCCAATGTAATACAGAGAGAAGAAAAAGGTGAAGAGCACGGAAGAAAAGAAAAGGTTCAAGTCAGCCCCTTGCGTCCACATAAATGGGCAGAGTGATGTATATCTGCATTTTATCCTTCAGAAGTGGTGGCAGGTAGAAGACCAGATTACCAGTCCCTACAGACCCCCAGGTTGGTTTTCCAGTCTGGGGCCTGGGACCACGACAAACTCTGCCTCTGGCCACACAATTGTCCTGCATTTACCATCCATAGCTCTTGATTCTAAAGCTCTGCTTAAAGGCAAAAATTAGGTTCACCTTTACCGAGCTATTATTTCAGGATGCCTAAATATAGAGGTATCCCTTCATCTGTTACAAGTTTCCTACCATCAAGCTTATAATCACAAACACAAGTCTAGAAATTTCAGCATACATAATTGGCAGAAACTCCAAAAATGGGCAATTAAAAGATACCAGAACTCAAATATCTCCCAAAGGAGAATAATTTTGTCTGATTGTCACAACCTACTGAAACATTGCAGCCCAAAGTACAAAAAATTATGAATAGCTATTAAAAATATTAATAACATGCAAAAAAAAAAAGTTTTGACTGCCAATGTTCAGGCTTGATTGCAATACTGAAAGACTATTTGAAGCACTACAAAGTATTGTTAGAATTACAACAGATTGTGAAAATATCATTTACTTAAAGAAATCTACATTATGCGCTGTAAAAATGCTCATACTCAGGCTACGGATTCCACTATTATTTCAGGAAATACCCAAATTTTTTCTCCATTCTATATTATTGCAACTCAACAATGAACATTCTACACAGCACTGCCTTTTGAACCCCTGAAGATGGATTTATGTTCACCAGACTTAAAACAACCTTTCTAATGGCCACCCATCAGATAGTCACATAGTAGGGAACTTTGAATGCCTTTGTGTGGGATCTCATTCTCATGTTGCAGCAGGTACTTAAAGAGTGAGAATCTTTTTTTTTTTCCAAAGGAATTTTGATGTCCAACTTCCTTTGAAGCCCCCCTTCTTATGTATCTTTGAAAATCTGATCTTCAGATTGTTAGCCATTTTTCCTTCCTGCTTGATATGAAAATGCCTTCTCTTCTTCCTCCTGAATGCTCAAAAATGAGGGCAGAAGCAGCTCCATAATTCTAATGTAAATGAAGTTTAGATGCTTGGAAAACACTGCTCTTTCTCCTAGTCTTCATCTATTATTTTTCATTCTAGCTGCATAAAACATCATCACGATGGGCCACAGGCTTCTGTTTCTTACTCTATGTAATCCATCAGAACTGATTTACATTCTTAAGATAAAAGTAAAGATCACTGTAGGCAGAAACTGGATGCACTTCTCTGCTTTGGAAAACAGCTTTGCTGTTCTTCTCAAATTGGTTGCTTGCAGCCTTTCCCCTCTGAAATCTATCTACCAAAGTGAGCATTGCTGTTGCAATAGCCACTAGTTGTCTGATAAAACTTAACAAATGGCAATTTTATTAGCTTCTGTTGTTATTGTTTCTTTAACTCCTTCAGTATCAACTCACCTCAGTAATTTGCTGAGAAAGGAAGATTAGAGATAAGGCACAACTATGAACATTGTGATCCCTACTTCAATCCTTTTTTTTTTTTTTTTTTTTTTTTAACAGATTTTCTTAGGCAAGTCATACAGGGCCAAAATTTTAATGGTGTCCAGTGTCTGTTTCTCCCTGCAACAGAGGGCATTTTGTGGAAAAACACTTAGAGATCACAGAAAACTGAAATACCACTGTATTTATATCATCAGCACCACCTTGGCATGCCAGGACTCATTTTTCTGAGTGCTTTTAGACAGGCATTTTAGTGTTACTCCTCTGCATTTGATCCTGGGAAATTTCTGACTGGTCAAGGTCTATAATTTCCTTGTTACTTCCCCATCACTGGTCTGAAGAACATGCTGTCTTGCCCAGAGAAGAGGAAGGAAAAAACCTAACACCATCAGAGTAACTACTTTTTATCAGCTGTGATTTTACTTTTAAATCAAAATATTAAGGAAATGGTACTTTTCCCCCTGCCACACATACATCCTGAGCTATGAAGACTGACTCATGATCTGCTATAAACTTAAAGGATAGTTTGTTCTACAGAAATCACTATCCTCTAAAAGAATCCTATAGAGAAATTGCCATGTGAGACAAAAAGTAGTAAATCTGTTTAAAAATATTTAGATACAAGGAAATAGCAGTCACCTAAAACTCCCTGGATTTCTTCAGCTGCAGTCCTTGGCCAGCACTACCTGGTCAGTCCTGCACTAGAGTAATTTTGCCCTACCAAGGTGAAACTAAGCACACAAAGAGTGATTACATAAAAGCTGCTTGCAGAAATTAAACTCAGACCCAATCACACAATTAATTCAGTGCTTTGAAAATTTACCACTAAGTGTGAAGCTATATTAGCCAATAACAGTGAGCTATCTTCCAACCACATCCTCTTGTAGAACGACATCAATAAGAGACAAGTCTGAAAGTGTGCCTTAGAGGAATTAATGAAAACTTGTTTGAAATGAGGCCATTTCATTCTGGGACAGGTTGTGGGGATTTTTTATTTTCCTCACCCTCTTCTAGTGAACATATCCTGCACTTCAGGGTATGGAAAGCTGCCGAAATCACACCCATAGTCAAATCAAATTTAACATATCTTTACAAGATATTTATAACATGCAAATACCTAGAGGCCCTGTTTCTAATTCACATGAAGGTCCCTTATGCCAGAAAAGGAGGGCTTTTCCGTATTAGTGAGAATGAGTGTGTAGCAGATTAGAAGCTGGTTTCACATATTAAATTTAACATGTGAAGGTTCAACAATCCACATCTCCACTCCGCATGCAACAAGCAAGCAAAACCACACTGCAGCATTTTCAGAAAGGAGTTTGGCAAGCTCTTACAACTGCATCCTTACAATCTGCCACTTGTGTCTCAGCAGGATTCTGCTTCAAGAATCTCAGAAAAAATAATTCTACTTCACCCTTCATTAAAATAAAATAACAAAGCCTTGCTTCATTCAGTCAATTTTTTTCTTAAGCCTGTTTAGCAGCTCAAGGAACCCAAACCAAACACTTCCTCAAGATAAAACAGATTAACAGTCAAAAATTCCACCTTCGGATTCTTAGGCATCTGCTTCACTTAGAAATTTTGTCTCTTGGCACACGTCTAATTCAGAAACTAATTACTCCATTACATTTCTTTCAAGAACTTTTTCCTTCTTTGTCACTTAAGAGCAATCAGAGACAGGCATTTTCAATTGGGAAAGTTTAGACCAGAATCGCCAAGCACAAGCTGTTTCTGGGGACACTTTTTGGAACAAGATCTGCAAACGCATGCGGAGCGCCCACGCCTGCTGCGCCCACCGCAGCCACCCAAACCTGCGGGGCTCTGTGTGCTAGGGCTTAGCAACCAGTCTGCAGTGCTGAGGAGGGTCATGTCACCTGAGGGAAAATTGCAAACAAAAGAAAACCATTTGGCTTCATCTCAGAAGGTAAACATGCATTGCAAGTTAGCGCTTTCCGGGTAGAATTCACCCCAAATGAATCAGCCCCAGCTTCAAAATTCTAGCGTCAGATAAATAAGTTACCGGGGTTTAATGCATTTTCTTCAATAAATTCTGATACCTACCTAGAAGATGGGACATGACTCCAAAATTACTTGCCACCTGAGGTCAGTGTGTGAATAGGTACAATATCCAACTCATATCCTAACACAGTAATATTAAGCACCCCACGTTTCTGAGTCTACGCCTGCACACGACAACTACTTGGAACAACAAGTCGAGCCAGATGGTGAGTGTCTTTCAGTCTTTCAAGGAGCACTCCCTACTGTTGTGCTACTAAAGAACCTTCAAGTTACAGGGCAGGTACAGAAGCTTGTGAAGTTTACAGCAAAGGCTGTCATGAGATAGAGGAATTTTAATTTGAAAGGGTTGAGCCATTTAATCCTTTACTAAAACTGGCATATAAATGAAAAATAGGATGTAAAAATATAATAATATACTTGGATATTTAAAAGGAAGAAGATTAATTTGTGGCCATTAGATATTTTTCTGCTTAAATTGCACTAACACTATAAGCACTTCATTTGTTCTTTAAAAAGCTATTTTTTTTTTCCTTAAAGCTTAATCGCAGCAATACTTTTACAGCAATAGAAAAAAGTAAATTATACCCAACTCTGGCACAAATCTGATAACCCATAAACCCTCCTCACTACAGAGGACTCCAATTAGAATGAATAACAGAGATGTTTGGGGAATTGAGGGGGGACGACATCTGTCTGATTGGCATGTGCCTTTCCCGGAAGAATGCAATGCATGTTCATAATCCTAAACAGTCTGACAGCACTAATATGACCCAGTTCCTAGGAAAAAAAGGCAGATCTTTGCTGTAACAGTTGTTTAACTATACATTGACACAGAACAGTAATACTGAAGCTGTGTGACTCTCTTTCAGTAGTGCATTAAAATCTGTGTTCACATAGCTAGCTAAATGTCACGTACAATCTTTCCTACTATTACCATAGAAATGAAAGAGTATTTTTTGCTGCTTATTATATAAACCCTTCTGTGTTTCATTTTACGTATTATTATATATGCAATATATATGTACTTTATTATTGGCAAGGCTGCTAGGTTGTTCTGCTGTTAGTATTCTATTGAGAACAAACATAACTTATCAACTGCCTGACTGCTTCTTGAAAAATACATATCAGTTTACCCCATTGAATTACTACACCTGTTTGAATTTTGGCCACTCCATCAGAGCAGCAAGCTAGCCTGAGGAAATTTCAACACTCAGCTTTATTAGCCTACTTGACACAACTTTCATAGCCTCAGGAGCTTGCAAAAAGTGAGAACGGAAAGAAATATCAGAATAGTGAGAAAGACGAAAGACTGAATTTTATAGCACAACAGCTGTAAACACAACCTTTTTTCTTTTTTCCTCTTCAATAAACTACCCCTTCAGATTTTTAATTTTTTTTTAATACATATAACCTCTGCACAAAAAGAATACAAAACTGGAATGAAAGCTATTTCTGAAACTTGATAATAGTAACTACAGATAAACACTGAACATCGGCTCTTCACACCATATTACACCACCACAGAACACCTAAAACAGTAAAACAGCTTCTCTATAGAGCTTACTGACCACAACAAAATCCAGTGCAATCTAAGGAGAAGAAAAACAAACTATGAAGCACTAAAAAAAAATGGTGGCTCACCTTCTGTGCCATTGGGTGTCATGGAGTTGTTATTTATATGGGAGTTATCAAGTTTTGGACCACTGGGAGATTCACTACTACCACTTAGTCGGCTATGTGGGCTGGCTAGATCCTGCATTTCCATAGACCTGAAAACAAGATGTAACTAGTTTTAGTGACACATTCAGCCTGGATTACAGAGGAATTACCTATATGAGACGCAGCCTGCTATTAACCAGCATCCTGAAAACACTTGGTAAAAAATGAACAGCTTCTCCCAACTCGATCTTCTCCTGTGCTAAACTCCTTTTGTAGCCCCGAGCATGACTGACCAGATACTGAAACAATTTTTGCATATTCTAGGAGAATAGAATTAAGATACGAAGTACTGTACTTTAAACATTCACACCACACTGTATTTTTAAGATACACACAAAGGCAGAATCACCACTATATGAAGACAGATATTCTCTTAACAACAAATTAACACTCTTTTTTCAAGATTTACCACTCAGTGGCAATATAATGGGCCTCCAAACCAAATAAAACACTTTGAGCAATTGTGGAAACCTATCATCTACTGACAGGGAATGAGATATTCCTGATGTATGTGTTTACTCTGGCAAACTACTTAATTGTTCCTCTGTTTCCGTTGAAGCAAATGCAGCATTAAAACATTATTATGTCTGCTCACTTGTTTGCTTTGTGGATTACATAAAGCGTGCCCAATTGAAAAGGGATATGACCAACATACAGTGAATCCATACAGGCGTTAGTCTGCCTTAGCACTCTGCCGTATCTCAGCAGCTGTCACTTAGACAAAATAAAGAAGAGAGCAATTCAGATTCAAAGTAAAATTTAAACGCTTATGCAGCACACAAGAAGATGAATATTTCCAATCTGTGTTGTTAACAGCCTTATATAAAAAAGCCAACAGCCATCACTACCATCACATATCTCTTGGTTGATGTTGGGGAAGCTTATGATCAAAGTGCCCCATCCTTCTGTTTCCTTATACCTAAAACTTTTGATAATGTTCTTTAATGTGCTCAAAGTAATAGCTCCCAGTAGAAATTTCATAGATTACTGTGCCTCAAAGGCATTTAAACCAATAATTTTTCTGCTTAAAATAAATGCTTAGACTCGTTTAAAGACTATTAAAATTATATAAAAAAAGTCCTCCTACAGTAATGATACAAATATCCTTAAGCATAAGTGCCACTGTAGCTGTGAAGTTTTCACATTTTAGCTGAGATATTACCACAAGTTCTAACTCAAAGCTTTCATTTTTGTATTTCATTACCTAAACCAATCTACACATAAAAAAGGGCAGAATGAGTTTGAAAAGCCAGTACCTAACATAAAGTCAAACAATTTACAGAAAAAGTGTACATGCTTATAACTCACAGATTTGGCTGCATGCACGTAAAAGCGATGCTCCAGCACTTACTCATCTGCTTCATACGGAAGACAAGAGTAAATATTTACCTATCAGCTGAAGTTAAAAAAATAAATAAAAAGGCTTGCAGAAAAATAGAAATTTTCGATCAAATCCTTACCTGCAGCTTGAGGAAGCAGCAACATCTGAACCGGTTTGGGACTTTTGCACCTGTAAACCAGGGAAACAAACAGAAGCCTCTATTACCCTGCTTTAGTATGAGGCCTTAATTTAAAGGAAGGCTATCACTGCAGATGACAATTCTGTCCTTTAAACCCAAAAGGAGAGGAGGAGGGCGCGGTGGCCGTGAAATGCATATTGTCTTTAAATTGAAGGCTCAACTGTTGTTTCCTCGGCAGGTCTCTCCCTCCTCCCTGCACAGGGGGACGGCGGCCAAGTGACAGGATAGTGATTCATCAGGGGCCCATGACAGCTGCAGAGGGGCTCACTCCTCCCACGGCACGGCCACGCACCCCGCCAAGGTAACCCCGCCGCCAAGGGCAGCCGGAGCCTCCGCAGCCTCTCCCGCCCCGAGCCCCCCAGCATCTTCCACCCCTCTCGCCTCTTGATATCACCGGCTGGGGCACCTCTCCCTCCCTCCCTCTCTCTCTCCCCTTCCCCTTAACTCTTGACAGATTCTTGCCCTCATCACGTTGGCTTTCCTCTTCCTCTGCTCTTCACCACCCTTTCTTCGTGCCTGGGCAGTGGGGAACCTGCAAGTCAGCTCACCCCAAAGGCCAGGAGCAAAGCAAGCTGGAAAGGCTGACACTATTTTTTTTGGGGGGGGAGGATAGGAAGGGGCAGGTCTACCTAGTGTAAAGATCTCCAATATATGACCAACGGTATTACACAACTTCTCCAAAACCCATTTCCAGCTAGGGCTATTGAAATAAAAACTCCACGCATTATTGCACAAGGTCTTACTTGTAAAAATTCCAGTCACTAATGAGAATTCGGATAAAATTACTTAAAAGAACACTTCTGGCTAAATAAAATAGGAGGAAGTTGTAGCATTTACTTCTGAGGTCACTCATCGAGAAAAGAAATTTGGTTCCACTGGGAAGCCCGGCAATAATTTTCTAGTTTAATAAAATGACTTCTTTTATAACTCAGGTGAGCAATAGATTTTCATATCCTATTAGAAAAATACTCTTGCTTTGCTAACAGACTCTTCCCTGTAGTTGTCAACAGATGATAAAATTCAGGTGAAGATACATTGCTGGACACTGTTAGTGTAAAAGCAAAAAAAAAAAAAAGCTTCTCCAGGCAAGGTATATAACTTCTTAATGTCTGCATGGAGAATCCTTCATGTGCATTTCCATTCAACCTGAACTGACATCTCTTAAATGATTACAGAATAAAGACAAGAGAGATGAGGCATTTTAAGTGCCATAAAAATCATCCAAGCAAAACCTACTTATGCACTCGTAGGATTTTTTTTATTATTATTTATTTATATTTATAATTTTTTTTGTTATTTTTAATCATGAGCAGAATTGCTACTAGCAAAAGTAAACAACTGCTAGGGGCAGACAGGCAATGTAAAACATTACAAATGATGTCAAGAAGCATGCAATAATGCATGCTGAAAAACATTAATCTTTTTATAACTGGGTACTCAAAGTACTGCATAATGTGCTTTTCAATACATCATTGCACGCCAAATCAAATAGACAAGCAGATACATTCAAATCTGTGCATTTTGTTTTAAGGTTTTTTTCCAGTTCTTTACCCCAGAAACTGCAGCAGAGTGCCTTAGGATATGTTTCTGCTGTTGCTTCTAAACACCTGGAAAAAATTATAGGTGAGAACTAAGTTTGCTTGCAGAGCTATCTTCACCCCCTCTTGCACAGGATCTTTTAAAACATATCTTTCATAATAGAAAAAACTTCCTTCTTCAAATAGATGCTTCAACTAGCTGACCTTTCCCAAAGTGCCCTATAGTATTATTCATACTTCATTAAACTCTAAAATACAACTAAACCTCACTATTTTATTTACCCACTATTTTATTTACCCAAATTATATCTACATATATGTGCATGTGTGTGTGTAGTGAGAGAGACTGCATTTAAGAATTCATGGGAGGGGGAGGGGGGAAAAAAAAAAATCCACCTCATTCATAGTGAGTTAAATATATACCTTATATGTCCTCTAACACTCTATGATTTGTGAAAGTTCATATCCACAATCTTCATTTTCATTAGACATACTTTAGATATATTCCTTTGTGTCTCAAGGATTATTTAAACCATGTGTTGCACGTTACCATATTTAAAAATGACTCTTTAATCAAAATAACTTTAAAACAACTAATCCTCACTTAGGCTGGTCAGCTGAATCCACAGAGTGGTCCAGGAAAAATAAATCTACTCTCAAGAATGCGAATGCAGACAACAATTAGACACAGATGTGAGTGAAATTAGTTACAGTTTACAAAATGCTACACTTCACATGCTTTCAGTTTTTTATGTGTAGTACAAAATTACAACATAGTAACAAACCACACTTATGAGGACCAGTTCCTAGAATAAAAACATTTCTGGGTGGCGTGTGCTTACACTCATATAGTCTTCCATTTTGCCAACAGATTTCTGGATAATTGAAGTTCTGCGACACAACTCACATATCAAAAAAAAAAAACAAAAAAAAAAAAACAAAAGAAAGGGGGGAAAAATATATATATACGTATAATGCAACAGCTTTACCCACCCAGCCAAAGGGGTCCATTAAAAATAAAATAAAGTAAAATAAAATAAAATTTAAAAATATCTAAAAGAGAAGAGCTGTCACTCACACGTCAGACTCAGCACCCTGAGAAAACTAGAAATGCCTTATATGCTAAATGACATACACATTCTCCTTAGTAGCTCCAAAATATTACCGTGTATCATTTGATTGTTTGAGGTAACTTTCACATCTCTCTCTTTACTGTGGGGTTGCAGATCTGGGCACTGTTTAGTACATGGCAAGAAAAAGGGGACAATGATAGTGAAGCTACTTAGAATTCATCCATTTAAGAATCTTAAATCAGTAACATCAAATTCTGATTAGTTAATGAGGTCTTTTAAGTTTGCCTTTTTTCTAATTAAATTTATAATTCTTCACAGATGTAGGTTTTGTTGATGTTCAATTTGTCTCTCTCATTTTGTTAAACCTCACATAGTACTCCACCAATCCATTGAATAGCCACATTAAATCTGTTAATACCATGCTCTTCAACCCCAGAAATTATTTCCAGAAGGCAAACTTGCTTTGAGAGATCATCAAACAAGACTTAAGGTACACATTTTATCACATTTTCCCTACCACAGAGCTCAGGATGCGGAGGAAAATTCATGACTTTTGCACTGTTTATTATACTTTGCTAAATTACAAATCAAAAGCATCTGACAGAAGATCATGTATGAAGCCAAAAAGTTAATAATGTTCTGTGAAAAGTAAACTGTAAATGGGAAGGGATTCCAAATTTCAGCAGCACAGAGAAAATAAAATGTAGGTACTTGTCTAAATTACAGGTTTTCCACAGTATTTCTGCTTGCTAGGAGCAATTTTTTTTCCTTTTTTTTTTTTTTTTTTTTTCAACTGGCTATAATTTAAAACATTTTTCCAGCTGAAAAGAAATTTTCTAAGTGAAAATAAGAAGTTAACCCAGAAAACTAGAGCCCTAGAGCCACCACACACGCTTTTTCTTAAAGCACAGTTCTACTTTAAAGAAGCAAGTTTCAAAAACAATGGCAGTTTTCAAATCACAGTGTTCCTCCTTGGGAGGGGGAATCTGTCAGTTTTAAAGGAGGTGAGGGGTGAGGGCAGAAGAGGACTTTTCCCCCAGCAGCACTCTCTGCCTCCTTAAAAGCGCAGAGCAAGAAGTATCTACAGACATAATGGCTTCAGCAGCAAAAAGGTTGCAAAACTAAAATGCAAATTGGCTCCAAAAAGGCACCTTGCTGGCAGCACTTGAGACTGGGTAATACTTTCACTCTTCCAATAATCATATTGCTGGGCTCTAAGTGAAGAGGTAGGGCTTTTTCACTAGATACTTATATCAAAGACAAATTGCACTTATTAAACCAGGAGCAGGTAATTATAGCTATTTCATTTTTAACGAGTAGTTTAAATTCTTTTAAAAGTGTTGCCCTATGTGCTCATTTCATACGCTTATGAATGAAATGTTTTGAAACCCCAACACTTTCTTCCCTTTAAGACAGAAATACTACAATGTGACAATGCTTCTATTATGACCAGCCATTTAAGAATGTCTTTCTGCTTTTCCAAGATTTTTTTGGCTCCCGAAAAATATTTCATACTTATTGCAATTCAAACAAAATGATTACTCATTCTTTCTTTTTTTTTTTTTTTCTCCCCCTCCATTCTCCAAAGGCAAAGCGTGACTTAAGCCGTCTGTCACTGTGCAGAACTGCTGAGAGGGGATGGCTGCTCATTTCCAGACCCTACCAGGCCTTGGGGAAACTCAGAGAGGTGCTTGGCTACATATTCCTTGTCAGGAGTTTGTGAGCAACATGCAAAATCTCTGCGTGCATACACATTTATATAATAAAAGCATACAACATGCATACACATAGGCATATAGATGTATTTAGAGATCCATATGCAGGTTATTTATTTATTTATTTTACACATCAGCAGCCTGTGTTTTAGAAGATGCTTTCTGAACCATCTCAGTACAGGATGGAAATGAAAAGATTCTTAATAGGTAATATATAACGTTAAAAACATCCAGTGATACATCACACAACATTTCCACTTCTTATGCCAATTTTCTCTCTGTGATAATTTTTTAATTTAAGCAAACTACATTCAACACACGACCCACCCTCTTTTTTTCCCCTAAAAGCTTTTATCTCTTCTGCTTGCCTTTTTAAAAAAATTTTTGCTTACCAAAAAACCCTACCAAAACCCAGTCATCTTCTAAGAAACACTTTTAAACGCACTAACACCTTTACTTTTCCAGAACAAACCCTTCAATGCAAAGGGCAGTCCTTCCCCTTCTTGGTGATTGTCAGAAACACGGAGAGAAATACATACTTGGGAATGTGTTGGGGGTCTCTGTTGCTCAAATGCAAGATGTAAATTTAATGAGACTTCAAAAGGTCTTTAACTTCCTCTTTCTAAGTTCATCGTTCTAAATAAGCTACCTAAAATGTCAATAAACGTCAAATATTTCAGTCGTGAAGATGTTTATTCTGTCATCCTGAAAACTTGTCCTGTGGGGCTCTGTGTTTTCCTTGGTGTTTGGAAAATTTAAACACACGAAGCAAAAGGATTTCCTGCTTCAGAAAGCGCTGTCAAAATCTCTGTCAGGCATTCTTCCTTCCAATTCTTTTATTATTTTTCTCACGCTCTCGTGTCTCCCTCCGAACGGGCTGCAGGTTTCCTATATTACGTGCCTATTTTCACCCCCCATTTAACAGCTCCCCACCACGTTACTCCTACCCGCCGAACCATCAGCTCTCTAGGAAACCCAACAGGAGAATCCCCAAACCTGCCTTGATCACGGCGAACAGAACCGCCTCACATCAGCTTTGCGGGCAGCCTGCAAACCCCCAGCCTGAAACACGGCCAAAATTCACCGCTTGCACCTAGCGATCTATAGGACTCAGCACTGCTCTTCTCCGGGAAGCCACAAAAATTCTCCCCCCCCCCACTCCCCCACCCGCGAAACTCCGCGCACGGGCAATCCCCGCCGCACCCCGCGCTGCTCCGCCGGAGGTTTCTTGCCGTCTCCCTCTTTCCCTGCTCTTTTCCTCCCCCTCCGCCTGCCCCCGCCGCCCTCCCCGCCGCCGACAGCCGCTGTCAGCGCCCGCGCCGCCCGCCTGGGTACTCACGGTGCCGGGGCGCGCCGTCTCCGCGGGCGCGCAGCCTCCACGCTCGGGGGCTCAAAGCGCGGCAGCGGCGGATGCGGCGGCGGCTCCCATGTATCGGCGGGGCAGCGCGCCCCGGGGCGGAGGGGAGCGGGCCGGGGCCGGGGCCGGGTCTGGGTCGGGCAGACAAAGCAGCGGCGGAGGCTGCCACCAGCCCCGCCGCCTCTGTGCTCAGCCGTGTGGGTCTGCCCAGGCAGTGCCTGGGGGCACGCTGCAGCTCCCGCGCCCTCTCTCCTCCTCACTCCCCTTCTTCGTCCTCTTTTTTTTTTTTTTTTTTTTTCCCCCTTGTGTTTTTTTTTCCTCTTTTTTTTTTTTTTTCCCTCCTTTTTTTTTTTTTTTTTTTTTTTTTTTTCCCCTCTTTGGGTTTTGTTTTTGTTTTTGTAATGCAAACCGCAGCTATGCTCTTGTCCCAACCTTATTGGTTTAAAAGCAACAACTGCAAGGAGGCTTGCGCGGTCTGAAGTCAACCTTCCCGCTTTGGGAGAAAGGCAGACGCGGCTGCAGCGCTCCGCCGGCCTACGGCTGCGCGGAACCGGCGCGGGATCAGCGCAGAGGTTACGCGCCCCTATCCAGCGGCCGCCCCTCCGCGCACAGCCAGAGCTCCCCCCTTAGCTTTTTTCTTTTGGTTTTTTTTTTTCTTTTTTTTTTTTTGCACCTTCTTCAGCCTCACCCCCGAAGAAGTAATGAATCCCTCGGGTCCTTCCTCGTTTAAAAAGTTTAATTGTGCGTAGATGCGTCCCCTCTAGTGAGCTGGGCTTAAACAAAAGCCGTACTAATAGAATAACTGGAATTAAACCAACATTATATCAATGAGAGAAGCTGAATAAGGATACTCACAGAGGCTCTTTAGCATACAACCAGCATGCACGTCCGGACATGCCGTTTTGATTGGATATGTAACAGATTTGTTCTCAAATATCTGAGATTCTTGCAACCTTGTAAAGAAAGGGTCTGCTAAAACTATTTAAGCCAGACTTCTCCAATTTAAAGGTATTTATTAAATAAAGTATCTGGAACTTTTAAAATAGTTTAAGCCACGCAGATACGAGAAATATCTGTTCCTCTAAAAACAACTGTGAATATAGTAACATTTACATTTTAAAATATTACCACTCACCTACTAAAGTTTGAAAATTTAAAACTATGTAAAGGACCTTTCCCTAGACCTTATAAATATTTCCAAAGAAGAGAGACACAGTAGCATGGAGTTAAATTTGTGCATTAAGTAACAGTGACTCTTTAAAGCTTAGCTTTTACCAATCAATAAATAATTAAGTAATTTAATTAGTAAGCCATTAAACTGAAATGAGTTTATGATGCATTTCTATTACAGCACTTTTAGTTGCTCATAATTAAAAAAAAAAAAACAAACAAAAACCCCCAAACCCAACAACTTTAAAGCAAACTTTAAAAAATATATACATTATGTTAAAAAGCATTACAACATATACAATAACTAAATACGACCAAGGTTCTCTAGAGCATTTCCACTTTGTACAAAGTAACTTTCAATTCATGTAACAGTTTATTTTCCTATACTTTTTCAGTGCACATAATCTAAATATGATGAGGAAAACAGTGTAAGGCTTTGCAGTGTCAAAAAAAAAAGAAGTCTTAATACTATGCTAGGTCTTCAGTAACAAAAAAAAAAAAAAAAAAAAACAACCAAAAATAAAACAAACAAACAAAAAACAAAATAAAGCCAAAACAAACAAACAAACCAAAACAAAAACAAACAAAAAAACCAAACAACAACTTTGCACTGTATAAACAGACGGAAACAGAACTTTTTTTTCTTTGTAAAAATCTGTGGTTATTCACTGCTAATATATCCTTACCTTCAATTAACTAATCTGTGAATGAAAACGATACTTCTAGAGGAGAAACGTCTTCTGGCTACTACATCCCAGGAAGCGAGACATTATTTTGTAGCAAGTACATCGGGAATACTTCAGGAAAGCAGATCGGTTTGCAAAGCTACAAGTCAAACCCGAGCTGAAAAGGCACCTAGGATTTCATTTTGTTTAGCGGAGAAAAGGGATCTCGGGACAGTCACACACCATATATGGGAACCCAGGTCAAAATAAGCAGCTTTCCATTGGGCCCGTCTGCGTAGCCAGCACAAACACAATCCCTTCACTTCTTTAGAGTCACAAACCAGAGCTCACGCCAAGAGAACTATTTATGATGCTCTACATTCAACTGGGAAAGAAATACAAATTGCTTATTACAGAGACATGGAGTTTTGTCAGGTGAAGTTCACTGAAATCCTGAAATACCAGGCTATGAAATCGTTCCAAGCTCTGTGCTTTTTGGAACAGCCATGATCCTCTGAAAAAATGTTTACCAGTGAAGTCTTTAACAGTATTAATAAGATCATTTTTTTAAAAAAAAAACAAAAAACCTACCCAATCCTATATAGTGTTAAAGACACATGTCTTGTTTCACTGTCTCCAGGAGCTCCATCTATTACATGAAAAAGATCAGGCACATACTTGCAGGAAGCAGAAGCTCATTTTTCTTTTTTTTTAAAAAAAAACAAACCCTCAAAAAATATCAGGTTGTGAGGTACCATCTGACACTGGAAAGTGTAACTCAAAACCTTTTCTCAAAAATAGTGATACTTTAATGTTGCTATGAAAATAAAAAATTATTTAAAAAAAAAATGCGACTTCCAGTGAAGCATGTATATTTTTGTGTAAGTCTATTTCTTTCCACATTTGAAAAAAAATTTTTTGTTTACTTTTTTAAATATAAAGCTTACTGAACAGGTTTACTGTTAGCTAGAATTTGTAGTCCCTAATGAGAGTTTTATCTAAGTAATAACTTCAGGAGTGTGCCCAGTCTCTGTATTTAATTAAACTAAGACAGATCCCCCCACACACATACAGAGCTGGATGATGTGATGAGAAACATGGGATAAGTTATACAGAGGCTAAAATGATCAGAAGAAGGGAGCTGATGATGCACTGCAAGAAAATAATCACCTTTGAATTTTTAATTTTTTCTGTAGCATGGCGTGCAGGCACCATGGGAACTGAAGCCGTATAAGTGATCTAGATGGGGCATATAAGATAAAGTAGGGTCCTCTGTGTTTATACAGCCATTAAACAGTGCCTTTAAGTTCTTTATCTGATGTCTGAAGACTGGACTTCAGATCAGTGTATATCATTACCCTATGGTATGGTCTAACCTATGAACTTACCCAATAGCTGATACCTCAGACCAGATCCTCATTTGGCTTAAGTGAGTGCAGTTTTTTTATTTCAATAGCTAATCCAATTATGCCAGCTGAGCACTGCACCTATTTGAATTCTTTTCAACAGAGGTTTGTTTACTTGGCTTTTTGGTTTTGTTCTTCCAACTAACTGCATACCAAATCAGTGTAGGCTGGCTTGTTGATCACTGGCACCCAGCATCAATTTTAAAACCACAATTGCACTAACACTGGGTTTGGAAGAGAGATTTCAGTGGGATTTGTATATGTTTACATCATGCCTGAATTTGCCCTGATTCTGCATTCCTGCTGATGCAGCTGCAATCTCAAGCGTCATAAGAAAGAAAGGACCAGGCTTATTACATAATATCAAATGCACAACAAGCTATTTGGGATATTGTTACAGAGGTTACTCATGCAATATGGTTTTAACTCTGTATGCAGCATCACACACTTGTTTCAGCAGAAGTAAAGCAGGTCCTTTGGGAACATGATATTTAACGACTGCTTCATTGCCACGACTACAGATGTGTTGAGAATTTAGAAAAACCACACGGATATGGAATAACGGGATGTTTGCATGTTTACCTCTAAGCAGGAAAGACTTCGGAAATAATTAACGTTAGAAATAGGCCCAGGAAGACCACGCTTCACTAAAGCAAGAGATGCAACCCACTGCTCCCCAGAGCCACTGCCTGGCTCTTCCCGTGACAACTGCCTGAAGCAGGCAATATCCCTCCTATGTCTCCATCCAAGTTTTATCTTACACATCGCAGCTGTTGCCTAGAGACGCCCCTGGCTGGAGCAGAAGTTTGCAGCATTTGACAGGAGCCCTTATTGTCTCATGCTGCCCACGTGAGCAAAAGTAGAAAGACCTTGGTAAATACAAACAAAAGAAGTGACAGAAAGCAACCATTTTAAGTTGCTTTAAATACCAAAAGTGGGATTGAGAAGGACAATTTCACTACTTCTTTCATGATACACCGAATGAAATTGATACTTAATCAAGGTCTATGTGCAATGTGTTATAAAAAAAGGGGTGACATGCTTAGCCATCATCCTTAGCCAAAAAGTGTATGAACTGATGGCCCCAATGACATTGTCGCTAATTTGCATGCCACTGTACTTGGTTTTAATCAGCAACTTCAGTATGAAATACAGGATCATTTTGTCTAATTTAAAGTGGAAAATGGTAGTCTTTATTAATCTTATGTAGATATTGCTTTGGGTTTTTGAATGAACACATGACTTCATATCATTCTGAAATAGTTCTTGACAGCTATAGTATATATGGATGCAGAGATTTTCACAGAAGCGGTCAAAGTCTAGTTTGATGGCAAATATTTTGTTGTATCTCAATTATATGTATGGGGTTTTTTTTTCCAATAGGCTTGTTGCATATTAAAAGCACTATGTAACAGAGGAAAAAATATAGCACATATATATTTATAGACAAAATCGGTATAAACTATATATATGCTCAATACTCCTAAAGGCAAAATAAGTAAGTAGGTTGCCAGTGTGAAAGGAAGACTTCCCACCTGAATTTAAGTTTTAAATGTATCTAACACTGACATCTGTCTTTGGTACTTTGTAACCCTCAACTGAAAACTCCCCACATCACTTTTATCTTTTAGAAATCTCATTAATGTAATTATACTTATGATCATTGTGCAAGAACAAAAACAAACAAACAAAAAAACCTGACAAGTTTTGGTCTCCAGAACCTCTGAAGGAAATGCAAAAAGGATGGCATCCGTTTTCCCTAAAGACTGAGACTCCAGGTCTACCACACTGAACGCTGAGATCTACCCTGATTTAAGAGTAATCTTGTAGCTTTTCTAACTACAACAGCTTTCATTTAAGCAACATCTTATCTATTAAACTAAACTTCTGAAAATTACTTTCCATTAAAGCACAACTGTTTTACAGGAGGATTTTTAATGCTGTCTGTGGTACCCGAGAATCAGTGACAATGTCACTCTTTTATTTTTTCCACAAAAACCTCAGCTCAGAAGATAGATAAACATGTTAGTAACTGGTTTGTAAAAGCAGTCCTGATGAAGGCAACATAATTGTCTTTTAACAAAGTTATTTGGAGAATTAGATGTTTGCAAGACAGGGAGTCAAATCAAAGGAATAAATCACAACCTGCAAGTGTCCTTGAGGAAGAATTAATTTCTCTAATTCACATTCAGGCTTTCTACTCCAGCTCAGTCTAAAAACATATCTGCCTAAAAAATTGAACATAATCATCCTTCACTGTGATGTGCAAATAATAATTTGCTTACAAAAATGAGCAAGTCAAGTCAAATGCACAAGTAATGATGACGAGGAGCAGCTTGCTAGCACTCTAACAGGCCATAAAAGCTACACTCAGTCATTCCTCAAAAGACTGAGTTGCCTGAAGAAGGCAGTACAAATGAGAGATTGCCAGTGAACTGACAAAATAATCAAGTCCCGTTGTTCTGTAAAGACTGTGAAACACATCATTTCATACAAATGCCATTTTTCCATAGTTTGTCCTCCCACAACTATTTAAGCCTTCCTCATCTTTCATTTAGTGCTACTAGAGAAAAGTCAGAATTCTCAAACCATTGCAAATTTTTTTTTTTTCACAGCAATAACTTACATTTTTGCCAGTGACATAAATACAGCGTGCTGCATAACGTGAGTCAGCTCAGTAATGCTAGACTGTCTTTTCTCCAACTATTTTCCATTAATACGAACAAAACCCATTTTGTAAGCACCTCCTATAAGGTGAAAAGGGAGATGGAAAGTTCCTCTTTGTTTTTCAGCTCTGAATTAAAGTCCTACTCAGAATTCTTAATTCTGCAAGAAAAATACATTTATTCACTAACCACAGAAACAATAGGTTTATTTGTTGCAAATTCCATTTTTTTTAATTGTTTTCTAAATGCATTCCGTATTTCTTCCCTGAAGCATCATTCATGTCACTGTTCAACAGTAGATGGAGCAGTGGATCGTCACAGTATTTTAGTTATTTGTGTCCATTATTGCAAAATTTTTCAGCTGTTGACATATAAGACTGGACAAGCAAATCAAAAAATATAGAGAAAGAAAACAACTGTTAATTAAAGCATTTAGAATTACAGAGGAAATCAAAAGAAGAGCAATCCAAGCTCACTTTGACAAAATATTAAGCCAAGCCTGAATGTAAGTGACTGACCACCACACATTTGAATCACAAACCTTTTGTTAGCTGAATACAGTAAATATGTATGTCCTTAACCTTGAAACATTCAGTCAGAAATCTTTTTCTTACAACAATCAGGAAGGGTGAAGTACCTTCTAAAACTGTAGTTCATAAATATTCCACATTTTGGGTCTTATACTGAAAAGGAAAAAGTGGAAGTCTAAGAGAAAATGATCATTACAAGGGCAATTTATTTTACACTTGCATCAACCGATTTTTCCTGCAAGCTGTTTTTAAGAAATTTACCACAATAAACTCTTTTGAACCTTACAGTAATTATACCATGACCCTCATTTATTAAGCAGGGGTTGGATCCTCACCTAACCGTAACCACCTAGAATGAAGCAGTTCCTTTAAGATGCTCATCCCAACCCTCATCTTAAGTGGAGAGAGACAGACACTTCAGTCCATATGCCTATGGGGGACTCAGTTTTGAGGTTTCCCCTCCCCATGGGCACAGATGATGGGTTTAAGACAGCTCTCAGGTTTTGATGGCCCCAGCTCCCCCAAGAATCCAGACTTTGTTGAACCCATCAGTATACTTTCCTTTAAAATCCATTAAGTTTCAATAGTAATCGTATTCACAGAAATTTCAATTGCCACATGCTCTATTTTGAAACTTTGTGTAATTACTCGGAGTCAGACTGCCAATATTTGTTGTTACAAATCAAGGCCAGAGGAAAACTTCTCAGATGGCTTCAAAGCCCCAGTACTCATCTCCAAGCCTGGCTCCCTCCCCCGCTTCCTTCCAGCAGCATTAACTTTTTCTGCAATCTCACAAATCGGAAAAAGAGTAACCTCTAAAGCTGTGTTAGACTGAAGGTCAGAATTCAAAGGACTGGTAACTTTATCCACAGAGCCTTGCAATCACATTGCTATTGGAAACACACCCAGAAGCACCAGCACTCGAGATGTTTTTATTAAGCAATGTCAATAGGTACAAAATTTGAAGGTTGGTTGGGTTTTTTCCATACTGTCAGGTTTATCAAGACTCATATTTGCAAGAGATTGAATTGCTTTCTGCCACCGAATTTTAGTTTAATGTTCTCTGAGGTAAGGAACTGAGCTCGGTGTTACATGCTAATGAAAACAGCAGCTTTGGTTTGTTTATCTAAATACTTAAAGAGAGGCACCTCTTGCAGCCAAAATGTAAACAAAGCTTAAACTCTTTTTACTGCTTGGATACTTCCAGGCTGCTAATATGCTTTTTTTTTTCTTTTTTTTCTTTTTTTTTTTTTTTTTTTTTTTTTTTTTTTTTTTTTTTTATGAAGTGCATTATACACACTTTCTGCATGTATTTCCTGCTTGACAATCTACCTTTCCAAAGAAATATTTAATTCCTAAACCAATTATTCATAATTACAGCTATACTTTCAGCCCATGAGCATAAGATGACAGATCCCTTTCAAACCTAGGCTCAAGGGGAAAAAAAAAATCACAGAAGGCAGGCAGTACTTTTGTCCCTGCAAACCTGTCATTAATTTAGAGGGAAATAGGTTAAAATAAGGATTTCAGGAGGGTCTCTCAAGAATTATGAACATGCAAACGTTTGATTTCAATACCTAAAACCCCAAATTGTATACCTTGCCCCTCTGTGATGTATCACATTTGCATACTCAAAAGATTGAAGCACTTGTAGCCACGTGATTCACCTGATGAACTTCCAAAAAATGTGATTGAAGGATGTTTTGCCTCCTATAATAGAGGAATCTCTACACACAGTTACCTCCACTAAATGCTGCCAAACCAGACTAAGACATATGAAAACACAGCTTGCACTGAATGCCACTTATATGCTGAAAGACACCACAAGGGTTCTGCACACTGAGCAGAGTCAAATGCTTTTTGTGCAGCAATTCCAGAAAAATGGAATAACATAAGGAGATGAGGACACAAAGTTACACACAGTGGAACAAAACTGTATGAAGATCTTGAAACAAAGGTGGATGAGCAGAAACGAAGAGTTTTTAACTCTTACAATTTTAATTTTTAAAAAAAAGAAATTTGGCAGCTATCAGTATAAGGAATATATTGACTGCAACCCAAAATTGCTTATTTATCTTCAGTGCACCTGGTGCCACTTTCCTTATATCCATAAGCAGGGTACCTTTGTGTGTCTGGACTGACTCTTAATAGCTCTTCTGGAAAGCAGCAAATCTTAGAGACACCAAGGAAATTTTTGTAGATTTAGTAGTCTAAAAATGCACTAGCCTGAAACATACCCCACCACCACACTCCACCACAACAGATGACTACTTACTGATTCAAGTCAAACTTGTACTGCTGGGAAATGAAGGACTCAAGTGATGCCCAACCATTCCTGGGACACAAAGGAGGGCTCCACTGCCCTGGCTGAGGCCACCAGCAGTGCCACCTGCTCCACCAAGTCCCTACAGGCTGTGCCCATATGGGAAAGCATCCTTGGCTCCTTGCAGCCACTGATGAATTGTTTTCCCAGCCCTCATTGCAAAGGGAAACAAGCATCCATAATGAAGGCTCTCTCTCTTGACCCCAATACATACCTAGAAAGGGTTTTGAATTAAGAGTCTGAGGAACCACATGGAAATCCAAGGGAAGGAGATCAGCTGCTCCTCATCTGGGTACAGATGGGTTCTGGGCACTGCAGGGTTCTCAGTCCTCCTTGAGACCCAAAAAGCTGCCACAGACCATCAATGAAAACTCTAGAATGTATTTCTCTTTCTCTTCTGTCTCCCCTCTCATAAAATTATCATTTTTAGTTCTAGTTTTTGTGAGTTTTTTTAGAATAAGAAAACACTACTAATATTTTCAGCTCCAAAATACTACAAAATATTGTGTATGCATCTTAAATCCTGAATTAAAATAGGATAAAATTTTATGTTAAGTTTCTTTTTATGGCCTTTTTTATACCTTTATGGTATAGTGAGCATAATAGGAGCTTTAGGCAAAACTTTCTCCAGGAGCTGATGAATTCCAGGATTTGGCTCTTGTTTTTCTTGTCAGTAAGTAAATAATACTAAACAGTTACGTAGTGTGCATCATAAAGTAACAACGGGTAGGTCAAATATTTTTTATGGTAATCTAATCTAGGGATGCCTAAAATTGTTTTCCTCATGTGATGAATGTGCAGAATGAAACACATTTCAGCAGGTCTTTTGTTACCAGTCTCCTCTCAGCCAGTGTTGGGGGCTGCTTCAGCTGCTTCTGCTCCAGCCCAGGCCACCATCCAGCAACCTGATCCAGGCAGCCTCTGGTACCCATAAGCAGTCCTGCTGACCTCAAAAGGGCTCTGTACTTGTGCTGTAGTCCACTCACAGCCCAGCCTGCAGGTTCCAAGTTTTGTAATCTCTTTGTGTCCTGATGCACCAAAGTCAGCCAAGACCCCAATTTCACAAAATTTGAATGACTTGAAGTGAACGGCAATGAAAGAAATAGATGAAAGTTAATACACAGTAAAAATGTTTCCTATTAATTTAGAAAGAGAAATGGACTTGAGAGACCCTGAATACGAGGTTTGAAGACTGCTGTTTATATCTGGTTTATGACTATGAATAAAAAAAGAATAAATCACAGTGATTTAAGAGATTGGATTGAGACACTGATTTGCTAAACCTTTACACTCATTTAAACTTGCTTGTAACTTCACAAGATGTATTTTTCTTTGTTTTACTAGAGCTACACTGTACAGCTTAAAGATACATGCCAAATTTCCAACTTTAGATCTGTTTAAGTGCATGCATGGATTTTCTTTTGCAAGATCTATGTATAACACTATAAATCTTCCTTCAAATAGCCAAGAAGTAATAGTAATACAAACTAGAAGTAATCACAAAGCACTGTCATTTTGTCATTTACCAGTTAGCAAACACTGAAGTGCATGTGCAGGCATCAATGGACACCTAACAAATAATAAAAATAGTGATATCCAAACTATAAAATTTCCACATATCAACATGCCATAAGCATATAGGTGTCATTTGCTCAAGGGAATGACTAATTAATATCTTTTGTTGTTTTGTTCCTCCCATCCTAGAAGAACAAATAAGCCATAGCATCCTTCCCTGCCTAATATCAGATGCAATGATGCCCAAATTAGCATCCCTGTAGGGTGGATTCTACTGAAATAACTGAATCAAATAAATTTTGTTCCCAAAGAATTTACTCCGTGCTCAGCTTGCTTTCTGAAATGAGCAAATGAATTCACAAAATACAATTTTAAAAATCATGAATTTTTAAATATTGTTTTATGAAAACTTGACAGAAACAAGTGTGCTTTGAAATGTTTATGATGTTTGGCCTTTAAAATTTATTTATAACACATGTATTTAGGCTTTCCAGTCACATATGGAATACCAAGGAAAGGTTACATCTTATTAATGACTTACGGTTAACAAGTACAGCGGAAAATAAAACTTTTGACAAGGTATTAATATTATAAGCAATTATGCTGTATAATTATGAATTGGAACAACAAACTGATCAAAATATTTTTTCTTGTTAACCAGAAAAAAAAAAAATACCCCCAAACTGCTGCTACCTCCAAGAACTGGTTTCAGCTTTCAACCTAACACTGCTTCAACCTTTCAACCTAACCCAAAAAGCTGCACTGGACATCATTGAAGAAAGGTGAAGTAGTTAATGTCAGATAGGAACTGGTGCTTAAATTGTACTACTGGCCATACTGAGTGCCATTTCTCCCCTTGCAGAGCTGAGCACTGCTCTTAGGCTACCATTCTCTTCTGCCTAAGGCCTGCCAGGATTCAGAAAACATCACAGCACCTGCATCCTCAACCAAATGCAATTTTTTAGAGCCAGACACTGCATCTCTTGCAGCAAGAATAGTTTAGCTTGATGCTGAAAATATTTTTTTTTTTTAGGGAACTCTCTACTCCCCTAAAAGGGTTAGTCCTAAGAAAGGTGTTTTCAAATTTACTTATATTTTTTTTTCCCCAAACATTTGGGCTGAAACAAATGAAACTCTAAATCCCTGAAAGTCTAGAAATCATAAACACTGATTTTCCATCTAAAATTTCTTTAGTTTTCTCACCTGCCTGTAATCCCAGCTCTGACTTCATTAGCTGAAACCTGCTAAATGCCTCCCAATCATCTTTTCATAACTGCACCCTGAAAGAGTCTTTCATTTCTTCAGTCTTGATCAAGTTATCTGATTATTTCTCCATTTACATAATTCCTTGTTAGCTCCGGAAATTACTTTTCAGAAAACATTTATCAGAGAAGTCAACACGTTGTCCAACACACCAGTGTCTCACCCCTAACCACCTTATAAATACTTTTGAGGAGCCTGCTCTCCCACACAGAGGTGACTGCCTTATTGTGTGCTGAAGCTTATTTCCCTTCTCCTGACTTTGAAGATGAGAGAAGGGAGTGGATGTATTTATTAGATCTCTTTTGTGTTCCCCCTATCAGCTCTCCTGATCTGAACCACTGAAGTAGGAATCACAGATATTCTGAATTATATTGGCAGCGGGGACAGTCTTGTGGTGATAGGGCCTGCCTGGTGGTTTTTTCATAGCAGGTTCTGCTATCCAGCTGTTCACCAGATGCCATCAGCAGCTTGAGGTGCCCATATTCACCCAGCACAATTCACCACTTGGTTAACTGATTTGCACAAGTTGTCTTTCTTTACACAGGCTACTTAAACTCTGCTTCTCTTGGGAAGGTCCTTCTCTTCTCTTGAAGGTCCTTTCCAGTCATGATGATCCAATGATTCTATGTATTCCCCAGGGGAATCTATTCTCTTAGAATCTTATTCTCTTAGTTTCTTATTCTCTTATAGTCTCTTATTCTCTTAGTTTTTTCCATAGGATAGAGAGAGTGCCTATATTTTGCTTGTGACACCTAAGGGATCACTCTCTCTGCTACCAATCAATTTGTTCTCTCTTTCTTTAACCATTCCTACAAAGGGTCTTGCTAGGAAGGGTGTGAGGTCCTACTGGAGCAGTGAATGTTTCCTTTTTCCATCTGGGGTCCTGAGGAGGAATTTTGCTGCTTCACAACTTCAGGGGAGAAGGATGTTTTAGTTAAGATAGTGCTATACAGAGAAAAAGCATATTTCTTTTCTCTTGATCTTTGCTTGGTATCTAGTATTGAGTCCATAGGGCAGAGAAGTTGGGATAAACTGACAATGCCTATGACAGACTAATTGGTGATGGAATTATCTGGCGGAAGATTGCTGCTCAGTTTGACAAGACTTCAAAATGCAGAAACCACTTGGCAGACAGGAAGGCACACAGAAAGCTGCAGAATATCTACTTTTCCTGACAGGTTTTTTTAAAGGTTATATCAATTCAGAATTCTTCTCATTTTGCAGGCATTGCTATTTTTTTGACCTGCTTCATCTGCCTTGGGAAAGCAGAGGTGTGACAATGATAGTAACAGCTGAAATTAGTCTTGAGTCTTGAGTTTTGAGTTTTGGATGGAATGTAGACACTGTATGATAATTATTTTTCAAACACAACTGCTTCATCTTTCATTCTTTCCCTGAACAAAATGACGATTGGGAACCACAAACCTTGCTAGCTACCTTGCTTTGGATTTATGCTGTTGAATAAAAGATCAGTGGATAATAAAATTAATACCATTCACGACTTAATTAAGGATTATAATCACACTGTGTCTTTTAGAAAACCAGTAGCAACCGGTCAGAGGACACTGTTGATGGGTGGGTTCTTAACAAAATTAAGGCATACCCCTTTGCTTTTACATCCTGCAACTTTCTCATACCATCCTTCAGTACTGATAGAGCCTTCACAATACAAAGAATTAATTGAACCCAATGTTGAGACCAAATAAAGACTCTTGGTACACTACCAGAAGATTTTCTGATATCTGCTGATCCAATTGACATAAACCTCTCCTCTTGAGTAATGCTGTCCTGTTTTTTAAAAACAAACAAACAAACAAAAACCCCAAGCACAAACACAAAGAAAACCCAAACCAAATAAAATAAACTGGACTATAAATTTTAAATACCTTTCTTAAAAGCACAAGGAGGTTTAGTGACTTCTTTAGAAACTAAATCAGAAGAGTATTTCCTTTAAAAATAATTACTGAAACTGTTTTCTTTTGTGTTTAACTACTTATTTCATATGCGCTTTTTATTACTGGACAAAAGAGCCATTTATGTCAATAATTAAAAACATGTAAATTATGTGATCACTTTGTATTTACACTGGCTATTGCTTCATTGTCTGCATTTGATTTCTGATTGCATAAATATTCATAGAAAAACACCCAGGGAAATTTTCAAAGCGATGCATAGAGACACGCTAGGCAGCTCCTATTAATTTTAATAAGAGTCACATGGTTACCTTCTCACACTCTAATTTAAAAATTTCCCTCCTGCTTTCCACCATCTAAAATAACTGCCTAGTTCCAAATATGCTCTGTCTGCATCTCCCACTCCACAATCAATCTATACACAAGGGACATGCAGTCTTTTCATACAGATACTTCAGGATGCTCCAGTGGCATTTTATACCCAAAGGAAAAAGTCCCCAGCCTAATCAGAGCTACTAAATTCCTCATGCTGCTCCTAATCCTCATCCCTAAAGATGTTTCCACTGATTCCTTTGCTGAAATGCCTATTTAGATACATAGAAAATTAATATCCTGGGAACTTCTGACGTAATTAATAGTACAATTACCAAAAAAGTAAGATCAAAAGAACCACTAAAACCAGAATAAGACATAATCAACCTGGTAACCCATCAAACAGTCCCAGAAACTGTGCTTTAACATTCCTCCCCCAGAAGCTAATGACAGCAAGTTATAAATGAAAGATTTTTGTCATTTGACTATGGCTGAGCTTTCCCCACAACGTGCCAGGAAGGTCAGCCAGGGTATTTTAGAGCAAGGCTGTGAGGAGAGAGAATTACAGGCTTAGAGTTACTTACAGTGTCTTGCCAGAGATTCCCTCTGTTTTATAGCTCATAGGCTTTATTTTTCACAGTTGCTTCTTCTAACCAGCTTTTTTACATCTCCTGGAAACCAGGAGTGGGGGAAGGGAGGACTTTTTTCCCTCACAGACAATCCCAAGAGGTTCAGTGGCCATGGAGGCAGGAGGAGAGAGCATGGGCAGGCAGTGGGAGCACAGCCAGCATAAAGCAGCTCCTTACAAGAGGCTGAAATCAAGAGGCAAAGCAGTTCCAGTGGGTTTGAAGGCTCCATATTGAAAAACTTGAAGGTAAGATCGTGGGGCGGCTTAAATGAAGGAAATAAAGAGGAAAGGGAAGAAGAAAAGGTTTGCTGATGAGATTGGTGTAGCCCTTAAGAGGAAAGGGTTGGGCTTCTGGGATGCAAGTTTCTTAAAGATGAAAGCTCTGGGCTTGAGTGGGCTGAGGGTGTATGGCTTAGGGTTGACACAGAGCAACCAAACAGCTCTTACCAAGAGCCCAGTCTGGGGAGGGGGACACACAATGAGCTGTGCCCACCAGCAGCAACCCAAGGGCCAAAAGGCAGCTGCCCAGTACCAAAGACCTGCACACCTCTGACCTTTCTATCATCAGCACAAGGCAGTCCTATCCTACACATTTCCAGGTGTCTACTGAAAGATATATTTGTCTTTAGCCTTTCATTGACCAAGGACATCTACAGACGTTCTCCACAACCCATGTAACTTTTTCCCAAAATTTGAAGGAGTGTGGTATTTTTGAGGCTGCTAGCTTTCTGTCAGACCAGGCTGAGATTTCCTAACAGAAGTTATTATGAGGAGACAGATATCTAGACAGACACGTACAAAGAATGTGGTTGCAAAAGCCTTTTTTCTCAAGGAAACCAGGTTATAACAAGAAACTGCCTGATTCCCATTTACAGTTCTCTTCAGTTATTTAATGAACTTTTTCATTTTGCTGACAGAGCAACTTCATTTTACGTAGAAAGACAGTTCCCCAGAGGGTGAGATCTGTCAGTTGTCACAGGAAATCCTTTCAGTCCCTAGCAATCCAAGCAAAGCTCTACCTCAAGAAATCAGGATCATCCTACAGTGCTGCTGAAGGAAGGAAAACAATACTGCACACAAAATCCTCCTCCAATTTGCTTGTGCATTGCCTGCTATCAGGGCCCAGATGTGGCTGTGCAATCAAGAAGTCAATTCTTGTATATTACTGATCACTTGAAATTTTTTTTTGCCTCTCAGACCTGATGCTGTACACAGCTGGATTGTCCTGTCTCATTCCAGGGCCAGATTGACTTTGTCTTCTTCACCACGTAGCAGTAGGTCAGGAGTAAGAGTGACACCAGCAAAGAGATCACCCATTCACTCAGTCTACTTGGATGAAGACCAGAAAATAAAATCAAAGGCAGCATAGGAATGCAGTGAGGGATGAGACTACTAGAAAAGAATTAAAAGCCACAAGAACAGACACCATGTATGAGCTCATGATGAACCTGATATTACACCAAGTAGGTCTTGAAAGGGCTTTGTTATGCAGCCTGCTGGAAAGCTGCGGGCTGTCAGTTTTGTTTCAAGGGAAGGGGGAAGAGTGTTGGCAACCAGAGGGACTGAAATGATTGCAAAAAAGCAATCATCAGGGATAGGGGAGGCAAGAATCCTGGCTTAATGATCATGGCATTGACACTCTCCAGCTATTGTTATCTGTATGGGGAAAATTATCCATGTTCTACTGAAAAAGAATCTTTCCCTGAAATCAGCAAATCTCCAATCAGAAGTCTTTTCAACCAAAATAAACAAGGTCTCACTTGTCTAAAAGTATTTTAAAAGCTTTAACAATAAAAAAGCTGAAAGGTCTTTGCATTAAATGAATTTTACTGTATCCTGCAATTTTCTGAAAACCCACATTTCCCTCAGTTTTTAACAAGTTTTTCCTTTCTAACATCATTTCCCTGATACAATATTATTTTTACTCCCATCTTAGCTCTGCAGAAACCTGTTTCTAGTTGAACAGTTATGGAAGGAGAAAGCAATAAACAAGCAACAAAAGTGGAAACTCTGTGCACCTAAGTACTATTATTATTAAACTTGATACCTTTCTTTAAGAACATTTTAAAATTCTATTAATTCAGAAACGTGCCACCTTCATGCTGTTCTTTATTAATAAAAACATGAGACCAAAGAAACTATATTGTGCCACACTGTATGTTTTCACCATCAGTGTTAGCAACAAAACTCAAACAGGTACATAGCTGAAATTAAGTAGCCTTTTTAACATATTGATACTTATGCAGTATCCTATTAATTGGTGTAATTATTAAACACCAAAGCAAAAGATGCTAAAGAAAGGTAACAAGCTGTTAGCAAGCTGTAAATGAAAAGCCTGCCTACAAGATTTTTATACCAGTGATGAAATCATGACAGCCATTCCATTTTTCCTCATAGATCAAGACTTTGCTTGGCAGGTGAAACTGTCAAAACCCATCTGCATAAAGCTGTATGCAAAAAAACTGCTCCACAATATAAATTGGATGTACAGTTTATTTATTATTCCAATATCTGAAGCTCTTAGGAGGCTCACCTTTCTTGGAACACCTAAAAAAAATAAATAATAAAAAAGATAATTACATGTAAAAGGAAAAGAGGAGTACACGGAGACTTACAACCAATTTGCAAACACTGAAATCTTCATATAATATAGGTGTAAAAATTGAGTATACCTACCAGTGCATTTGGCTTGACTGGATAGCTATAATTTAAGCAGGTGGCTGACAGATGTCACATCTCAAGCATGCTTTTTCATGTTCATTTTCATTTTAATCTCATTTTCATGTCTCAAGTATGCATTTAAAATTATTTGCTAACATACTGTAGTGTGTAGGCTACATAATCTTTAAAGAAGATTTCAAAGTAGAGTTCAAAGCTGCCAACTGATTATGCACTATGGGAAATGAGAATAGCCATTGCCAATTTACCAGCCCCCAACACAAAGTTGGGCTGTACCATAGCTAAATGAAGCACTGAGGTTCCAGAAAGCAAAATAGAGCAATCCTCACACCTTTGCCAAAGCTAAATTGAAGCTTCTACTGTAACTTACTGAAAAATGTATTAAAATGCTGCTTTGGGGCTGAGAAGACATGAAATGAAACTCGCCCTTTCACCATTCAAGAGTTTGTAGATGGTAATGTCATTGCAGTGTCATTGCAGGTTTTGGTCTAGATATTATTGTTTAGCTTCACCCAGAGGTTTGATTGATTCTGCAGAGGAGGTGTCAGAGACCAAAGTTACTAATTGTGGTAGCACCCCTCACTTCATATATGATCTTGGTACTTCAGCAGAAGGAACATAACTTGTATGTGTACAGGGCTCACTCATATATGAGCATATCTATCCAAACAGAAGATGGGAGGCTGTTCTGGAAAATGAGAACTAGATCCTTGGCTGGAAAAAACAGCATACAAAATGTACACTTTGGTTCTGAGTATCATCTGGAGACCTTTCCTAATAAATGTAATCTCCCTCATAGGAATAAAACCGTGCTATCAAGCCCACTAGGGTACACTGAGATTTAATTAACAGTCCTGACTTTCAGGAAGAAAGAACCAAATAATAACAACTGGTAATGTTGATAAAGTTATGAGTACAAGATATGATTGTTTTGTCAAATACAAGCAATACTCTTTTGTTTTTATTAACAGATGCATCGTGTCTCATTCCTTCATGATGAGGATTGAAATACTCTACAGTAATTTGTGTGAACTTTGGGGCACATTTACTTAAATCCTCTAAAATATGCAGTCTATTTGGCCTGTGAATTTCAAAGTTAATGAAGCAAACATCCTCTTACATGCATAAGTGAGGAAAAAAACGGACATAAATCTTTCTGTTTGACCCCCATTCACATCTGAACATGAAACACGAGCACTTTTAAAGCAAGGCAGAATTTTGTAATGTATTAAAAGCATCTGTTAAAGCCTACTACTATTAAAAAGCCTACTGCTTCTCACTTTATCCCAGCACTCCATGTGTCACCTTGCAGGTGTCTATCGGCTTTTATACACATGCTATTTCTAAATGTGAAAAAAAAAAAAAAAGGAAAAAAGTAAAAGCAATCTTACGATGACTTTGCAATTTATAAAAGAAAGCTCTTTGAAATGCTGCCCTCAGCCACACAGAGGTCCAGCTGAATAATTAATTACATATTGACAAGGTCTCATAAAAGAAAAGCTCAGAGTTGTATTGACATTTATCTCTTCTTAACATTTATCAGAAAATGTCATTCTGCTTGAAACAATATTTGGTAGCTTTTAAGTTTTTGCCTTCATATCCAAATTCTTATAAAGCAGATACGTGACTGATGATGTTTTATGGTTGTGCAATTTGCCAAAAATTTATTCTTTATAAATTGATATATTAAAAGATAAATCCTCGTCTTCTATGAATTGGTAAGAAAATATTCTATGAACATAGCTACAAGCCATGGTGTGCTACAGATATTTCTTTGAACTACTCTAATTAGGCATTACTTCTGAATTCTTGTGCAATTAGGAACCATTAACATGCAAAATACAACCAAACCCCATAAATTAAAATGACTGTCCATGAACCTTGCTAAGTAGGATAGAAAAAGGAGATGCACCTAATAATTACAAAATGTGCAGTTCTGTCAGCATGCTGCATTTCAAAAGGAGAGCTAATAAATTCTCTTCTTTCTGGTTTTCTCCTGCTTTTGCAATTAATTGAACTAGGATTGCATCCACGTTTCTGCTAAAGCTCTTCTGTTACAGTACTTCAGATGCACTTAATAAATTGCACCTTCCATGAAAAGAAAAGGTGATGGATTGAAAAATGTTTAGCACAACCATGCATAATTGATAGGTTCCCTAGTGCAAATAAGTGTCTAATAAATAATTAAATTTAATCTCATTATAAGAGTTTTCATAATGGGATAATTTAATTAAATGAAAGCCAAAGGGTTTCTAGGGGTTGAAAGATGCTGCTGTTGCTATATTTGGCTAATGGTCTGGGGATAGTATAGTGAAGAAGGGTAATTCACATGGGTGCATGCATTATTTAATGAATCCCTCTGAGATGGAGGAAAGGACAGATCAATGATAACTTGTCATTTTATCATTGCTTACAATGCACATTTAAACAACCTAGAAAATGTTAAAAACAGGGGAAGAATCTTTCTACCCTTTACAGTGCATCAGGCCCTCCTCCGCCAGACACACAGCGAGCACTGCCTTTTGCAGTACGGTTTCACTCTCATCTAACATTGTTAATTTTTTCCCTTCTTTCAGACTAAAAATAAGAGCAAAGCTATATAAGCTCCTGTACAGTTAGGGCAAGCCTGCCCCTAAGTGAAAGTTATAATGGATACAGCATGTATATCTGATACTAAAAAATTGATAGCTGTGTCATGTGGGACCCATTAACAAGCTTTTTGAGTGGGCTGAGTTTTGAGCTTTAAGTCTCCAGAAGCACTTAGCTAGGCTAGGATACTAAAACCGTACAAGTCTAAGTAGTTAGCTCATTTGCAGGTGATCAGTTATGAATTAATATGAATGGTGAAGGTTACATCTTTTCAGATAAGACAAAAGTGTCATCTTGCACACAGCAAATGTGCAGGACCCAAAAGCTAAATGGAGCGGTTTCGCAATCTGAACTTCCTTTTTCTAATGACCTGTACATGCAAAAAAAAAAGAAAAAGCATTTTCTCATTTAGAAACTTCTAGCTTTATAAGGGAATGCTGAACACAGTGTCTGCTGCTGCTGCAGCCATCAGGTTCGTCCCTTCCAGAGGGTCTCAGCCACCTGATGGTACCAGACACTTTTGTCAGAGAGATGTCGATCACTCTTCTAGAACAACAACACAGGGATACAATTGCCTTTGGCTTTGTCTTCTGAAGCAAAAGGGTTATGTAACATTAAAAAAAAAAAAAAAAAAAAAAAAGATATCTGTTTATGATTGCTCTTGTTCTTTGTATTATCCTTGTGAATAATCTTTTCAACTTTTCTGAACTCTAAAAGGCATTTGCCTTTTATGGGTAACACAAGCTTATTACCTGTACAACAAAAACATTTTCTAGTATCAGTGTAACTATTTTAATTTCTGATTGGTGCCATGCTCTGAGCAGAAGTGGCAATGAATTACAGAAAAGGATGATTAAATCTTTCTAGACCTGGCTACAGCAGCTCACACAGTTCTTCCAAATAGTTTGCACATATTGCCAGTCATAGAAGGTCCCACAGGAGTTCTTCAGCATTTTTAATCTTCTTCACTAAATTACCTTGCCTAAAATTTGTCATCTCTCCACTCCTCCTATTTTAATTTGATTAGTAAGTGTATTTAATAAAGTACTTGTACTACAGATGCTGAATGTTTTGCATCATCCTAGTTCTATTTGTTCTTTATTCTTCCTGACACTTTTTAACACGGAGTTTAGCAGTAATGTGTCTATTCAATTCATTCTTCTGAGACTCTAAAGGGTTTTTTTGAAAATCAAAATACGCTGTTTCTGTCTGGGTTTTGTTCACCTTCTCAGTGACTCACATGAAGAAGGCAGCAGCCTTGTTGTGTCTCACATATGTTCTCTGAGGGATTTACACCTCCACACTCCCTGGTTACCTCATACAAAAATATGTCTTGGCTCTTTTCAGTATTGTTACTCATTTATATAACCAGCCCCTTAAGCTGAACAAATACAATGCCATTTGGCTTTCTCCCCTCTGTTTCCTTACTTGCTTTAGCACCTCCTTCAGCATTGAAAACACAAACAGTTCCTCACCTTTGTATACAAAAGAGGTGCTTAATTTTACACTAACATAAATTAATCCTTCATGAGTCATTACAGAGATACAGAGCCTCTTCCTTTCTCAACTAGTAAATTTTGTTTCTAACAGCTTAATAGCTGTTTCTAACAGCTGACTGATTAGTATTTTGAATTCTTCAAAATTAATAATTAGAAGCTTTTTATTCTAATGAAAATTAGGAAAAGAAACCTAAGAAAAATTATCACAAATTATTTTTCATTATTTATAAAATAATGCCTTCCATCTATTTCTCTACAAACAAAGCCCTAAAATTCTGCATGTATTGGGAAAACATAAGCAGCTGTATTTTTTGACTTTGATGACAAGAATTCAGTAGCCTGACTTCTAAGATTTCAATATTTTCAGTTCCTACAAGTTTCAGAGATACTAGACTGAAATGAAGCTGTTCTTTTTTATAAATCAGCTTCCTCAGGCACAGTCATCTACTTAAATCTCTGGGAGAATTTGTGTACATTTTATTATGGCTTATTTAATTCAAACAGCGGGGAAGTAAGATCTCTGCTCATTATTCAATAATATGTTTTGTCCTCCAAGAACTAAGGAAGTTCTCCATCAACTTTTCTGCTTATCTAAGGAGACCTCAGTAAACCAAGCTGAAATATACACAAGACATTATAAAATGAAGACTCTTCCTGCTTCAGATAAAATACAGGAAAAATATTAAAGACAGTAGACAAATATATTTCTTCCTCTTTTAGGTTGCATTTCCACAATGGCTTTTTGGAGTATAACTTTAATTCTGAATTACTTAAGGGGTTAGGGGCAGAAGGATTTTGTTTGCTTAAGAGTGGGATCTTCTATTTTTTTTTCCTATTAAGTTACAAACTCCATTTCCCCTCCCAGGAACTTGTATTCTTATACCAAAACCTCAGCAGACATCTATATCCAACGTTGCAATAGCAATCATACCACTGATTTAAATTATAATCTGTGATTTCTACTCCCTGTTACAATGCTTTCCCAGACTGCAAGACAAAATTCCAGTAAGTCATAAAAAGGGGAAAAAAGATTCAAATGAGAAAATAACATGGAGATACCTGGGTGGAAAATCAAAAGTATATCTATGCAACATAATTCCCTTTTTCATGACCTCTTTGCCTTATGAAAATTGCTGTCAGCCACCTTCGACTGCAAAATTTGGCAGTCAGAAGATTCATGCAATACTTTAGTATATGCAAAATTTATCACAGGCATGGGGCTGAATAGTGGCTCCATGTATTCTAAAATAGTGAAGTAACCAAAGTACACTATGGAAATAGTTTAATTTCAGCTTGCAAATCCACTTTGTTGTAACTAGCCATACTACATATTAATGTCTTCTAGAAAAGAGTCTATATCTGGCACTGATGAGTACACCAGCTAATGCTTTCAAAAAGCTCTGTTTTTTGCATCCATGTGTTCCTGAATCACAGTGCACAGGAACTAGAAGGAAACAGAAGAAACACGTGTAATGTTTGCCCTGTTGAGTGTATCCCAAAATTCATTGTTTAAAAGTGCATTTCTACTGAAATTATTGTGCATTTGTGGCTTATTTTGTTTGTCTAATATGTCTTTAGAAATCTACTTCTGTAAACATAACTTGGTTGTACCACTATCACTTAAAGCACGTATAAATCTATTTTATGATGACATGGGATAAACAGTGCAAGACCTATTCAAAATACATGAATTAAACTTGTGAATGGCTTCCCAAATTAGTATGCATTTTGCTATTTCCACAAATCACATTCATCAGTATCCCATCCTGGCTTTTACATAAAACAAACCATGGCACATGAATTTACACTTTTAACTGCTAAAGCTTGAAATACAGGAATTACTTCAGTTTTTGGTTTTTTTTTTCTCAGTGTACCAATACATAGCTTGTAAGTTTGCTCACTTCAACATAAATTTAACAGGTCTCAATAACCAAATGAAAAAACCACAGTTTTACTGCCATTTCTGGACTCCTTCCTGCTGCTGTGAAGTCCTTCCCCAGCCGATTTCCATGACCTCAGTTCTCCATGAGAGACACTGGTTGGCAAAATGAACAACAAAATTTCAGCTACACTGGAGGAAAAGTTTACTTAAAATAGAATGAAACCAAAACACTAGTATTTTTCCTGCCTGCAGCACAGGGGGATGCTCTGATAAAACAGGTCAGATCTGTAGAACTTGGACTGGGTGTATCTTGCTAACTAAAACCTTCCCAAGGCACTGCAGGGGTGCTACCAAACAAAAGTTAATCTGTTCAGAGAGCAAGCTGTCCATCTATCCACATGTAGATACTGTTCATCAGTGTCTATCACCAAAGCCAAATAAACACAATTTCTGATGCTCTGAAGGACCTGGTGGCCTGCTCTCCTCCCTTGCCATGATTTACTATCCATCCATATAGAACACCTCTCCACAATCTCATCTGGCACTAAATCCTCTGTAAGCCTTCTGAAGATGAGAACAAAATGATAAACTGCCACTCATTTCCCTAAATGCAGAAATCAAAAAGAAAAGGTTTCCACTTCTACTTCTAGCCAAAGTAAATCAGGCCTTTGCAGCAGAAATACTACAAATTGCGGGGAAAAAAACCTTCAAACACCAGCTATAAAACTATCAGAGAATCTCCTCATGTTTCCTGCCAACAGTTTCTGATCCAAATGATATACTTCACTAAGGCTTTATGAAAGCTTCAGCTTCACACAATCTGCAGCTCCCCTACAAGGACAGGCACACTGGGAGCCAAGCATAAAGTTGTGACAGATGAGCAAGGCTCCAAAAATATCTATGAAACTGGCCTTTCCAACATCTCACATGCAGTAACTTCTGGTGTGCTGTAACTGCTGTGTGCAGGCTTATTAATACAGCTCTATAAGTCAGTTCTGTATTTTTTAACCACTGGCTGGTAATTGACAGATTTTCACTTTTATCTCTAGGCATTCACAGAGTTTCTTCTTTCAACTGGAAAATGTAAAAAATAGGATTGATACAGACAATGCTTTTTTTTTTTGTCAATTTTGGCATTTTACTTTGAAACAAATGTAAGACACACCCTTCAGTTCCCTTTGAGGATCTATGGGAATGCCCCCCACCTACTCCTTCCACTCCAGTTTCAATCCAGCCACAGGAACAAAACAGTTTTGAATACAAAGTGTTGGAGACAGCTAATGGCAACTCTGAAATACATTCTCAGGAAGCTGAGATTAATTCAACTGTAAAAAAGAACCTGTTCATAAAAGCAGAATCACTTTTCATAGTATGAACATTTTCAGACATCTCATGTTGAAAATTAAATGTGCTGAAGAAAAGCAAAACAAACTACGTAACAATCAAACAAAAGCAGAGGATGCTCTAACATTTTTATGAAAACTACTTAGTAGGATAAATGGTATAATCTGGTGAAGATGAGCTAAACAGAAGTGCTCTGAAGCTGGTGTTCCCAGTAGCTTTGTGGATCTGACTTTAGAGTTTACAATCCTTGCAAAAGGGCAGATAGAAAGAAGGATTCAAAGAGGGTATCTCCTGAGTAGATTAAGTGGAAACAACACAAGAGTGATCTACTGACCTTTGGAGGAATCCTGCATGACTGATGTAAATAGCAGATTACTCCTGTTATGTGAAGAGGCACTCAAAAGCAAACCCCTTCTGTAGCCAGCAGAGAACACTGAGTATTCACAACCTAAACATCCCCCCCAACATTTTAGTTCTCTCCACAATGAAGCTCTGGGCACAACACTCAGAACCTCACATTGATGCCAGACCAACACTCAGACAGTGCATAGAGGCACAATGCTAACAAACAAAGAGAGCAGAAAGTCTGAAGGACCTAAACATGTGCTAAGAGATGTTGGGAGTTGCTTAAAATTTAAAAACTGCCCCTCTGTTACTCAAAATAATGTGAGGATTGGCCAATGGATTAGATCAGGCAAACTCTACCAAGTTTAGCAAGTTTAAAGAGAATCTAATAGCAGCCTTTCAGCACCTGCAAGAAGGTCATCAAGAAGATAAGAACTAGGCTCTTTACAATGATGCACAGAGGGGGATGAGGGATAACAGCCATGGATAACAGGAAAACCTTTCTTCACCCTGAGGTGAAAAGCTTGGAGGTTTCCCAAAACTAGACAAGAAAAAGCTCTGAGCAACTGTGTCTGACCTTACTGGGGATGCTGCTTTAAGCAAGAGGTTGGACTAGGGAACTCCTAGCTTCCAAATTAAATTTTCCTATAATCCTAACATCCTATGTTATTAAATATCTCAACAGATAAAAGGTTAAATAATTAAACATGGATTAAAGAAGAATTAACACACAAAGAAAGAAGACTTTGTACCTGAAATATATTGGTCAGCACTATCCATTGCATGCTGTCTTTCAGATCTCCTACAGCACTTATTATAGAACAAATGCCTTGGTAAACCTTATGCAGCATACACTAAAACCTAGCAGAAAATTATCACATATTTCAGTCAATAAGCCATAAATCAAAGTGTCTCCAAGTAGATCTTGGCCTGATACAATTAATTTCCATTCAGTAGACTTTGACAAGGCAAAGTGCAATGAGTGACAGTACATTAATAATTCATTAAAAAGTACAATTTATATAAGCCTAGAACTATGTTGAGACACAGGGGAGATGGGCAGCTACAAGAAGCCAGTTGGTCTTCCCCATTCCTCACCTCCAGCTAAAACAACCAAGAGCCCACCTGTACTTCCATTAACACTGCCCAATGATGAACCTCAGAGCAGTGGGCTTGCCATGACCTCCCTCTGGCCCCAGTTCCACCTCTAACAAGAAAAGGGACAGATGATAATGGAAAAACATCAGTGCCTTTTTCTGGGGTGATCCGGGATTCTCACCACCTCCCAAAGATTCAGCTGAGCACACACCATGGGCTGCAGAACAGCCTGATGATCTGAAGAAAGCAGTGCTAAAGCAAAATCTTACAGGTTTCTAGAATCAGTTCTGAACATCCCTGAGTAAACCCTTTCCTTAAAGTCTGAAGAGAGAAGTTACCATTGTTAGGCTCCAGCAGTGTCCATGTAGCTGTACTTGCAGCAAGACTTCAGGTCCACAGAGGTAACTGGAGCATCTAATACCTGACTTTGCTGCTGGAGGTGTTTTACAAGCCAAGATGCTTTTAAGGTCTGGAGTTTATATGCAATGCTCTATATCTCTGAATGTGTAGGTATGTACTGATATAGATACATATGTGCACATAAACACTGCAACTAACTCTCCCAGGAATTTTGAGCTTCCTGCCAGAGGCTGGCTTGCCAGGCCCAGGCAGTCCCACTAGAACTTGAGGAATGGATGGCTAAAAAAGGTATTTATGATCTATTAAATCAAAAATATGCTGAAAATCAAACTCTATTTACAGCATCGCTTTATTTGCAGTATTCCTTCTGGTGCAGTGAAATGGTAAGGAAACAGTACTTTTTTGCAGTTTTTCAGTAGTTATTTTGCAGGAATATTTTCCATTTGCCAAGCAAATTGTTACAGGGCCTTCTTAAAGAACTGCACTGTTCAAACAAAAATTATAGCACCGTGGGTTGCAATTTATATCAGTGATGTTAAATATGCCATAAAGGCTCAGAAAGGTACAGAAACATACCTCTGCAGTATTATCTATTAAACATTAAAAAAATATGCCTTGTTGTTGTTGTTGGAAAGAGCTCTCCTTGTTCTCTGTCCTTGATGAAGGTAGAGTTTCTTCAATGGGAGCAGAAGGCTTATGGCTGCAGTTAACAAAGAACATCTGGTTTTCATTTGAGGTGCATTCAAATGTTCATTAAAGTGTCCTTGCTGGTCATTTGCAGCCTTTTTTTTTTTTTTTTTTTCCCTGCTTCACAATGGTTTGTCTCCTACCACTGTGGCAATTACAGCATGTTACTAAAAACGGTCACTGTCATTGTACCATTTCCTTTGAAAAACAGCAAGAGAAACATGAAAGAGAACCAAATGTGGATCTCATCTGATTTTGGTGTAAGAACAGCTTCTATAGTTCACTTTGTTCATACTTCCTAGGGGTGTTTATTTTCTGCAATTATTCATCTAGGCTCCACTGAACTTGAATACTAATAAATTTTAAGAAGTGAAACAAGAAGCCCTCACAGTGTATATAAGGAGGCCCTGGAAAACTCCACGTTAGGCTGTGAGTTGTTGGTGTTAGCACCTTTGTCACTTGCTCAAACCAGGACATTGCCACAGCAAGTGAGATCAGGTAAAGGACATCTGAAAATGAAAACAAAATCTTTATAGGTTTTCTCTGAATACATGATCACCCTCATTTGGGACAGCTTAAGCATTCATTATAATCTGTAAATATTTCCTGTGTTGTGATGTGCTATAAAGCTATTCCGTGCATTTTATAGAAAACTTATGTTTTAAAAAAAAAAATTAGAAATTAGCTGGTTTAGTAGTTTATAACTAAATTATTGGAAAAATATTAATTATTTAATTACACGAAAGTGTCTGCATTTTTTATAGTCACAGTTTAAGTAAATGTAAGCATTTTAAGTTACGTTTGTGTCTCAGTGCTTGAGGTCAAGAAAATTCAGCAGTGTGTTGTAACTGCATCCTAAGTAAATTAACATTGGTATGGATAACAAAAGCATTCATGACACTTGACAGGCAAGAATAAAGACATGACTGCCTTTAAGCACTCCTACACGTGGATTTAGCCTGAAACCACTGTGAAACATGCAGCAAAAATTAGGATGTAAATGTAGGCTTTAAACACACACTGGATGCACATTCCTGCTGCTTTCTCTCAAACTCTACAAGTATTTTAATAGTTGCATAGGTTATACAGAGGCAGTTCTGATAGTCAGTAGGTGTAATCTAAGCATTCCATGAGGGACCTGGACTGTAAAAAACACTTAAAAAGCTTGCAGCATGACAATAAAAGGGTAGCAAGACAATTGCAGAAAAAATGGCTTTTAGATTACTTTCCAGCTGGGCTGACAGAGGCCTAGAAAACATGAAGGTACACGTGCTTTAACTACTGAGGGAAAAAGTTCCACAGTAAAACCCAAAGATCTGAAAAAACAGGGCTATAATGAAACATTATTACCCATTACAGAAAAGATGTGTGTTACTGTGTGTTATGTTCCACACAAGTTTTTAATAGGGGTTTTGGGGTTTTTTTTCTCAATTTTAAATTAGTAAGCAAATAAAAATAACTTCTGGGTGGATATAACAACATTTCTGTCAAACTTGCCCATTTAGATATGCCACTTTAGGTGTTTACAGCTTCCACAATGTCAAGCACGATTGATATCCTGTCTGGAGACATTTTCATCAGAATTTTATAGTTGTTTTTGAAAAAAAAGAAAAAAATTCCACCCATCCTTAATTTTTTTTGTTTGTTTTAAGAACAAACCAGGAGCATTAAATTTATTTAAGGGTGCTGATTATTAACTTCCCTATGAATGTGGTAAAAAAATAAGAACTGAAGCTCCTCATGGCAGGGGAACTGAAACTAGATGATATTCAAGGTCCTTTCCAGCCCAAACCATTCTGTGATTCTATGAAACCTGAAAAACTGCAGGTCATGATAGAGGCTTGACAACATAAAACATTTTTGCAGGTCAATTCTACAGACCAGCAGGTCTCTATCAGGCATGCTCTGGGGAATTCTGAGTGGGCTGTCCCATAAAATTACGTCAGAAATGGGGTTTTATTTTTTTTTTTAAATTATGTCTTCCTGCCCTTCATTCTGTGCACTGTGTCCAAGAGGGACATTGAAAGAAGTTGATTCAAATGCAGCAAAAGAGCAGGTGAGAGAGAAAATGAGCTCTGGGACTGAGAAAAGCAAGAAGAGGCCAGAGAGGTGAGCAGAGAGAAGAAGAAGAAATCTAAGGCTGATGAGACCAGAGCTGGGGATGCAGGGACATAAGGAGTAGTGTGGGATCTAGGGTTGGGGAAGGCAAGAAGAGGAGCAGGGACACCCCAGGAATGAGCACAAGAACCAACCATGAGAAAGGAAAGCAACCAGGAGAACCCACCAGGAAAGAAACGTCAGCATGGGCAGAAGGACAGTGCTCAGACTGCTTGCTGGAGTACAAAACAAAGGGATTACCCAGGAAATCCCTATTTAAGATGGAACACTTCCCAGAAATAAAACAGCTTCTGCATGGGCACAAACCAACAATTTTGCAAAGGGCAGGTGGCTCTTTCTACGCAATTTTTTTTCCTAATAGTTCACATTCATGCAACCTCCAGTCTTCCTTCTGCCTTTTTACTGTTTACTTTTAATACCCAAATAATATTACCAAAGAGGGACCATCCAGAAATCTTAATTCTTCTCAAGTGTTTGACAGCCCTCACCTACAATGATGGGCCTTACTTAGAGTCTCTTTATGTAGCAAAGAACATATAATAATTTAGTTCTGTTGACTGCAATTACATGAACTAAGTGTCCAAGAACCTGTAATTGTTAAAGGAGATCCTGGATAAGCTGCACTTACTGTTCCCCTAATAAAGAAAGCTGCAGCAGCTGTGGAAACTAAGAGCCTCACAGGACCATGCTTGTGACTAAACAAACATCTCTAAATACTTTCATATTTCTACATTTTTTTTAATAAACCAAACTGTAATGTATTTTAAATGAGCTCTTACTTCTTACAAATTCTACACAATCCAAATATTTAATTCCCTTCTTCCATGTGATTCATGTAAAATGCCACAGTACTGTCTGCCTAAACACTCCCATTTACTACCAACAGAAGAATAATTTGTTTAGCTATATAATCAGCAGAGAGGCAGCACACAATAAAAGAAAGCATTCTAGCTTTAAAATGAATAAAAATTGATTGTGTCCCTATAAAAACTAAATTGGCAGAGTGTTAATTGCATTTCACATAAACATCTGTAGCAGTTGGTGACTCGTTACTGTGCTGTAATGCAATACAGGACACTCAGGAATAAATGCATCCTCTAGATGAGTTCAGAGAGATTTTCTAAAAGCGCCTGATGAAATTGTAAAAATCTGATTAGTCAGAACTGCTAATGACACTTAAAACAAAGGGAAATCTTTAAATAAAATTATTTTGCTTTTCTTTTCTCTTGATAAATTATATGCAAATTACTGCTGATTGAAAAATGCCTGCCTCGAAGGGAAATTCATCCTAATGAAGGAAAGGTCATCAGACAACAAAAGTATTTGTTAAACAAATCTGCAGGCACTTGAAAATTTGGAAGAACCCGGTTTTCTTTGTGTATAGCAGTAAGCTGCAGTAAGAAAATAAACCCACTCCTCATACTATTTGTTGTTATTATAATACATGAGAGACTCTCCAGGGAGGAAAGCCGATCGAGCTGCTTTCCTGAAGACCTCAAAGTAAAGATTCAGTACTTAAAAGATGTAAACACATGTTTAAATGTATGCCCTGCTAGCAGTCCCCTCAACTTCAACCACATTAATTACATGCAAATGTATGTCTGCAAGAACATGGGCTAGGAAAGCAGTGCTATGGGACATAATCAAAACCAACAGTTTATGTCTGAGCAACTGACAAAAAAATACTAATTGATTTAGAGAAGTTAAATGTCCTTCTAAGACTTCCACTAAAAATTCAAGAAAAAGGGATTGATAATATTATAGTTACAGAACTCTGACAGTAAAAAATCCGAGGAGGAGTTTTAACCATTTAAAATACAGAGTGAGTGATTTCACTCCGGTTGAGGTACAGCTCTGATTTAATGTGTATTGAACATTTTTAGAACAGTGAGGATAAAATATAAAAATCAGTGAAATAAAAGCAGGAGCTGAAATTAAAGATGCTCACTGAAAGTTTCTAGAATTCCTTTCACTGTCAGATTAGAAAATTGAGCCTGTATTACTAGTTCCTTTTAATTATAATAAGCTAAAATTATATTTAATATGTAAAACAATTGCAATATCTAAACTGGAAGCTGCACAGAAATGAGAAACCAAAAACTGGATAAGTAGCATCACTGGAGAAAGGGGTTTGGAGTAGATCACAAATCGAGTCTAAGCAGTCTGTGTGAAAAAAATTATTCATCTTATTGTGACAGATAAATTGAAATGTCAAATGTAAGACAAGCAAAATAATCCTCCCACACTTCTCTGCTCCAACACAGCCTCAGCATCTTCTACGTAACACATCAAAAAAACAGTGAAACAGCAGATGAACCTTGCAAGGAGCAACAGAGACAATCAAGTTTGTCCATGGAAATGATAAATCACTACTGATCCTTAAAAGTCCCTGAGAAAGAGGGCAGTGAATTACCCTCTGTGAAGTGGGAATGGAGCAAACTCCATCACAGATTTCAGAGAGCACATTAGATAAGCACACACTGGCACATGAGTAATGACGGTGTTTGTTCCTGCTTTAAGAGATGGAGGTAGATAAAACAATCTGCTGAAGTAAGGAACTACTGATAACAAGAGTAGGAGTTGTCATGTGTCATTTTTAGCATGACCACTTAGACTACTGTATCAGCCAAGAATGGACTTGATCCTCCTTGGATTTCAACAAAACAAAATAGTCCCACTCCTGACAAGTGTCTTCATTAAAAATAGCAACTCTCAGCTTCAAGCACTGGTCTTAATATAATAAACTCCCAGAAATTTAGCAAAAGAACTGTGCCTTGTGTCTTATCTCCCTACATACTGTATATTCCTACTTCAAACAGATTATAACAATGTACTGTAAAGCAGCTTGGTCTGAACCATAGCTGGGGTGCAGGGGAAATGTTCTGTCATTTCCTATGGGAAATCATACTCCTTCTATCCTTGATTATCCTAAGTTTTCAATGGATCCCACGCAGCTTTTTATCCACAAGGATTTTTGAATGGGGCTCCTATAGCAAAGAGGTTTGTCCACCTTTGGTTTAAAATTGCAGCCCTGTTCAATGAAATGAACTGAAGTATTCCCAGTTCACCTCCTTCCAAGTCCTCACCAGCCTAACTACAAAGGGAATCCTTGGGGAAAGTTGGTTGTTTCCTCAAAGCCCTCAGGAAGTACAGGACACACTGAACTTGTGCTGTCTTCCCTCCCTAAAATTGCTCCAAGTTGATCTGGCATACAGCTGAGCAAAGATGGAATGACCACTAAAACATTCTCACATAGTAAAGTCCTTTCCCTGAAATCTCAGTACAGTATCTCTGATTTTACTTAAATCACTGATAAGAAAGCATGCCAGGAAATGCAATAGAGTCCTTCCACTTACTATTACCATTTTCTGTCCCTTTTTTCTAAATAAGTAAATAGAGTTAAACCAAGTTTTGCAGCAAAACTTGTGTATGTTATACAATCACCAGTTGTGTGCATCTAGATGAGGGAATTTACTCTTCTCCCAGTATCCATGTGTGGACAGTCCCTTGAACTGCTAAGTTCTAGGTGCAACACTAAATGACTCAAAATTTTAGCAGATGAATATAGGCAACCAGATATATGCTTATGTTCCTTTCTCTGGCAAAATAAAAGCTAATGCTTTCATAGCAGCTACAAAAGGAAAATTGCTAGAAGGCAGCTCTGGCAACCAACCTTTTTGAAAAAGGAACTGAAGAAGCACTAGCTGCAGCATTTTGGTCTGATACACAGCAAAGTATTTTTCAAACTCAGTTCTTCAAAAAAACAATGAAGGTACCTTTCTGACAGATCAGAAATATTCCAACAGTTACTGTTAACAGATAATTTCTGTTCTTCCAAATCTATTAAACCAACAATCTGTAAAATACCCTTCTGAGATTGTGTGTTGTAGCAGTCTGGTATGACTACTTACCGAAATACTTTCAGTGCATTATAAAATTAAATTATGTGTTCCACCTCATTGGCTCCTAATTGAGATAAACCAGTAAGATCTTAATTCGTAAGGCTGGTTGGTCTGTAAGGGGCCCCCTGTAAGGGACTTTATATTAGGCTATTAAGACTTTAATTTTGTCCAGGCTGTAGTTATGTCATGTGCTTGAAGTGAAAACATGATTGAACATTTTGAGAAAAAAAAATTATCAATGGGGTGCTTATATGAGCATTTGTGGGGAAAGGAATTAGACTTGGTGGTTATGCAGACTGTAAACAATTTCTAATTACATCCACAATGTCTTTGCTATGAATAGATCATGCTTTCTCCCTTTTACAGATGAGCATTTAGATAAGGACAGAATTGGTGCAGGGTGAAACATAATTTCAAATAAGCATCAGATTTAAACTGAAAGATACAGTTAATTGCTTCTCCCTTGTATGTAACTGAATCATCATCTTCTCCTCTGGATGGAATAAATCTGAACATATCTCTTCCATGGCAGCAATTTTCCATTTTGCACAACCAACCCTCTCCTCTCAGTTACATTTTAAATAAGTTCAGTGAGTGAAGAGTCTACCACAGAGAGTTCATTTTTACAGAGTGTTAGTTCAGCTGCAACTTCTCCTGAATGATTTAATACATATAGCTATTATTTAACTCAGATTGTCTTCCCATGTTTTAATTTATTCAGTCATTTCCTTTTTAAAACATGTGCTATGGGGTACAGAATACCTCCTGGTTGTGATTTTGAAAGCTTTCAATTTATTAGTTACATTTCTGACACTAAAATATTTAGTTATAAAAATGTAAAGATTTAGAACAGTTGGAAACCATTGTTTTCATATTTCACCCCTGTCCTGCATTAAGGGTGGCTGTGGTAACAAAGTAGATGTGATTTGGATAAGCCCTAGATAAGGTATTTTTTTTCCAGAAACACAGAGTGAAATGTTTGTCAGGAGAAAAAGTTATGAGAATAAGAGCGACCCACCAAGGATTAAAGGTAGGAAACTTGGAGCTACCTCTTTTCTGGTGTTCAAGTATGAAGTCGTCCAACTCATTAGTTATCTTACTCAACCTTGACATTCATTCATATGGAGGACAAGGCTACAAATGACTTTAGCAGGCATCCCGAGTCTCTTCCTGAAAGGAATACAGTGGAGAAGAAAACACAGCAGTCATTTTACAGTAACTTGCAAGAAGAATGTGGTCCGTGTTAGGAGCTTATCTCAAGACATGAATTATTTGTTTCCCCTAATAAACATCTTATTACACTGGCTACTATGTTTAGGCTGAAGATTGACAAGGAGGTCTTGCATAGCAAAGATTTAGCTACTGTCTCATGGTGCTGCAGACCAGATGCTGAAAAAACTTGTCTCACACAGAGTTGTTTTAATATTTGTGTAGCAGCCAGGCAGGCGAGTTTCCTGTATAAAAAGAGCATTTGAACTTTAGGCGTCAACACTAGAAGAATTCATGTTCTTTAATTAGGTCACTGATCCCTCTATATTTCTATGTCTTGACTAGACATTGAACCTTTTTCTGGTTCACAAGACAGTCAGCCTGTCCCCTTTGGTTCATTTGAAATAGGATGGTTAAAACTGTCTTCCAGGCACATTCATTTGAGTCCCCTGGACTTTGAGTTGTGATTTACCTACATACAGAGTATTTATAAAGGAACGTCAAATCCTTTTAAAAATAAAATTGATACTGTTGTATACTCCTTTTCAGGGATATATATGATGGAACATGGCATGTGAGAATATGTCCCAGAAATATTTGAATAAAGTGGGATGAGTTTTAATTATCTGAGAGCTATAGATAGTTGCAGATTACTTTTAAAAGTCTATTGGCACTGCTCAGTATAACAAAAATAGAAACAGATACTTAAAGACATATTAAAAGGTTTATAGTTCTGTACAATTTGTGTTTTGGTCAGGATGGTGTGGTACCCAAAAGAGAACTGTATGAATTCTGTAGGAGTTCCTACTAAAGCATGTAGCCAAGCAGTAGAGGTTGCACTTGCTTGTGGCTTCTCCACACTCCCCATCTCACTTCTTCCAGGATCTTAAATCACTACCATTTGCTTCCCTGAGATATGTTACCCAAGCTATCAATCTTATAATTAAACTATTTTCAAAAAAAATTTTGAAATCTTACATTAATAGGTGATCTGACTTTTTGAAAGATCCTGTGGAATGCTAAGTGGCACCTAATTTCATGCACTGGAAAGTACATTTTCAAACAAGATGATGCTTAGGGATTTACCTTGCAAAATGACATAGCTGTTATACTGAATATTTACATGAGGGAAAGGTGAAGATATGTTTCAAACATTTTTTTTTTCATTTTTCCTTTTTTTTTTTTTTTAATTCCACATAAAAAACAAAACAAAACAAAACAAACAAACAAAAAAAAAAAAACCGCCAAGTATTTTATTGTTGCACAGGCCATGTGTCTCGTTCTTTGCTTGGTAACATGTGGCCCTGGAGGACAGAGGGCAGATCCTAAAGTGCTGTGGGACAAAGAACCCTCACTAGAAGTGAGATTCTGATTAGCTTTTCGCCAAAAAGTGAAAGGCTGCCTCATATGTTCAGTCAGATTTTGGGTAATAGGAAATCCACGGAGCAGACAGCTACTGAAAACTGAGCATCCTAAATTCCAACACAGGTCTACTTTTAATCTGTTGTCATTCACAATAAGTCTTTGAAATACTTAATGGAATAATAGACTAATTATCAGCTGGTAGAAACTGGCAATTATAAAAAGGGAGGAATCTGGACCATGGAGTTATCTCAAGAAAAAATGACACTTGCAAAAACTGGGAGACAAACCCTGTGAAATCCCAGGTAATGCTCTTGCTGACTTCCATAGTTTCTGTCAGGATCTTTGCATGAGGTCCAATCATTAAAAATAATTATGCATTTCATCATTCACCTAGGAATATATAGTCTGTGATTAAGCCCCTAGACAGTTACAGTGAACTATTTATATGTGGTTTGTATTACGACTAATAATAGTTCATAAATATAGAAACAGAAGGTCTGCAAAAGCACTGTTAGTTGGTAGGACTAATTATAGCAACACTGAAATATTCCACTTACACTCGGTTCATGCTCCAGATCTTCCCTGTAAACTTTTGAGTGCTCACAAACAAAAATCAAAAAATGATGGAAAATCAAACAGAGTGGCAAATGATCTGCCTAAACATCACCTTGGCTGAGGTTCAGAAATGTCAGTCACCTTAAAAATTACTCTTGGCACTAGCAGAGTTTTCTCAATAATTTTCTTTCAATCAGATACCTGCAAAAGCAAAGTATAAAATTCCCTCTTACAAGTCCCCTTCTGGGAGAAGTGATCTACTAAATCAAGACTTTGAGATTTCTAGTGATTGTAATACTTTGCCTCTGCAGAGATTAAGAGACAAATAAAGAAGCAATGAAAGCAAGGGATTCAGTATAAACATTTCAAAAATTCAATTAGCATTTAGAACAAAATTTACTTCAATAGATCCTTTTTCATGTATGTAAACTTGAGATCCATACACAACAGTTACACCTGCAGTACTATTGAGAAGCTTTTTACACATCTTCCCAGTTCATTTAACATATATACAAGCATAATACACATATATATTTATATAACATAAATATATATGCAATTACATGATATGCATACTTTAATCAGGTGTGTTTTGCAGAAAAAAGGAATATCACTGGCATGAAGTATAAAATTAACTGTTTCATGAACATTATTACTGAATTCCTGTGTTCTCAACAGCTGAAAACAACTGCAATAATATTCAACTGTGTGCCTCATTTTCCCTTCTTTTGAATACTTGTATATATTTCATGATTAAGAAACTCACAGGTTTAGGGGATGAAAAGATGCTTTTAGCATTAAAAAAACTCAATAATACCCTTTGCATCTTAATTAGTCTTTTAAGACCTGCCCATTTATTAAGGTCTTTGAGTCACTTGATGGAGTTTCAGCTACTGTAATTACACTGTGGAAGTCTAAATCCTATCACTTAAGGACCAAGAGAACTTCAGACCTTTTTTAACACCATTATTTTGTGCACATATTGGAAAATAAGGAAAAGTTATTTTGATACTTAACAGCTAGGTTCAACAAATATGGAACTTTAGGGAAGTATCTTTGATAGTCACAGATTAGCCCCTAGATAATGTAAGCTACATTATAAAACTAAAATGTCATAATTTAGTACAAACAGCATTTTGTGTCAAGGATATCCCCAGGCTTAAGATCAGCAGGGCAGCAGTTTACTTGCCAGAAACCTGACTGCAAGTTGGAAAAAGATTACAGAATTTAAACAATTTTTTGGTAATTGTTCTTGAAGTCTCCTTAGAAGCTTCAAAATTAACTGTGTTTAGCATTTGGTAATATAAACTGTGCTAAGGTGGGAAAAGCAGAGGAACTGCTAACATTTTAACATCTACATCTATATAACTCAGTTTCTTCAACGTTCAATCTTTTCTCAGTGCTGTAGTCCTCATCATACCTTATCTCCTGACATGAGCTCACACAAGTCCACTGACAGCTACTGAACATTTACTGTGTTTTTTAAACATATCAGTAAATTTACTAATTATTGTCCTTCTCTACAGGGGCAACAAATGGAGGGCTTAAAAAGATCTACAGAATAAAGGGCAGAGAACTGTAAGCATCCCAGGAAGTAGGGAAAAGCATTGTTTTAATTTTGTGGGTACTGAATTTGCTTTGCGTGTTACATAATAGGAAAATATTTGGGCCCTGGAGTTTACTGCATTAAGTAGTTTTTGTGGTTATCAAAATTTTTATCCTCGCTTCAGCTTTTAGAAGTTGCCACAAAAGCAGCTTCCTGCTTTGTACACTGCAGGCAGAAACATTATCAATTGGATAAATTGACAGAAAATTGCTGGTCATCCAAAAGCAAGAACTATCAGGTTCTCAGAAGTCAAGGGCTATGTTTATGCCATAAGCATTACACAGAAACAATAGTCATTCAAAATATCTTAATTACTTGGCATTCTTCTGTAAGGAAAAAAAAAATACACTTAAATAAATTTCTTCTTTCAGCCTAATCAGCCATGGTTTAGATCCACAATCCACAGTCATGTTTTACTACTTGATTCCCTTTTTACTTAAGCAGGCGTTCAGCCAGCTTTAAATATTGCCAATTAATGGGCAAATGCCCAGTTGTTGAAAGCTATTTCCTATGAAGCTTACGGATGAAAGCGACCTCGAAAAATTGTTCCCTCATCTTGAGAAAAATCCACACAAATCCATTAGGAGGGCAGGGATAAGGCTGGTTTTGGGAGCATCCTCCTGGCCCAAAGGCAGCGCAGCCTTGGCACAGCTTGCAATGGGCACAGTGCAGGTATGGGTGTGATCAAAAATATGGGATAGCCACATTGCTGCTACTCTGACTGTGGAGATGATCTGTGTCTCACTGCTCTGATGTTGGGATTCCTGACCTCTCCAAGTTGCAGTCCCCCCCAAAGTGGTACCTCTCTTTAAGGTCCCTCCCAACCCAGACCTTTCTATGATTTTCTAATAAAATCTTTTGGGTTCAAGTAATTCTGCATTTATCCTAAGAGTGAGAAGGTTTGATTGCTCATTACAAACATCACTTGTAGACTGCCTATTTCTTCCTCAGCTACTGATGCATGCTGCTGAATGAAGAGCCACTGAGACAGCTGCACATCTACAAGTGCTGCCAGAATCAAGCATCACACATGCAGTAAACCAGCAAACCAGGGAGGGTGTAAAAACTGAATATGGAGACCTGTCACAATGCATAATATTATAGTTAATATTTTTTTCTTCTTCTTTCTGATATAACAATTCAATAGCTGCAACTGAAACACAGACATTTTCTTTTCCTGTCATTGGCTCTTTTGCAGTGTTTTCCTACCCAATTTACATTCAAATAAACAAACTTGATTTTCATGAAAAATTGAGGGAAAAAAATCAGTTACTTTCTAAGGCTTAGAATGTCTCCTACCTCAAGCAGTAAATTAAAACTAATGTGAGGCCCTGTTTCTTTGGAAGACCCAGAGCTTTCTATCCGACTTTTTGCCTCTATGGGAAACAGGCACATGCATTTGGATTCAGCATCACATTTTCTTCATAAGTGAGGAAAAATCATATACATATTATTCCAGAAATAGAAGAAGCATAATAATACCTATGCACTATTGGCTTTTTTTATTTTTAAGGGGTTTTGTAATGTCAATGAAGTATGGATACATTAGAAATATTAACTGATGTTTGGATCTACTATGCCATCGTGTAAGGAAATGAACAATGACAAAATAAGCTACTGTTACATAATATGCAATTACCTCTGAGTTTCATGAAGTTTAATAACAGCCTTATACATTTGTGTATTTCCAGTGTATTACAAAACAAGTTATTCTGAAGAAAGCGGACAAGGGAGGGAATAACTTTTTCCCAATCTTTCATTCATTATTGGTTTTTTTGGATTTGATATGTAAGATTCCAGTGCTAAAAGACTTCTCCAAAACATCACAAATTCCATTTGCTCTTTGTAGCAACCACCTTCTGCATGTTTGGACTGCCTAAATCACAGCTCTAAAATTTATCTTGCTAACATCAATAGCTAGCACCATTTAGCAGCTCTTTTCTCACCAATTAGTCCTCAATGGAAGTTGTGTACCTGTTTCTTCCTCTTCATATTCCCTCACAAAAGCTGCTCTCTTCATGACCAGATCTACATCCTCTCCCTTCTCTTCTGACCTGTTCAACAGAGAGAAGCCAGCCCCTGTGATCATGAACCCACTCATCCTACTGACTACAGCTGAGACCCACTCTCTCATCTATCCAAATTTTATCCTTCAGAAGAGCAGATGGGACCTGCTTGGCAGGATACCATGAGGGTAGAGGAGCCCAGGAATGCTGGTTGACCCTCAGTGACAACCTCCCAAAGCATTGCCCTTTCCAGTGTGTAGGAATCTGAACAGGAAGGGCAGAAGTCCAGTTTGGCTGAACAAGACACTCCCAATGGCACTCAAACACAAAAATGAAGTACATAGAGGGTGGAGGCAGGAACAGATTACTCACAAGTGATTATAGACACATGGCTTGAGTGTGGAGGGATTGAGTTAGGAAAGCAGCACCACTGACTAGCTTTGAGAGGTCATAATTATGAGAGGAGGTTCCAGAAGACTAGAAAAGAGCAAACAATGCACCATCTTTAAGAAAAACAAGGAGCCTGGAGGAGAATACAGGCCAGTCAGCCTAATCTCAGTCTTCAGAAAGATTATGGAACAAATTCTCTCAATGCCATCTCCAGGCACACGATGGACAAGGATGTAATTGGGAACAGCCAGCACTGATTTAGCAAGGGCAACCTGTGCTTAACTGACCTGATTGACTTCATGATGAAATGTGGACTGGCTCTGTGGACAAAAGTCCACAAGTCTCCCATAGTGTCCTTCCAGGGAAGTAAGTATAACATAAAGCAGGTGGAATATCAGCTGAATTTTTGGGCTTGAAGATTTGGGAGCAGCCATATGAAGGCCAGTTGGCAGCTAGTTGCCTGTGTCATCTCTCAGGTACTAGTAACAAGGCAAATACTGTTTAGTAACTCTACTAACAAGCTGGGAGATGGATGGTGAGTACTATCAACAAGTCTGTAGATTGCAAAATTTGCAAGTTTGCTACCCTCCGAAACTGGTAGGGCAGGACTACTGCTCATCAGAGGAGACTGGATAGGCTGTAAATATGGGCCTTCAGGAACCTCATGGAGTTCAGCAAAAGAACATTCCAAATCCCATTCCTGGATAGAATAGCACAATGCAACAGCACAGGCTGTAGAAAAGATTTACAGAAAAGGATGCATTTGAACATGAGCCAGCAGAAGTTAAAAAGGGAAAAGTAAATGGAGCTTTCTAACAAAATGGCAAGTAGCAGACTAGAGCAAATTCTTTTTCTCCTTTATTTGGCACCTGAAAGACTGCATCTGACATACCATGTCTAGATTTGGACTTCACAATATAACAGAGACATTGCCATACCAGAATGAGCACAGCAGAAGGCTATGAAGAAGATTAGAGGGCACAAGAAAAGGTTGAAGGAACTGGGTGTGACCAGCCTGAAGAAGAGAAGGCTAATATAAAACCATTGCTCTTCTCAGCTACCTAGTGGGAAGCTAAGGGGAAGATGAAGTCTGATTCCTCTTGGAGGTGTGCACTGATGGGATAAGAGACAACAAACATCATGTTCAACACGAGAAACTACATGCAAGGGGGAAAAAAATCACCATAAGAGAAGTGCAGCACCAGTTTCTAGCATGCTAATTACAACACAGAATGAAGAAATCAACCCTACAAAATCTAAGGTTTAAACTGTTAATTTAAGTAGTAACCTATGGCTAGATGAAAGGACAGGGAAGCTGGAAAGCCCATTTAGAAAAGTCAGAATTTACTGAAACTCAAGAGTATCATTGTAATATCCTTCTCCTGACTGTCACTTTGTTGTTTGGAAAAATGGAACACAATTTATCAGGGATACAAACCAGTTTGTCAATACTATTTTTTTTTCCCAGCAAATTTGCTATTCACTGAGACTGAATGGCAACTGCTCTCAGGGGTACCTGACATTATATGCATCAAAACTGGCATAGCAAACCTTGGTCCAATCCTATAAATGGTTTTTATGTGCAGGAAGATCAGTGTTCCAACAAAATGTCTCTTTCTTCATAGCTTAATTACTGAACATAAATTATACAATAAAAGAAATAACTTTCAATAAGAACATCAAAATACAACAACTGTCTACACAAGCAGACATGTTTCTATTTAACACATCTGATGCAAGGAAGCTATTAATTTTCTAAATGCGTGGCCAAACTTCTTTGTAACACCTGACACAGCATTTTGCTAGGGTAATAAAAGAAAGCCTGACAGCTGCAATTTTCTAGAAATATGGATTAAGCCTTTCACTATGCTCTTGGGAAAGTTTTCTCTTCTATAAGCTTCCATAATTTCTTTTAAAATGGCTTGCTTCTCATCATTCAGACCCAGAGTTCTCCTCCATCCACTCCAGCTACAACTGAGATTTTGCCATGCACGTATAAAAGCACAGATAAACAAACCTGTATTATTATATATATTATCTCTGACACTGCTTTTAAAATTATTTTGTTTAAAACATTTCTTTCAGGGACTCATAACACTGAAGATCACAGTAAAAAAAGTAGCCTTGAATAACACTTAAGCAACCACAAATTATATTAAGTGAAGGTGAACACTGCAGTGAAAGTCTCTGGCTTCTCCCTCTGAGAACGAGACGCCCTGGTGCCTTGTGCTGTCTGCTGACAGGAACTAAATATATTATCTACATTCTCCATGACATTCCACTTTGAATTTAACATGCCAGTCCTGGTACAAGTGAATGGACAGCTGCCATGAGGAAAGCATTTAATGTTTGAAACAAAGATTAATAGAGGAACTACAGCTAAATATAAAACGAATATAAGAAATGCATGTGGCAACTACATTTTTATTTATAATTTTGAAATACTTGTTCTAAAATTTGCAGTGGTTAAAAACTCATCAAGCTACAAGATAATAGTACCTTGCTACTATTAAAATTCCATCACGTAGCCCTCTGTTCATGTACTATCATCTGTGCACATTAGCAACTGCAGATATCTAAAAGTAAGTTTACTTTGTTCTATTTTAAAAAGACCTAATAAGCAAATTTAACATTTTCTTTATTTAACCTGACATTTCCTCCACTTGCCTCTCAGTCCCACTTTGTATTAGTTAAGAAAGCCACTATGCAATAGACTAAAAACTAATAAACATATTCTGCAATGTTATCATAAAATATTGTTATGCTATATTTTGACCAGATTAGAACAAGAATGTAAAAGCATTGAAAAGTGTAATTTAAAAAGGTGTTCAATATTTTAAAATGTCTAAGTCTGCTATACTAAATAATTGTTCTAGAAATTATATAGTTGAAAATAATACCATTTTTTTTCATAGACTGTATCAGTCACAGTAAAATGTGTGTGCGCTCACAAAGGGGAAGAAACCACACACAGAAACGTTTTTAGCAAAAATCACTGCTTTTACAGATTGCAGGAGAAAATTCTAGACCAAACCTGGGCTTTAGCAGTGCACACATAACTCCCACTCCACCCACAGGGACAGATTATACAGCATTCAAACCTAGACTTCAGATCTTTATCACTCCAAAAGCACAGGGGTCAGTCCCTGTGTGGTTTGAGTTTGCCCACTAGAATACAGTTGCTGCAAGTGTCTACACAGACAGTGTCTACACATGTTCATAGAAATAATATTTTAAGCCTCATCATTTTCATTACTGAAAGCAAAGTGCAGTTCAGCTTTCATGTCTGGCACCCTCTCACTTGACTTTCAAAAGGAAACACAAATTTAATATTCAGGACTGCAAGACACAGTGCTTACTGCAGCTTCTATGTATAACACAAGTTTACTACAATGAGCTGAAATTAATTAGCTATTATGATGAGAGGGAAAGCATTACTGTCCCATTTTGCAGAGACAGACTAAGTGGCAGCACTGCAGTCATACAAGCAGTTTGCAGGACAGCTGTGGAGAGAATTTATAAATGCTAAGGCCAGGTCAATGTCTTAATCACAGAACCTTTCTTGCCACATAAACATTATATCCAATCAGGACATCCTAAAGCAGAGAAATTTAATTTCTTCCTCTGTGAAGTCTCAGATCTTTACAAAGTGCCAGCAGAGCAATGACAACACCTCCAGTACCAGCTTGGGCACACCAGGCAAACAAAGATTTTGGATTACACACGTTGGATGCTACAGTCTGTTAACACAGTCCTTCAATTTTGACAGATTCAGGGCTTTTAACCATAGCAAAGTTTTAAAACTCCTTTATAAGCATTAAACTGAGAGGCTGTGCAGAACACTGATAAGCCCTGGTTCAGAAGCCCAGCCCCTTGCACTCCCCCCAGTCAGCTTGTTTGTGATCCTAATGCTACTTGTTTAGCAGCCCTGCAAGAGCTTCTACAGCTCTGCTAACACCACTGTCACACACTTCATCACAGCCATGTTTATTTTTGTTGGCAGACCTACACAGGTCCTGTGTAACCCTTCTTAGCACTTAGTTCTCTCAAATGTTACCTCTATACCTATAAATGTCTCGCAGAAAGCAAATGTTAAAGTACAAAATACACCAGGCTTGTCAGCACCACTTGTTTCTGGCAGTTCCCTTGGAGTTACCAATTTAACTCTCAAGATTTCACAGTGGGCCACAAGACTTTTGGGCAGAATAATAACACCCTCTGAACTAATTCCTCAAAAGGATTTGGGGTTAAAAAAACTTAAGCGTGGAACATTCGCCCAGAAACCCCGTAAAAAAGAAAAAATACTAAGAATTCTGTGACAGTAAATGCCATCTGTAACAAAAAGTGTGGTGAAAATTTGTAACCTGTTCTAGGTGACAACAGTAACAACTACCTAAAGTCTCCCACCAATGAGTCAGTTTGACACACACTACCCACAACTGCTCAGCAAAACCAAGAAGGACATGACTTCTATTTCTAGCAGCTGTCTCTAATGCTGAATGCCTTGTGCATGCTTTTGGAAGGAATAACGTTTTCTTAGCCTTAGAAACTACAGTGGCCCAAAACATCAGTGGTTGGAGAAAGATGAATGCAGAAAAAAAGGAAAAAATTAAAATCCCCAAAGGAGCACTGGTCTTCCGACAAAAACAGCTGAGATGCACAGATTATTATTAGCACACAAGCTGAAAGTGAATGGGAAGAAAGCCAAAGGTGTACCAGAGCTTAAGGAAAGGAGTCAGGATGACCTAAAAAGCATCCGTGTAAATCTGGCAGTAGTCTGAAGTAAGCAAATAGTCACAAAACTCATCAGAAGAAGATAGGTGTACTACTGATACCTCTCCAAGTCATTCTGGGAAAATGTTTCACATGCATTTTTAATTTTATGGCAGGTCATACAAGTCTTGAAAGCTCAGAGCCACACAGAACTTTTCAGGCATGAGCTGGTCTGATCTTTGGTCATGTGCTAACTTAAACTGGGAAAGATGACTGTTCTGTGGTGATACATGTGAAATAAAGCCAAGAAGTCAAAAGCTAGAAGAGGCAGGTGAGTAGAAGAACTGGGACGTAAAAGGATGGATCCAGGAGGTAAAAGGAGAAAGCAAATGACTCATCCTTCTTTCTTGCAAACTTCTTCGCCTCTCTTACTGTTCAGATTCATCATCCACTGCATTTTACTACCCACTCATGTATTACAAAACACAGGGCAATTCCCACTTTCCTCCTTACCTTCAGATTGCTCACCACAGCCTCCTCCTGCACAGCACACCAAACATATGGACACACCAGCCATAACATATGAACAACAGCTGTTCAACATGGTGAGAATGGACATGCTCTGTATGGGAGGTTTCTTGAAATTGTGTTAGATACAGAAAATCTGATGGACTCAGAGGACTGGGGAGTTAAAGGCTGTAGCATGAACCTGTATTGACAAGCAGTCAATACACCCTGGCATTACAAATACAGAGAAGCCATTACTCCCCCTACAACAGTGATCCCTACACAGACTGTCTAAACCTTTCATGAAGAGGAGCACTTAACACTCTCAAAATATTAAGGTTTTACATACAGGCTTCCTTCTGATAATACTTCTTACTCTCTTCCCACCTACATGTCAAAATATTTCATGAGGGAGGTCAAGAAAGGGATAAAATATTCCTGTGGTGTCATAATAATCTGTCATTGGATTAACTCTTCTCTCTAAGAAATCTAGGATCAAGCAGAAAAAAGCCATATTGCTGATGTCCAGTGTCCCATTCTTAAATATAAAGCAAATAAAATACTCACAGAAGGAGAGGGAAGCATAAGTAAAATATAGACAGCTTCTGTATCTCCTGCACACTTTTAATTGTGATTTATTGACCAAGTTGAACTCCCGATCTTACCAACCATTCTCAGATCTTACCATACAAGGTAAGGCTTAGTTCTTAGCAGCTCTACTGCTTAAGGATTCACAACCAACTTGAAAAAGGAACCATGCTGGTTAATTAGGGCACTTTTTTCTTGAACAGAAGGCAACAGAGATGGGAAAGATGAGAAATAAAGTGGAAGAGGGAAAGCACTGCACTAGGTAAGAGCAGAAGCACTCGCACTCAAGTTGCTTGGAACTCAGCTACTCAGTGGATAGGAATGGTGATGCAGCTCTTTTCTGTCCCAAGCTCTAGGATTTATCCAGCCACACTGCAGCAGGCACTTGCTCCAAGTGCACACTGAAGCCACCATGGCTGAACTACCTGAGGCCTGAGGGTCTATAGATCATACAGACTACTGATTTTAACCACAAGAATAAAGCCCTGTAGTAAAGATAATCTTCAATTGGTGCACCTGTTCAACTAAAAGAAAATATAGTCACTGTCTTACTTATTAAGGGCACTGATTTTTTCATATATTTTTCATAAAAACATTAAGAGAATTTTTTTTTTTCCCCAAAAATTACACTAAGTAATTTGGCTGTCAGAAGCTGCTTTTAGAAAAGGTAGGCTTACAACTCTAACAGTTGCTCTTCCATCATATCTTTCTATAAAATAAACTTACAAGTTGTTTTTTTTAAAAGAAAGCTTTTATCTTTCCTTTCTCTGTGCCACCTATCTGAACGTCTTTTAACTTTCCTTAGATAAAAAGGATAATATTACATATTTTTTAATAATAGCAGAGCATTCTTTCACCATAATTGCCCTTAAACAATATTGCATAAATCATGGAATATTTCCAAACATCATCTTTTCTTGGTCAGTGAGATATGAGTCCCAAAAAGAATGGAAAATACACAGCTGTGATTATGGAGTTTTGCTGGAGGTTTATGTCCACACTCTCCCCAAGCCTATCTGTCTGTCGAACCCTCCCAAGTAAAACCAAAAATCAGAAGTTTCCAGAATTTTTCACTAGTAAGGGGGGATAAGAATGTTTTGGAGAAAGGGCTTTTAATAAAAGGATTAGGTGACAAAAGAAAGAGGTGGAGCAAGGCAGATGGCTGGAGAAGGTCTTTCTTACCACCTTGACTGTCCTACAATCTAAAGAATGCAAAACAGAGTTTAGACTCCAGTTCTGCCTAATCAGAGCTGGGACTCAAACTGCTCCTCCAGGAGAGCATGTTCCCTCTTGCTCCTCTGGAACAGGTTGCTCTCAAACCTTTCCCCCTGAATACCTGCAGTCAAGTGAGTTGGACTCTGGCTTGCAGGGGCAATGTGCTCAGTGACCCCCCTGCTCTGACCCAAAATGTCAGTCATGACAATATCTCCCAAAGCACCTTCACCAGAGAGCAGAGCTAAGAGGGGGTGGAATCCCATCTCCTCCAGGTGCAACTGATGACAGTACTCCCAGTTTCTGGGTTTTTTCAGTCAAAACTATTAAATGCAATTCAGCATAAATTCACATAGTTCCAATTTCAAAGCTGTTCTTTTTAAACTGAATAAATTCAGTGGGAAAATAAATTCACTTTATTTTTCCAAACTCTTATCCCAACATTCTGATCTTATAAAAAAACCACATATTTTTCCCCTGCAAATCTTGCCTCGTTTATCTCTTTAGTTCATCACAGCTTTATCAGCACTTCTACAATTCACTGTAATGAGCTCTGCTATTCAGCTCATACACCAAATGTGTTGCATATTGTGTGAAAATCAAAATTTTGTCACCTCAGTTCTCAGCTGGAGAAGAGAGTCCTTTTTGGTGACAATCTGTTCAGCTTAACTGTTCAAACAGCTCTGTCTAACAACAAAAAGCTTTACTCAGATCTCACCCTAGTGCTGTACTGTCACAACTGCACAGATTATAAAACCTCCCACTGTAAAAGTTACTGTGGGATAGTAAGTTCTGTTCTCAGTCATTGGCACATAGTACAAAAGCTTTACACATGGTCACAGGACGCTCTGGTCTCATGTGGAACACTTCTGAGGAACAAAAAAAAAACAACCCACAACCCAAACGTGAAAATCTCACACAGAAAAGGGAGATTCATAACGAGAACCTGTTGTTTCAAATAATAACAAACAGTATACTTTGTTTGCTTTGCAGCTTCATTTCCGTGGTTATTTATGCTGCTAGGAAATAGCTTCAAAAACTCTGTCTACATACCAGAGTTTTGTGACCCAATTCTCCCTGATGTAGTTTGGGAAGTTCACCTTCAACAAAACAGTCAGAAAGATAAATTTTAAAAAATTATTCATCCCGGGAGTTTAGAAATGCCTCAGGGCAAATATCAAAATATCAAAGTGTTCCGACTATCAAAATATTCAAAATATCCTGTTGCTGGGTTAGCTTTGACAGAAAGAGAAGCCCCATTCCTGTGGGGCTCACCCTTCTGTTTCAAAGCAGCAAGGAGGCAGCAGCAGAACATCTGCCTGGGCAGGGGACATCATCACCCTCTCTGCCACCCACAGGAACCAAATCTCCAAAATCTTTCAAGAGCATTTTAGATAAACTAAAGACTTTTCTAGGCTTCTGTCTACGTTTTTTTGTAAGACCATGTGGGAGATGACTTACTGAAACATACATCTGAACAACAAAAAAATAATTAGACCAATACTTAAAAGTGTTTACATCAACTTACATGAGGAAAACTTTGAATAACTGGACTCCTCTAGCATATAAACCAGGAAAAGTTATTAACCATAGAATCACAGATTCACAGAATGGCTTGGGATGGAAGGTACCTTAAAGACCATTTAGTTCCAACCACCCTACATAGGGAGGGACACCTCCCACTAAACCAGGCTGCTCAAAGCCCCATCTGGCCTGGCCTCGAACACTTCCAGGGAGGGGGCATTCACAACTTCTTTTGGCAACCTGGTCCATAATCTCACCACCTTCACACTAAACAATGTCTTCCTAATGTCTAAAATAAATCTACTCTGTTTCAGCTTAAAACCATTATCCCTTGTCCTATCACTACATGCCCGTGTAAAAATCCCTCCCCAGCTTTTCTGTAGGCCCCTTCATGAAAGCCATTATAAGGTCAATTATTACATTCTAGTACCAGCAATATTTTTTCATTTCCTAAAAAATAAGAGGTTCCAAAATTGCAAGCATGCATTCAGGTATGCTACCAGACATGCTCACAGTACTGAGAGCTGGCAGGGTAGATAGACTTCAGAGATGTAATATCTTGGAACTTATGAAGCTTGTGCTTTGTAACTCTTCCTCCTGGAAGTCAACATGCAATTCATCCCCCACATCTTCTGGTTTTGTATTTTGACACATAATCTATACGGTCCACAGATCTCACTAAACCAAGGATCTATATATACAAAATAGCAAACAACACTGGAAGAAGTGAATGGATCTGCATAGAGTACATTCACTCTATACTCTTCCTAGATAACAAGATCACAAAAAGACACAAGATGACAAAAAGTAAATCGGAGGATACAAGATTAACAAAAATAAAGACACCGCAAGCAACTGTGATACCCATTCAAAGCCTTTAGTGCTATTTTAAATGTCCTAAACATCTACATAGGACTAGCTGACCTGTGCAGAGATGCAGAAGATTCAAGCTTCACCTGAGCAGGTGCTGAAGGTCCAAAGACATCACACAGACTGAGCACCATACATTAGAGCTAAACACCTGAACTGGGAAAAGGCTTATGTTTGGTGGATTCAAATGCAAACCCAGGACAATGCAGAACAAAAAAACAAACTATGAAGAAATATTTGTTATTGGCTCTGATTCATGCAAAAGTTTCATTAAAAACTTGTGAAAAAACAGCATTTGCCTGTGGTAATAAAGGAATGTCCAGTCAAGACAAGACCATTGCAGTAAAGCCAAATCAATTATTTGCGTGATACAGACTATGCAAGAAGAGAAGACCTGGACAGCTCTAAGCCAAAGTATGAACAGACAAAATTTTGGGGCAGACTGAAAAAATGAAGATGGACAAAACACCCGGACTCAAGAGTTCACCCAAGAGCTCTAAAACAATGGAAGCATGATCATAGCTACTATAATAAACAAGATAATTGGTAGGCATATGGAAATGTGATGTAATGGGGAAGAAAAAGCATGGCTTTGTAAAAAGAAGTCACAACTTCAAGATTACTAGCATTTCTGTAAGGAGTTACTGATTATTTGGATAAGGATGATTTGGTTAATGCAGTATATTTAGATTTCTGAAGAGCTCTCCCGAGCCAAAAGCTCTTAAACAGTTTGTCACAAGGTAAAATAAAAGGTCTGACACTAATTACTATTTAAAGGATGGAACCCAACAAGTGAGTAGTTTTCACCAACTTACTAAAAGAATTCCAAAACGACCTGCTCTATTAAACATAAACACCCTAGAAAGATGGCAAACAGCAACCTTATATATTTGGTAAATTACACGGGCCAGCTCAAAGTAAAACTGTCATCCTGGTGACCTCATGTGACAATAGCCAGTGAAATTCTGTGTTGGTAAAAAAAGGCAACTCAAACAAAGGTTGGGCAAGGATAAGTGCTAAATTATCTACTCTTCCCAAGAAAATTGTCTTGAAGTTGCTGCCAGTAATTTTCTAAAAACTGGCTCAATTGCCAGTGGCAGTCAAAAGGATGGATATAATGTTAAATATTACTAGGAAGGAAACAGAATAAAACAGAAAACATCATAAAACAAGAGTGCTCACATCTTGAGTCTCTCACACAAATCTCATCCCCAGCCTCAGGAACAAACAAGGCTCTTCAGTCTGGAACAGACACCTCGGCACCGTGAAAACAACAGAAGTCTACAGAATTAGGAATGACTCTGCAGGTAGTGAACAGAGATTGACAATTCATTATTTCTCATGTCAGGAAAACTTCACACCCCTATGTTTTTGCTTTTTTTATTAGGCACCAAGTGTAAAAAGACATAAAAGACTTTCTCAGAAAATACATAATTAACTTATGTAACCCATCACTACAAAGGCTCACAGTATAAACCTGCCCAAATGAAAGGAAGCTCACCAAGGACAGTGTTAAATTCAATGGTTTGGACATAATTTCCACCCTAGCACAAGCAGGATTTTCTCTATTTGTCCTACTCTCTTTAAACTGCTCTTTGCTGCTGGTCTTTGACAGAAAAAGACCAGCAAGCTCAGTTATACTGGTTAACCCAATGCAGTGGTAGTTACATACCTCTTGCTCTTTGCCAGGGAAAATCCAAACTGCTCTTCAAGCTGTAATACAAGGCTCCTGTTTTCCTCTCCAGCCCCAAAAGTCTTTCCTTCTGAGTAGCTATTGTCTTTAACTCTCCTTCATCAGATCAAAATACTGACAAATTAATTGCACTCATCAGATGCCATTATTTTATATAAAATTGCAGACAGAGCAGAAATGGAGAAGATGGAGAGTCCGGCTACCAGGCAATGCAAGGTACTCTTTGCCCCTGACAATTAAAAGCGGATGCAATCCTGGCAAATGAGACAATCTTTGAGCAACAATAAACAAGACAAGCTAAGAACAGAAAGAGCTGGTGTCCAGTGCTGCAAGGATTTGGCAGTGTGCTTCTCTTCTGTTTATAGAAAGTATAATGGCAGCATACAGCCCTTTCAGGGACTGAGCAAAGGATTTATGCAGTGTCTGCACTATGTAAACTGCTTGATGAGCCACTTTGCTTTTACAATGACTTACTAAAACCAGAGAAAAATAAAGCATAGATCTTATACATTCTACCCTGCCAAAAAAATTGTTGCAAATGATACAAATCTGATGTATCTATCAGCCTGCCACTAAATATACCTTCTTCCCAAAACCCCTAAGGCTTCAAACTAGAGTAGAAAAATAGAAGTGAAAGGGGCCATCCCTAAATTTAGATTCTTTTGTCATGTGTAAATAACTGAAGGTGAAAGCAAGGCATATAAGCATTTAACTAGTTGATTCTGAATATAGAGATACTCTTAGACCTTTTAAATTATTTACAAGCCTAAAAGGATGGTCAGACATGAAGAATATGTCCAATTATTAAGAATAAAAATAAAATAAAAAATAGATCATGCTTACTTTCCTAAAAATATCTACAGTATTAATCACACATCCAGCAAGAGCAAATGCCTGAATCTACAAGTGTCCAAACACTGCTTACTCTAAAAGCTATCTCTTCTTTTAATCCCCATTCATTTTGCTCAATCCTACAATTTATATTTTAAAATTACGCTGGTGCATAAGGGCAGTGTGAAAGTGTGTCTGAAATTACTCTCCTACTTGCTCCTTTTAAAACAGACTGAGGAAAAAAGTGGCATTTTTTTCGTTATCATCTTCAAGCAATTTGATTCATTGACTCACGACCATTAACGAAATTTATAGCTCTGTAAATTATAATCAGGATAATCAACTCCTGTGCTTCAGGGTATGGGCTGATCACCACAGGAGCTGAGAAGAAATTTTCTCCCATCTGCTGCCCTGCACAGCTCTATAGGTGCATTGTTGATACAATGCAAAGTTCACCCTATGTGAATGCTGGTGACAGAATATAAGGCTTCGAATGCCAAAAATGTCAGAATGACAAATTCTATGTGATTGATGAGAAATCCCCACAAAGCCTCCCTACTCACTACAGGCTCTGTTGCTGTGCTATGTGTTCAGACCACAAGACCAGTGAGTTTATGACTTCCAGGAAAGTCTAGACAACACAGCTACAGCAAGGCAGACAGAAATAGAGAAGCATCTCTCTCCTACAAACTCTGAATTTTAAGTTCTCCTGCTGTAAACAGGTCTTTGACTGACTAATCTTACTCCTCGCAAATATAATTTGATTTTACTGTAGCCATATATGTAAACATAATATGAGAAAATCTTGGCATTAACATTATTAACTACTAACAAAATTATATTCCTCAAGTAAAAGCTGGGACATAACTTAATTTAATCTAATACATTCCATGCACACAGACACACAGATATACACTCACACCAAAAAAAGCATTAATTTAAACATCATGTTTCTGAAATCCACTAATGGGAGGTCATTACATATAAGATTGAAAACTGCACTTCAACAGGATTTTTGTCTTTCTATCATAATTGTCTATTACCACAGAACAATGCTACACACAGATATTTCAGAGAAATCTGGAATCAAGAGGAACTTGTATTTCAGTATCCCATGTAAAATAACAAAACTAAGTTGCTGTGTATGTAGGAGTGATACTAGCAATAGCTATGGCCCAAACAAGTACCACAGAGATTTAAGTGCCAGCTTAAAACTGCTATCCATGAATTTATCAGGACACACATGGGTGAGCCCCACAGCAATGCTCTGCAGACCCCCAGTATTCTCACCGTGAGCATGCAGGAGATGGCATTTACCATAAAACTTGAGTGTTATATCTGTACAGATTCCAAGAACTGCAAAGATGCCAGAAGGAAACAGGTGAGTTGGGTGGCCAATATCCTTGCCAAAACACTTTTTTAAGGAAATATACTTCTTTTAAGCATGGGTACAGAAGCTTCCCTACCGGCTTAGTGACTCCCCCTTGCAGACAACACTCTTCCTGCTGAGAAGCTCCATCTTATCTGTGAATCCATGTCGTGAGGATGAAGCTGGTCTTTGTGTCAATAGTGCTGCTAAATATGGGGTTGGACCTACCACAGAAATTGGCACAGTCAATTTGAGACAAAATTTACAAGCAAATGTCTCTAAAAGGTTGCTGAAATCCCTGAGATTGCTCTACACATTCAAGCAGCAGAACACGAAGTGCATAGTTGTACAACTGCCTAAGGAGAGTTTATCCTTAAGGAAAAAAGTCAGAGAGATGTTTTAATGTTTTAATGTTTTAATGAATGTTTTAATTTTGTTCCTAAATATTCAGACTGTGTCTCTCACTAGTACTGCTCATAGAAAATTGTGGGTTTAACTATGGATCAAAATATTTTCCCTTTGCATCTGCAAGGCTACTTTAGACTAGAAAACTCGGTTAAAAAATTATTATAATTTCCACATTTACTCAGAGCATTGGGACAGGGGGTGCAATAAAACAGGTAAGGCATGGAAGTCTTGACATCTGAGCGAGTATCTATCAGCTTTTGAAACAGCAGTAACACATCCTTCCAACTACAAATAATTGTTAGAAAAAAAACAGTGTGGACTTCAGAACAGTGTTTCAGGTAGCTCATTTAATATTGCATGGATATATGCTGTGATGAAGCTTGGTTATAAAAGTGAAATTAAAAAAAACAAAAAAACCACCAAGTTTAAGAATGTGCATATATAAGTAAAGTGGTGTGTGTATGTCTGAGTGTGTAAATACCATACACCCAGACACAAACCCTCAGTACACTGAGTAAACTTCAGCTCTATACCTTAGTACTCAATTCTGAGTCTGGTTGCCTTCCGGATTGCTAAGTCTTTCTAAATTAGAACAAGCAATTTCTCTTTGTTTTACCTAATATTTGAAAATGGCAAAAAAGTCCCATGGGTCACTGAAAATTATCCCTTCATTCCTGCCGCCTGTTTCAAGTCAGTCAAAACATTCCAGACTTCAAAAGGGGGCTTTGCCTGCTTAGGCCATTTTGGTGTCCTTCTACGGTTGGCCTAGGAGGGATTGGTTATTTGGATAAATTAGTTTGTGGAGCCTGCTGGCCTTCTAGAAGACCTCAGTGTCTGACTGCAAATTAGTTCTACCGAACATGTAGAAATCCCTGGGCAGACAAGGAGAAATAAATGGTGATAAAATCTAATACTGCAATGTTTGTAATGCGATTTTATTCTGCTCTGCAGCTTGCAAGCAAAGTTAATGTTGAATTAAAAAATTTTAAAATATAAAAATGTCCATGAGAGCACAAAATCGGATCAGTATCCGAGTCACAGCAGAGAAGGCTGGATGCCAACTTTAAAGCTAAGCTTCCAGCAGGAATCTTTTAGAAGAACAAACACAAAACCTCCTGGTTTTCCACAAAATCAAGTAGGTATTTACATTACGGATGCACCCCCGCTTAAGCCAGGAAGTCACACAGTTGAATTCTGCTGGAGCTTGGGCTGAGAATAAACTGCTATGCAGTCTTTTAGTGCATAGTTGTACAACTGCCTAAGGAGAGTTTATCCTTAAGGAAGAGAAGTCAGAGAGCCAAAACTAACAAACATGGCTCCTCAAGCGGAACAATGGTCCAGAAAACCTTGTAAAAAAGAAAATAAACTTCACTGGCAGTTTGCTTTTTACTGTTAAGGGCTAAGCTACAACTTCATCAAGACTTTCAAGAAGAGACTTCAAGCAGAACAGTATGTATACAGCACACATAACATAGTGGCTGGAAGGAGCCAGATTGTGTATTTTTTATATACCCATATATATATCCATTTTTTATAAGGCAATCCAAAAATGCCTCACATCATAAAAAAGACAAAGACCCAGCTCCCCGAGGAAGAGAGGGTTTGTAGCTAAGAGCAGTGATGGTATCTGTTGACAGACACCAACTAAATCCCTGCAAGGTCTCTGCCCAGCTCCTAAAGCCAGGACTGCAAGGTCAGCGCCTATGTGCATGTGCACATTAAGAGTTACACTGGCAGTGGGATTAGTTCTGGTATCAGAAAATTTTTGGCAGAAAATCACAAATACTCATGAAAAATATGAGCTCTGGTTCTGCATAGACTTATTAATACGTCCAGCACTATAAGCTGTGGGTAGAAGTACTTCTGTCAGTGCTACAAGCATCATTGCCTATGGCACTGCAGGCTTTCTGCCACCAATTAGGAAAAGTACTTTTTAAGTAAAAAGAATTCCTCTGTGGTGTTACTGCAACCCCAGTTGAATGAATGGTTTGTAGTGTATAAGGTATGCTCTTCAAACTGTCCACACGCAGCTTACAATTTTCAGAAGCTTTTTCAAAAAATTCTACTAATAGTCACTGATGGAGCAGTTACCATAGACTGCCTAGCAGCACCTAATTTCAATTTGGGGAATTTAAATACATCAACAAGTTCCGGCTGTTCATTATTTTTGACTTACCGAATGTTCTAAGTGGCTTTTGTGGCTTATGTTTCCAATATCCTACCAATTCCAGATAGAGAGGGGAAGGGGAGTGGGAAGGGTGCGGGCGATTATAATATTTTATAGGCTCAGTTACAGATTGCAATTGCATGGTGTGTGCTGGTTATTGCCTTGCCAAGCTTTCCAAAAAGGAAGCATGTTCCACTTTTCTGCAGAATAGCAAGGGAAAGCAGAGGAGAGCACCGTGCTGTGGTAGCCTTCAAGAGAAACTGAGGCAGCACCAATGCACATGATTTTCACAGATGATGATGCTGTGAGTTTTCAAACAAAAGTAAAATACTTGTATCTTCACCCATTTTCCTCATAGACTTTGTTCCCCAAAGTGACGATCGGGTAGTGTGACAGCACAGCAAACATGCTGTTGATGACATTGTTGAAACCCTGAGGTCACTTCTGGCTGTCACCAGCCATGCCCACAGGCATGGCTGTGCCACCTCCACAGTGGTGGCATCTGGAGCCAAGCTGCCAAATGCCAGCTCACCTAGAAACAAAATGAACTTTCTAGCCCTTCTGGTAGCGAAGATAACCTTGAAAATGTGAAAAGAGTGTAATCTGATGCTTCAGTAAGACTGGAAAGAGCTTGAAACAAAGACTGATAGATGTGAACTGCCCCAGCCATCTCTCTCTGGGCCCCATGGACTCAGCATTTCTGTGGTCGTACAGCCTGGCGTTTTTCCAAGATTCCACAGAATCTCGCATGTTTGCTGCAAAATTCATTATTTTGCTGCAGCCAGGTGCTGGATGTTTTTTGGTTTGGTTTTTCCACCCCCACCCCCACCCCTGCTTTTTGTTGCTGAAACCAGCTCCTTGCTCCAAGTCTTTCCATTAGCAGAAGTTTGAGGTGAATTTCCAGCGCGAGCGCCATTTTCTGCTACCATGGCACAGGGTAAGGAGGAGCTCGGTGTCCAGCAAGAAGCAGGGAGGAGAAAAAAAGTTGGAAGTATGCAGCCAGGCTGCCCAGAGAGCTGACCAAAAGCTGAGGTTTGGGGGCTGCAGGGGGAATTGGAGAAGATTAACTGCTGAAGCAGACCACGAGCACCTCCTTTCTTGGCTCATTGGGCACACACTGTTTGGATCTAACTTGACTGCTGAGGGCCTCAGAGTCTTTGCTGTGTTTTCCAGATGGACAAAGTTCATCATCAAAAGCACTCAATGCTGAAAATACTTCTTGGTGCATGATTCTGCAATAGGAATTTCCAACTATGAGCCTGGACAGGGTAGGAATGAAAAATATTTTAGCTAACATTGCTACCAAGGAGAGACTGATGAGGAAGAAATACTCCCCCAAAATATTCCCAGAGGGTACAGTAATTGCTGAAAACATGCTCATATTTATTTGTGAAAACTTCCTTGTGCTGAATCTTGCAAATGAATAAGTAAAATATGCATTTTTAAAAAATCAGCACTCAAATTAAAAGAAATAAAATAGCTGCTTACCTCTACGATGCCCTTTTGGAACTTTTAAAAATGTTGTTATCCAGGTACCTCTAATCCAGATGTATATATACCTCAGCCACATCACACCAGAATCTTCCAATTATCAGTGTTTGTATCTTGAGGGTTTCTAGAGCAACACATTCATGCCAATGCCACCTTTGGGACTGATAGAAATTCAGCCTACCACAAATGTAAGCCACAATCACCTTATATTAATTTTTTGAGATCAATTTGGTATAAGAGGTAATGTGACCCATTTGCAGTTTCCTTACAGTCAGAATTCTTCTGCTATCAAAACTGACTTTTTCATTTCAATACTATTTAAAACAAGATGTGTTTGTTGTGGTTTGGTTTTGTTATTTTTCATCAGGTAGGTGTCAGCAGGGGGACTCATTGCAAGTGACTGGAAGGCAGAAAAAACTCATCGGGATGGAAAAAATCAGGGTTTAAATATATATCAGGTGTAAATATGTTGCCTACTTATTAGCCCTGCAGATTTCAGTAGCAAGCCAAATACTATCACTTTGTTGGGTTTTGCTCCAAAGTCAATCAAAGGAAGAGGTATGGAGATGAGCAGCATGACATTTTGACAGTCTTTGAGTTGAAACAACCCAGTCACTGAGGCATCCCAGTTGTACAAACTTAAAATAGAATGGACTATTGCAGTTGGACAGGACCTACAACAATCATCTCATCCAACTGCCTGACCAATTCAGGGATGGCTGAAAGTAAAAGCATGTTATTAAGGGAATTGTCCAAATGCCTCTTAAACACTGAGAGGCTTGGCACATTGACCACCTCTCTAGGAAGCCTGTTCCAGTGGCTGACCACCCTCTTGGTAAAGAAATGCTTCCTCGTGTCCAATCTAAATCTCCCCTGATGTAGCTTTGAAACATTCCCATGAGTCCTATCACTGGATATCAGGGAGAAGAGCTCAGAACCTCCCTCTCCATGTCCTCTTCTCAGAAAGCTGTAGAGAACAATGAAATTGCCCCTCAGCCTCCTTTTCCCCAAACTAGACAAGCCTCTCCTCAGCCACTCCTCAAGAGACATTCCTTCCAGCCCTTTCACCAGCTTTATTGTTCTCCTCTGAAACCATCACTACCTTCACATCCTCCTAAAACTGTGGGACTGAGAACTGCACACAGCCTCAAGATGAGGCCAAACCAGTGCTGAATAGAGCAAGATGATCACCTCTTTTGAGTAGCTGTGTGCTGTGTTTGATGCATCCCAGGATGGGATTTGCCCTCTTGGCTGCCAGGGCACGTGGCTGACTCACATTGAGCCTGATGTCACCAGCACCCCAGGTCCCTTTCTGCAGGGCAGCTCTACAGCTGCTCCTCTCCCAATCTATACCTGTGCCCAGCATCACTCTGTCCTAGATGCAGGATTCAGCATATGGACTTGTGGAATTTCATCCCATTAATCATTGTCAAATGCTCTAATCTATCCAGATCCCTCTGCAAGGCCTCTTGTCTTTCAAGAGTCAACAGCATCTCCCTGCTTATCACTGAGATCTCCTCTTCACTGACAAATTGGGCTGAAATCAACAACTAATTTATAAATAGAGATGCAAATTAAAAATGACCCATAGCTTATAAAGATTCCAAAACTCTTGTTTTAGCTTGAAAAAATGCAACCAGAACATCTTTAATGTATATCACTAGCAAACAAGCTTCAAAGCCTTTTTTGGTCTTGGAAAGAAAGACACTGAACATTGCTGCCTTTTACAGGCAATAAACTGATATCCTCTGAGTATCCAGTCTCACATGTGTGCTATGCTTCCTTCTCAGGCACTCAGTAAAAGAAAGGCAGGGGCATATATAGCATCCAGGTCTGTTCCTACAGAACATGAACCAAACATATGACAGTACCATGATCATTTCCCAAGGTGATTAAAGTGTTTAGATGCTAAGGTCCTCCCTCAGCTCAATGAACATGCCAGAGAGCAGAAATTACCCAACTAGACTTATTATGGTATCCTCTGTGCATGTTGACACTGATGGGCTGCATTACCATGTGGCTGAGAAGAAAAAAAAGGCAAAGTACCTATTCCTCTGTTCTCCTTCCTCTGCTATAATTTTTTCACCATCCTTTGTCCTCTTCCTTTATTGTCCATCTAGCTCCATTTCCTAAAATATTATATACCTTCAACTCCTAGCTGCTGAATAAAGCTCCTCCCTTACTCACATGTACATGAAACAAATTGCTGCCTCAACATAGGCTGCACTGGCCAGGTCCAAAATTAAAGTACATTTCAACTGGTGTTTGTAGGAAAGCTCTGCTCTTTTCCTACGGACTACCACCAGGTTTTAGGAGTCACTAGACCTGTTTGGGACCTTAAATCCCAAAGAGCTTTTGTTTTCTGTGTTCCAATTGTAGAGTGTTAATCTAGCCTTCACCCTCTCTTTCTTTCTTGTATTCACAGAAACAAAGCAGAATAAACAAAACCAGTGTCCATGCCATCTTCTTTATTTTCACTGAGACTATTTTGCTTTCCAACTACAGCTTTTAAGAAAACTCTGTGTTGGTCAGCTGGCTGTTGGAATTGCAGCAGCCTGTCCAATGATTAATTAATTAAAGAAAGGGTTAAATTACAGAATCTGATTCACCAGTTTACTACCCCAGTTTCAAACCTATCCATTGACACAGCAATCAGAAGAGTCCCACCCCACAGTGGCACTTCTGCCCTGTGTCATATCCCACTGGGCTGCCCAGTCCTTGCTGCTACAGAAGCCCAAATCCTTGTTGATGCTGCAAGTGTATTCAGCAGTTTCTGGTTTAGATTTTGATAATCCTGATAGCGTCCATGACTACCACCCACTTGGGTAATGTGAAGGGAAATTCTGAGCAGATGAACTGTTTGACAGGCTCTCTGGACAAAGTGGTGAAAAGAAGGAATGGAATGAATAACCCCAACAGGAGTGCTGGTGGTGCCAAGCCGTGAACAAATATTTCCCTTAATACTCCTTATGTTAAGTGACAGTTACATTTGTTATTACATAAAGCTCCAGAATACGATTACTTGATACAAACCCACTGCAGTACACGAAGCCCAGGCTATGCTGGGCATACAGAAAAGCAGCATTGCAGTGGGAGCCACTGAAAATCCCAATGGCACCAGGGAAAGGCTTTTCCTGCACAGAGGAAAGTCTGATCCCAAACACAGCAAGGACTGGGCTTGGATGGTGCTGAAAGCTCTGGGACTACAACTGGAAAGAGGACCATCCCTGTTTAGCACCAGTCAGTAACCATGGCCACCCCTTTTCTCTCGGAGTGAATTGGTCCCTTTCACACATTGCTGTAGCAGCAATGGATAAATACCCAAAAGTACACATAGAGACAGGCTGTGGAACAAATGAACACTGGAAAAGAATCAAAGCCATACGGCTGCAGACAGTAAAAATGACACTAGGCAAGAAGTGTAACAAAAACACACAACGCAATAGGAGTATTATTGAGTAACTCAGTTCTTTCTGTTGCTATGTGAGAAACTAATACAAGCATCAGGAAAACTGCCTGTACAAGGGGAAGAGTGAGTGATGACAGAAAATATTGTCAAATGTAGAAAATAAGCAAACCAGGAAAAATGTAGGAAACAAATCCAATCAGACTTACTAAACAGTAGGTTTGGGGTCTATTTCACAACTGGTAAAATAAAAAAGGCAACTTCAACATGCACCACTTCTGTTAAAACAATCCAGAATAAAAACATTTATGTAGCATTTTGATGTTCACTGAGTGTCAAGAATGATACCACAAACTAACAAATCCATAACACACATTTATCACTTGACTGTGCATAAGATAGTTATTTTTTAAAATTATTATAATGTCTGATACTTTGCAAAATTTCTTACTCTTGTGACTTTATAAACAGGCATTTATAAGAAACGACAATGGTGATAAAGGTTATTTTTTAAGAAACACAAGCTCCTCCCAGAAGCAATACTTGTATATATTCTCACAGGCAAAGCAAAGTACCTTCAAATAATGGGATGAAAATCCCTCGCAGTTCAAAATGTTAAAAATATAAATGCAGTAAACCAAATATCTCTTAGAGAAAGCAACAACCATCATTTTGTAATACAAATCAGTGAAGGCAAATATATTTAAATCTCTACTTATTTTCCATAGCTTTAGCACAAGCCTCCACCTCCCAATGAATTCCATCATTCACTGCTTCCAATCACTAGAAGTGCGTGTAGCATTCTAAAACTTCCCAGCCATTCAGATGCAACAAAAATAATTACCACTTTCAAAGCTGTAATTTATTTTATTTTTTTTTTTTCTCCTCAGGACTGACAAGTTGTTTACTTACAGACTTCCCATTTATTCCCTGGGGGTTTTCCATTGAAGATTTCTTCCCAGTTATATATGGGCTATTAGATCCCGTGAGGCTCAGACTGTCCTAGTGCACACACACACACCTGTGGAAAAGACAGCACCACATTGCCATATTAATTTTGCTGGCGTGAAACGAAGAGCTGATCTTTACATCTGCAACTCTCCATTCACTAACAAGTATTCACAAGTTGGGAGCAGTAATCTTTGAATGACTTGAATTAATCTTGAAAATAAATACATAGCTGAGCTGTTTATTGCAAATCCACACGAGGCAAAAGCAGGCAGCGAGAGCCCCGTTGTGCGCGCTGTCGGCAGGCGAATAAAAAGCAGCCAGAAACTCTTCCACCACTGCTATTTTTGTGCCAACAACCCATCTTTTTTTTTTTTTTTTTTTTTTTTTTGTAAAGTTCAGCCTCTCCCTGATATCTATCAGTGTCAATTTTACTTTAATGCTAAGAGGAAATAATAACAAAGAAATATGATTGTAGATTGAGCCAGGATAAAAAAGAAAATCCACGAAGTTTTCAAGACGTTGCCCTGAAGCGAAAGATATTCTTATACTAAATCTCTTCAAGTTTACATTAGGTCACAGTCTTAGCCCTTCTAAATTAACAATATGGGATGCTTTGTGTTCTCTCACCTTTGGAAATGGTGTTCTTTGATGTTAAAAATAACAGTGAAGCACTGAGATGAATTAACAGAGGCTTACCCCCACAAACAGACATCAATTAAAAATTTGGTTTCCTTACAGAGACAATTTTTCTTTAGAACAAAATGCTGTGATCTACTTAAAATTTAAAATTAATCATGCAAGTAATTCAAACAAATCCAACTAAAATCCTCACTAGAAAAACTGGCTTTTTTTTTTTTTTATAACATGGGGAAAATGCAGTTTGCTAGAGAATAATAAAAGTGTAAAACTGATTTTTTAAAGTGTATATATATGTATATGCATATGCATATGGACAGAGATACCTTATACACACAGAAGTATGATTAGCACTTTGCTTATTGGTAACAAGAGAAGATCCAGTGGTCTGAAGATATTCAATTTGTCCTAAAATCACTCTGTGTAAGAAACATGTATATTTTAGGCTCAGGATCAAAAATTCTTATTCTGCATCTTTCTACCTGAATGGGATTCTTGCAAGGGAAACCAAAAAATCCCTTCAGGGCCAGTTGTTCCATGCACAATAAATCCACACTAGACACCACTCATTACACGCTCTCAGCTACTTCTATAAAATCTAAACATTAAGAAAGTGTTAACAGGTCCACTCCACACCCTAAGGAAGATGCTAATAGGAACCATGCTTCTGTAATGCATCCACTCCTTTATTTCTGTTTCACAATTGAGAGATCAAATCCAGCCCTGCTCCTGCTGAGAACAATGGCCAATCTGAAATATTTCTCTGGGTTTGGTGCTCATATTTGTTCTGACAGCAGATTATAGGTTAGAAAATGATTCAAGGCTTTAAAAAGTGACAATTAAAGTTAGGGAGGGGAAGGGCAAGAATTTCTCCTAACTCAAAAAAAAAAAATAGCAAAGAGCAGAAGAATACAGTTCTCTCACAATGACCCACTACTAAGCAATGACTGACATCTGTTTCAAAAAACTCTTTTATTGCAAAATTCAATAAATGGAAAAACCACACAAGCTGAAAGTCTGCCACTTCAGCAAGGGAATAAAATGAAGGCTTTTCTAATGGAAAAATATTCAGAAGTCAATTGATGTAATGCTGGTATGTGGATGACCTGACAGCTTTTCAGATCAGCAGTGCTCTCTTTACTAATGGAAAGAAAATTTTACCAAGACTGGTAATCATCTACATTTGAAAAGCATTTTCTATTAAAGCCCATAAGGAAAAAGCATATATGTTTTAGTGTATACCATAGTTCAACCATAATTAGGTGACCTAGCTTGCAGAAACTGCTGCAGCAAACATTTTCTCTCTTTGGGGGAGGTTCCGATAACACACCAGTGTCACAAGAGCCCACTACTGCCTATTCTGCTCTGACATATTCTCCCCTCCAAGTCACTGCAAAAGAGATTTAAGAAAAGGTCCTATATATATACACACACACACACACACTAGTAGAGGCACAGACTTGTCTTTCTCAGCACACACCAGAGACCTTTGGCAGCAGAATCAAGCTAGAAGTAACATGAGGGCTACAGAACAGCTGATTTACAGCGTCATTAAGTAATCTTAATTTGGAAAAATGCAACTTTAAAAAAAGAGAGACTTAATTATCCTTATTATAATTGTCATCCTAGGTTATTTTTAACTTTTAGTAAAGCTTTATGAAAACTAATTAAATTCCCTGGAGTTGCTAGCATATCAAAAATTACATCTACATTACACGGAGTATCTATTACAGAGAAGTTGTTATATGCAAAATATGCCATTGAATATGAGGGAAAATGCCTCAAATTATTGACAAAGACAGGATCTAAATTGAAGGGAAGTCATGAAAGTACTTATCCCCTTTTATTTGTCTCTACTACTTCTGAAGTCATTTGCTTTGTTAAATACTATTAAAAACATGATGTCCACCAGCTAAAGAAGTACCATGTAGCAGGCACGGTACCCTTTTCCAAACAGCTATTACCATTTTAAAGGGAAATAAAAAAAAACCACACAACCAAACAAAAACCCACAAAGAGTAAAGAGGTACAGAAAGTGATTTGGGGGAGGATTTTATTCCCTTCTTTCTGAAATGTTACCCAACACTCTGCAATTTTCCCTGCACACATGGACCTGAGCATGGGTGGTTGCCAACCTCTCCCCAGACAGGCACCGGAGGTGGCCAGGAGCTTTCCTAAGCTCCTTGTTGTGTCAGCCCCTGTCTGAGCACCCACCTGAAAACCTGACAAAAGCCAGGAGTGGACTGCACAGGAAGCAGATGTTAAATGCACTCAGTGACACTGTAATAATCTCTTAGGGCTGGAAGGTACCAGACAGCACTGAACCTAAGGGTGATCAAAAAGCAGCTGGCGTAGTTGATCCTCAGCTCTTAGAGACACCAACATTTAAGGACAAGGAATCTGATTTCTTATGTTTGCTGAGCTGTTTTGCATTTCCCATGTAAACCCTACTCTGCCACCAACAGATGTATCTCAAGAGCTGTCCCAGGGCTTCTAAAACATCCGTTCAGCTGCAGCAACCCCCATAAAAGTTTGCCATGATCAAAACCAGCAGAAACACAACAATACTTTGGGCTACCTTCCCCTTTCCATCACCAGGGAGAAGGGATTAAACCTTTTTTCCTGTTCCTGTACCACCAGTAAATCCATTCTAACTTATGGCCTCCTGGCTGACTACACCATTGCAACGTCTCCAAGAAAAGGTCATGTTTAGTGTATTGGTGGATACTGCTTTGCTCTTTTATGGTTTTATTTTTTTAGAAGAGGGGAAAAAAAAAAAGTTTGCTAGACTGATTTTCTTACAACACCGAGACAAAATTGAATCTCCCCAAACCATAGGCTAGAAGACAAAAAAAAAAAACAAACCACCACACATAAAATCCACACATGCTTTATCATTTGGTAAGGAAAGAAAGAAAGAAGTTATGAGGCTGGACGAGAGGGTCTCTGTTTAAACATGTAGATGATAACGTGTGATATTTCACGGTTAATGTCTGGGAACTTGATGGTTTTCATTTTAGGTGCTATACTTGGGTAATTTCCCTGTTAGCACTTGGTAAAGACTCACAACATTCACTCCATTCCCAGGTAGGTCTCTCGTTCCCCACCTCCTGCTTCCTTTTAAGGTGTTAAATTTGGCAGATAACCTGGGTAGCATTTAGAAAACAATTATTTCCAAATGCTAGGGAAGAAACTTGCCAAGTTTAACAGCTAAAAACCAAAAAAAGAAAAGAAAAAAAAAAAAAGAGGAAAGAAATAAAACAGAAGAGAGAAAGATATTTTTAAGAAATGTAAATTTAGTTGGGATCTTTCAGCAGCTTTATAAGCAATTAATTCAGCACTCCAACTGAAGACCACCTCTGATTCAGCCTGCCTTCCAGTGAGCCTCAGGGACACCCATACAAAGGATTAAGTGCCCAGATGTGTAGGACCTGACATGCACATCTGCTGGAAGGCAGCCCCACCAAATGCAGCGCAGACCCTGCCCTAAACACAGACTCTGGGCCAACTCCAGACCCCCCTGTGGGTGAGCAGCCTGTAGGTAACACACCCTGCACAACAGCATGGGAGCTAAGTCACCATCTCTGCAGCCCCATAAATGTTCATCTCAACAAACAGACCTTTTTTTTGCCAATACTGTTGACCAGAAATGCATGGAGTGTCAGGACTTAGGGCTGCAGTAAACCTGTGGGGAAGAGGGATGAAAAACTTTAGTTTTAGTTGTTTATTAGTAAACTTTCCTTTATAAATACAGAATGAGCACTCCAATGTCCTGGACTGGCATGTGTAAAACCCATGACAGTTAATCATAGAATTGTTTTGGTGGGAAAAGACCTTTAAAATCATCAAGTCCAACCATCACCCTCACTGTAATGTATAGGTCAGCACCAAAGTAATCTCATTCTTTTTAAGTCACTAATATCAATGAAACATCTAGACTTTTTTTAATTTGCTTTCGGGCAATCTCTTCTAACTTTAAAATAAAGAGAAAAAAAGCACTTAAAAATTAAATTACCTTGTTTTCTTAATATTTTTCATCTCATTGAAAACTAACATTTCCAGTAAAGAAACATGAGGTCTCATCTACCTTCACAGAAATTTGTGAAGGGCCAGATTAAGAGAAGTGACACAAGAGCACAAGGAAGAAAGAAAGTCAGAATAAAGGCCTATAAACACAGAGAACACAGCACAAGCAAATTACATTAATGACAGCCTGGGCAGTACATCAGTACTACATTTTGAGTCTTGATAGTATTTATAAAATTACCAAAACACTGTAAGCTTAAGCATTTCTTGAAGAAGCCACCTGACAATGTGACACAAGTTTGTGTCACATTTCTCCCATATATGATTAAGTCTAACAAGAAAAAAGGGATGCTGAGAACACAAGGACCATGGCAGTCGTTCAGACCAACAATCCCCCTGGTGCTGTCTCAAACAACAGCCATGACTGGTCACAGAAGAGCTAGAACAGAACCTGCATTTGCCATTTCCCCAATATTTTCTCAGTTTCCTACTATTTCTGCTCAGAGGATTTCCTGAGCCTGGTGGAGTTCATCTGGCTAGCAGCCTCAGTATAGGTTTCTCAAATACTAGTTCATATTCTTCTTGAATCTATGTAAACTTCTTGGATTCCTAAGAGTTCTGAATATTCACTCAGGAGAAAGGGGATGTCATTACTGAGCACTGAAAAAAATTTCTTGAAATTACTTTTGATGCTGAGATCTCATTGCTGAACAATGAGAGCCAGCTCAGTGCCCATAACTTCCCACACACAGCCACAACTACTTTGCCCAGGGTCTGACAGTTCACATTTATCTGCAGAATTTCATCTATCATTTTATTGGTTAGTGTCTTGTCTCATCAAGGTCCTTGTGAGATTCTTCATATTCTGCTTTCATTGCTATTTACCTCATTCTCCAGGTTGGTCATGAAACGTTTGCTTCCATTCAAGTGGAAACAGCCTAGAAAAAGTATTGTGTCTGACTAGCACAATTCTCCAAACTAAGCTATTGGAGAGGAATAACAGAGTAGCAAAAAAAATCCCACCCAAAGAAATTTAACAAAGACAAAAAATGTTGGCATGTGTATCAAGGAATGGGAATCAACTGGCTGCTAATTTCAGCAAGACCAGGAGAGCTCTTTGATCACCTAAGGGGGGAAGAGTGTCACTCAAATACAAAGAAGCCTCTCCTGAGGTGGAGAAAGAATTCTGACAGGGTAGTCACCAAAACTCCCAGAGTACCTGGGAAGGGCAAAGTTTTAAGACTGGGGACTGCCACAAACGAGGTTAAGTTTGCCATTATTTTCACAAGTTCCAAACTGGAATACAAGTGGTTCAGAAACCATCCTAATGAAGTCTTTGTGTTGTTTCTTTAATCTACCATGCTCAGGAATGGCTTAAGTCATGAACAGGAATAAGGCCTTGGTGAGTACCTCCACCAGGTACCAAATCTGGTGCCAGCAATGGTTGGAGTGCCCTGTCCATCTCCCTTGGGTGCTTCTGACCCAGCAAGAGGCCTTGCTTAGGAAGCTACACAAAGACCCAAAGTGGGAGACACACACACATATATAATTTTAAAGCTATAACATTATTCTAAAAGCAGAGCTCTCACAAGATCATATTTTTCATTGAATGGTAAATACACATAAAGTCAAGCTGTGAAACAATTTCAATTTATACTGGCAACTTGCTTGCCAGATATTTTTTTTTAATTACTTAAAAATTAATATGTTAAAGCTACCCAGTGGAATCAACTTTATTTCTATCTGAAATGTAGGTTGAAACTGTTCAACAAAGAACAGTGCTAACAGTTTAGGACAGGAAATAAAAATGTTTTTAAGGTGAAAACATTCGGGAAACTTATGGTTTAAAAGATTAATAAAAATTACTATTTACAAGAATCAAGGCGATTAAATAGCTTTGCTCTTAGAATTTTATGGGATCTTTGTTATCAGAGAGTGGCAAGAATCTCTACTTTCCCTGGTTTTATTGATTTATCACCAACAAAGAGACTCAAGAGTGAATGCAGCAGCCAATTCGTTCATTGTGAGTTCTTCGAGTGATACATCCATTTTCTGCTTTTTATGTGTCAAATCCACTACAAAAGGTGAGGAGGCTCAGAGATTATTATTATAATTATCTACTAGATAAGTGTCATGTTTAATAAAGAATATGAAATACATACAAGAAAAATGAGCTATATGCAACTGAAATAATTAGCTCAGGAAAGACATGAGAGATGCTTTACAAACAAAGTTCACTTTCAACCTGTGTGGTTCTGTACAGCATTTCTAATGAGTAATAATTATGCATGTGCTCTAGGAAGCCTTTCTACACCTATTATAAATTTAGATTAAATGTCAGGCATTATGTATTATTTTACATGGGCTTTTAAAGTAGTTTGTAAAATATCTGCAGTCTATAAAAGTTTGTGGCCCGATAACAAATAACTGTACTGCTTTTGCTAATTATAATTAACACAAGTCACATGTAAAGGTTTCCAGACTTGCACAGAGCAATCACCAGTCATTTCCCTCTAGATGAAATAATTTTTTGTTTTAATCAGTTTTTTAAGTTTATTCATGTTTTTTTAATAAATCGGATATATTTGAAATTATAGCAACAATTCAAGCCTCAGTTTCCCCCAGGCTAGTAAAAACATTCAAGAAAGAAACACCACCAGCAGTATTTTCAGCAGGGGAAATACTTTCTCCTCTCTACCCCAGAGAGGAGGAAAATATACCCAAACAGGATGGGTTAGCAAAAGCATGGTTGTAGGGGAGTCATCCTGGCTATGGAAAGCTAACACTTCAGCTGGGAAACTCAAAGGCCAAACACAGCACTTCCCAGTGCCAGGGGACCTGAGGTTAGGATGGGAGGAGGCATCGTGCTCTGTGAGAAACACCAAATTGCCTCTGGACCCATCATCCTGCATTTGGAAGCAGAGTAGCTGCTCTCCTGTGGCACAGAGCCACAGCTCCTGTGTTTCTCTGTGAATGGCACTTCCAGTGCTGAAGCTGGAACAGGCACCACGGGTCAACTGAACGTGTGTACCAGTGGCCTTCCCCACACCTTCATCAGTCAAGCTGAGGATGCTGCTTTCTTACTGACCTGCCATAGAGTGTGAAAGCTTTCCTCGCTCAAGGTCAACCAAAATTTCCTTTGGTAAGTCACAACATGCACAGAGTGCCAGCAGCATCTTATTTGTGCAATCTTTACCACGGATCAATCCATATTCTTCAACTACAAATACGCCTCATCATGCAGTAAGGGTACCCACCAGCAGTAGGTGTGAGCCTCACTAGTTGGTAGGTGAAAATCTAATTAGTCTAATTTCTTAATTTGGATTAATCTGTGAGAATGGAAAAAAGAAAGTCCTTTTTTTTTTTTTTTTTTTTTTTTTTCCCACTTTTAATCTCTGTTAAAATTCCAAGTAAAAGAGAATGAATGGACTAAGAAAATCATTAGGCTCTATCAGTGAACTATCAAAGCTGCAAATGTGAGGTCCAGTGGGAAATTTCAAGGATCCACATCAACTTAAGCATCTACAGCCATTTACAGTTATTTATTTCTTTGTTTATACTGCAAACACCCTTATGAATGATAGTAAGTATCCAGCTGCACCTTTAGTCACCTAAATACTTTTGGAAATCAGACCCATGGTGACCAGAAATACCAACAATTTGCTAGCTGAACATTAATTTTAAAACATAAATTATCCTGTATTCACCTAGCAATGATGCCAGCTTTCCTTTAGGTTTCTTTGCTAAACCCTCAAGCTCTTGACTCTTGGGGAACCATCCCCAAGATGCCTGGATCCCTGCAGGGCCCTTCCCACTCCAAGTGGTTCAAGGGAGGAGGCACTGGATAGGACCTCTCTTCTCTAGCCAGCAGTCACTGTTTATGAAACCAAAACCTCACCAATAAATCTTTGCCAAATTTGGACAATTGGTGTGAATATTACAGGGGAGGAGAAGGAAATTATTGTAAGAGCATTTATAGGGCTCTCAGTTCCTTAGAGAACAATGCAAAAAAACATTTTAAAATGCTGGTTGATTCAACTTTGTCACATCTCTTGCTTGACAGATGACATTCTTTTCCTCTGATTTCTGCCAGACTGTGTTTTAATGAAAAAATAATTCAATGGCTCATTATTTTTAACAAAATAAAAACTGAAAACTTAAGGATTGGGAACCTTGATAAATACGCTGTGCTTGCACAACTACATAAAGATGCATTATGTTTCTTTGTTAGCAAAACCCACACCCAGTTTAGTCAAATATGAGTTTTTAGTTTTAGTTCTTCGTGTCTCCAAGCTGTATGCACCAATGAGGATTCATTTTATACACACCTATGAAAAAACCAAAACACACAGGTGCAAAATACAATCAGAATTACTTAAGCCATTAAAGCAACCTGTCCTCTAGCAACAGTAACACATTATTATTATCCTAATACTCTTGCAATCTTTTTCACCATCATACTCAATATAAAGCTGTAATTATGATTATCTGTTGCTGGCTATATTAATACATTAGTGTGAAAAACATAACAAACAATAGTTTTTATCCGTATCACATTATTTTTCAGGTTTTTATAAAAGATGAATTATTGTTTCATTTAGCAAAGAAAGTTATAACTGAGCTATAATGAATAGTATTTCATAATAAAGGAGAAAATAAAGACTGTACTACCCGTATTCAGAACATAATGTTTCACATCCCATTGAGCACTGTATAACCTAAAAGCTAAACCCCAAAATTTTATTCACATCAAACTATGTAATCCACTTCAATATCCAGATGACAAAGAACTCAAGCTCTTCTCTTTATTTTCAAGAGAAAATAAAATTCAGAAATATCAGGAATTAGGCCAATTGCCTTAAGTGGCAATAGGTGACTCACTATGGAAACAGCACAGGAAGGACAAGAGAAACAACTTCAAATTGAAAAAGCTTTTTAAAGCACATGAAGCACCCAGCTGTGGCCTCCTTGATTTGTAAGGGCTTTACACACAATTTCCATTCTTATAAATAAAAAGAGCTTTCTCCTAACTCACTCCATTAGAAGAGAAGCTGCAAAAATGCAGACCTACCTCACAGGGTGGGAGTTCACCCCTGTGATTTTTCCTGGCAGCCTGGCATGGCAGGGGCCCTGGGAGCACTGGGGTTGGGGTGGGGGTGTTTACTGCTTGCTCTGCCCACACACTCACCCTCTGCCTGGGGCTTCCCTGGGGTACGGGCAGGAGCTGTCCCCCAGGTCACCCAAGAGCTGCCCCTGCAGGTACCTCTGCCATGGAGCCATGAGGCAGCTGTCACACCATCAAATCTGGGCAAAGCTTGCATGGTCTCTAAGTTGTGCCAGGGGAGGTTTAGGTTGGACATTAGAAAGAATTTCTTTACTGAGAGGGTGATCAAGCATTGGAATGGGCTGCCCAGGGAAGTGGTGGATTCTCCATCTCTGGAGATATTTAAAAAGAGACTGGATGTGGCACTCAGTGCCATGGTCTGGTAACTGCAGAGGTAGTGGATCAAGGGTTGGACTTGATGATCTCTGAGGTCCTTTCCAACTCAGCCAATTCTATGATTCTGTGATTCTATGACTGATCCACAGAAGTCTTTCTATGGTAGCCTGACCTGTAGCACAGGACTTGATGGGCAATTCACATTTTTCTTTCCCTGGCCATGCAGTAGGATTAGCACTCTGAAGCAGAGTGAGAAGAGATGCCGTGTCACAAACAGATTTAAAAAAAGAGAGGTGAAACAGCATTAAAATGTCCAGATATTTGAGAAACCATTATGATATATCAGATTAAACAGTCAAAGATAGTAAGTGAAAATTAAAGGAAGGGAAAAACTCAAATCTCTTTCTTAATACAATTTAACCTCCTAAATAGCTTCCTCTCTCTAAATCTAGAAGGAAAAGCTATTTTGTGCAACTATATTTATGGATTCTATAATTAAGTAATTGCAGAAACGGGAAAAATAACTTGACATTTTTCTAAATACACATGAGGTAGGAGGCCCTCAGTTTCCAGCTGACTTGAAGAAACTGTTTCTATGACCTTAGAAGACTTGATAATTCTCCTGCCAGAAGGCTCTCTCTTACCTTGCCCACAGTAGATGGATTCTTAGTGCTAGAACAGAACCATAAACAAGTAATAGAGTTGCTTACTTTCACCTTTCTCTTCCTACTCTTATGATATTTTGGTTTACATGGGAAGACACAGCTAATGAAGAAAATTAGAAATGAAACATCAGGCCTGGAATAAGTAAGACAGCTACTGGGACGCAGTGCCTTAATTTTGATTTAGATGGGTTGTAAACACGTCGATGCTCTGACAAATTCTACAATTCTAAAGTTTGCTGAACCATTCATAAAGACTAATCTATGGATTTTAAAATTTTGCTCAAGGATGCAGATGCTTGTAGTTCACCTTACACTGATGTCCATGATAGAATAAGATGTTTGCAAGACAAAGACCTACAGAGGGGGGTAGAAACATACCCACACCATCTTTTAGAAGATATGCCAGCTACCTCTGTGAGCTGCAGTCCCCAATTAGGGGCACTTCCATACTTCTTGCCTTCTGCCTCTGATATTCTGGTGCAGACAGATACCTGCCCCATAACTACTCTGTGATCCTACAACCACTCTCATTATGGTTCATGCTTAAACAGCTTTTGGCAGAGAACAAGCAGCTCTAATCTGGAAATTGTTTCATGGGGACTTTCCACACACCACATTCTCCTTTCAAAGACCTTCTCACGGCACTGAATGGATGATTTATCTTCTTACAACCATATTTTTATTTTAAAAGGCTATGGGAAGTGTGAGACTTCAAACATAGCAACTGCCCAGTGCTGCTGTTCATATGCATTTTGTTACAGCAAGGGTACCTATGAAAGTGTTTTGCTACTAAAAGTGAATGTCAACTACTCTTCTCCTTGCAATTTAAATGTAACACAATGTTCTTTAGAGCCATAGAAAAATAAAGGGGGGGCAGGGGGGGAAAGCCTAATAATGTATTCTAATAATTGAAGAAAACTCTGCCTTTGTGATAGAAAAAAAACAAAAAAAAACAAACACAAAAAACAAAAAACAAAACCCAACAAAAAAAACAAAAACAAAAAAAAAAAAAAACACCACCAAAAAAACCCCGCAGCTGCCTCTTTAATCACAGCAGAAAAAAGTAAGCTTTGCCTCCATCAACACCGACAAAAACAATCTCGTAACTAGCCATATCCAACAATCCTTCCGAAGGACTTAGGTGACGGCGGGGAAACTAAGCCGCCCCCGAAGGCGAGTTGAGAGGAGGGACACCTGTGGGTGCACCCCCCCTCCCCCCCACACCTCCGCCTCCCTGCCGCCAATGCTCAGCACTCTCCTCGTCCCCAGGAAGGTGCTGGGATGCGCGCAGAGGGGAGGGGTGGGTAAAGGCGAGCATCCTTCCTTCTCTCCTGCCTTTCCCTGCCCCCCTGGAGGCAGGCAGCCAGGAGGCTCCCGGCGGGACCGTGCCCGAGGCACCGGGCAGCGCAGGGTGGGATGCGGTGGGATCGTGGCCGGTGCCCCCGGCATCGGCCGCCTGTCCCCGTCTGTCGGAAAAGGAGGAGCTGCCCCCTCCTCGCTGGGGGCCTGGACACCTCCTCTAACACTTGCCGTGCTTACAGCCGGCAGGCCCCAGGAGAAGAGGTGACGGCAGAGTGGCTCGTAGAAGCACGCACAGGTTTTTACCCACCGCCACAAACCCTCGCATTCCGCGCAGCCAGCATTACGAGGTCCCCGCGGACGCGCCGCACAGCCCGGTAACATCCCCCCCACACACCCCGGCCGAATTAATCTCTGCCGCCCCTTTCCCTTCCTTCCCACCCCCCGGAGCTCCACAGCACTCGCCCCTCCCTCCTTCCCCTAAGCTCAGCACCGCTGCGCGCCCGCGTAGCCATCCTCGGCTGCGCAGCGCCCGGGGCTGCGCCGGAGCGTGCCGCCCGCCCCCCGCCGCCCACACGTGTCCGGTTCCCCGAGCCGCGCCGGCTCCGGGGGGCGGGCAGCCGCGGCTCCGCTCCGCACCGCTCCGCACGGCTCAGCGCACTTACTCCGCGGGGCCTCCGGGGCGGCGGCGCGGGCCCGGCGGCTCCCCAGGAGCGGCGCCCGGCGGTAAATTGCGAGGGGCGCGGAGCCGCGCTGAGCGGGGAGGGGTTTCGGGGAGGCGGCGGCGAGGAAACTTCCCCGGAGCGGCTCGACCGACAGACCGACCGCCTCCGCCTCCTCCTCCTCCTCCTGCCGCCGCCACCGCCTCGCCCGCCGGCAGCACCGCGCCTGCCCGGCCCCGCTGCCCCCACGATCGGCTCGCCGGGACACACCGAGAGTACCGCCGGCCTCCCCTCCTCCCCCACCTCTTCTCCGCCTTTTCCCTTTTTTTTTTTTTTTTTTTTAATTATTATTTTTAAGAAGGAAGGTATTAGAGAGGGAAGGATGGGCCCTGAGGGCTGCCGGCTTCCTGCAGGGCTGCCGGCTTCCTGTAGGGCTGCAGGGTCGTAAGGGATGGCTGCAGATTTTATTACCCACCCCACCCCCCCCCCAAAGCCGTCTGGCATCATCTCCGTCTTCTTGACAGCGCGGGGGCTACGGGACGGGCAGTCGAGAAGGTACCTGCAGCATCCCCGGGCCACGGGGCGTTATCTGACACCACGCTTCACCGCACTGGGAAATCCAGCGCTGCCCTTGATGGAGAAGGCAGGGAATGAGTCAAGGTATCGAGAACAGCATAGAAACACTGCTCTGGGACAAGCTGGGCTACGTGTACAGCAGCTGACCCCACCGACCTCGGATTATCAAAAAAAAAAAAGAGACCTTGTGCACCCCTCCTCATTACCTAGGAAGAGAGAAATAATGGCTTTGATTCCTTGTGTCTTACACCTCAGGTATGAAGTCGGTGTGAAACAGTGCTAGAGCATTCTCTTTGCTTGTCCATCCTGGAAGTATGAACTTAGACCCTGCATGAAGCATGGAGCATGAAGCACTGGCATCTGAGTCTAATGTAAATTATTGTCCCACTTAATTTGGCGGGCTGGTCCCCAAGAAAGGAGCACGCCTGCTCATTTTTCCTTTATCTGTACTACAAAGATTAACACCACAGTGCAGACCTCCACCTGTCAATTGTCCTTAAACCAGAAGGTGTGTTCCCCTGGGCAGGCAAAATAAAAACCCAAAAAGTTACCACTGCTTCAAGCTCTCCTATTTATTTCAGACCCTTCTTTATCTCCAGTATGTACTTTTCTGCTCCTTTTCCAGCTCTTCACAGGATGCCAATTTCAGAAAGAGCAAAACATCTCTGCCTTTAGAGAAATGAAAAATATGTTCCCACAAGCATTTGTGATCTTTCTTAACTATAGATCCAGAACCAATGCAATGTAAATCACTAGAATAACTAAATATTTGTCCTGGAGGACACAAATAACTTAAAAATTAATTATTTTTAACACTTTTAAGGGGAGTTGCTCCACTTTTTTTCTTTTCCACTGTAACAGTCCTGTAAAATAAAGGTTGAGAGTTAAATCACATGTCAAACACGGGGCCATTCACAAACATACTGACAAACTGAGATGTAGTCCACATTCTTCTGAAGCCAAATGAAGCCATTAGGCCATATTTGACTTACCAAATATGGACTATCTCTATTGTTTTAAAATTTTCATTATTTCTAGATCAACATAATTTTAAGTTGTTAAACAAAGCTTACTCTATTTCCCATTAAATTCAGTAGCCAAACCCACCCGGCACCACGGTGATGGGAAATAATGGCTGATACTATCTCAGTTGAGCCTCTTTAGACTGCAGGGAAGCAGATTAAATTATCCTAACATATCCGAGGGGAAAATGTGACCTGTGTGTTTTAAAAATTGTGGTCTGCAGATTGTAAGAAAGACTCAAGAGGTAAAGCCAGAAGTCCATTTGCTCCCTTCTAGTGGAGCATGAAATGGAGAAGAGCACATGTGGATCCAGAAGAGCCTCTGGAAGCAGAGAGGAAAACAGGATCTCTGCATTATACTTTCTTCTGGACTCATGGAATAGGCATGTGCAGCCTAAATTCTATGCTGTACAGATCAGTTTCTTCAGAAATTTATGATATTTCACTAACAGGTGCTTGAATATCCACTTTATGATGAAGCTTTTCTTCAGAGTCAGGTGTAGGGCTATGACCAAAATCTGGCCTTTTTCACTTAGAAATATTGACTGGTAAAAATTCAATTTTTTACATTTCCTAAGTGTATATAATGTTGAGCAAGTACTACAGTATTCAAAAAACACACACATATCAAAAATATTAATGTCTCTCTACCAGAGCATGTCTAGGACCCCGGTGATCTTATTTTTCTGTGGGATACCACAGAAGAGATATGAGCTCCAACTTCAGCATGGGAATAAATGTTTCACAGACGTGTGAAAATGCCCCAAGGAGGACAGTGCTCTCATGACAGCCGTGAGCCTATTTAGTGTGGATGTCTTTCTTATAGGAAGCCCTGGACAGTGTGGTGATGATTTGCTTTGTCTTAGATTTGACTTTGTGGTGTTTCTGTTGGCTTTCCCCTTAAGCAGGGTTTTCAAGCTGTTGATGTTGTGAGAAGAATGAGGTGAAGCCTGTATAATAGTTAGGCACTGAATAATAAAAAAAAAATCAACGTAATTGCCGTTCACAATAGGTGTATGGTAAACAAATAGATCAAAATGTTTAAAATAGCACTCAGATTGCCACCATGCTTCATGGAGTCCAGTTTCAGGTGCTGACAAGCATCTGCTGTTGCCACTGGAGTAAAAGCAAGTTGTGAAAGCTCCCTCCCACACCAAGTGCTGCCATAATCCCCTTATCTGCAGCAGAAACCTCTGATATGTTAAGTGGTTTATACCACCTAGAGTGTTACCTAAAACCAATTGGGGTATTCCTTATATAGCTAATGAATTTCAATAGGAAGAGTAAGAAAGGACTGACAACTCAGAACCCCGAAGTTTGGAAGACTTTGAGAACTGGCAGTAGCTCCCAGGAAACAGTATATTTTCTGTTACTCTTTCACTCCTCAAAACAAGTACCTCACCAGATCTCAGAGTTCCTGGCAGGTATGATGAACAGCAAATCCTAATGAAGGTTATGGTTTGGCCAGAAGTGTTAGGACTTAGCACTCTGTACAAATTCTTGTCTAAAATACCAGTATCAGGAGCCAATTTCTTGAACATAATTTATTCCAGACACTAGCTGGAATAAACAGCATTCTGTAACCTCCTCAGATATTTTGCCAGTAGGGAGCTGTCTAAGTTTGTGATCCAAATACAAAATTCATCACTCAATAATACAATGTGGTTTTACAGACTCGAGGATCTGAGTTCATTACCAAAGATGTTATTGTGCCCTATCTGTATGGTTTTTTTCTTTCGGTGTTACATCTCCTGTAGCATGCTGCTTGTCTTGCCCTAACAAGAAAAAACAAAAACAAAAACCAAAAAACAAAACAAACAAACAAAAAAAAAAACAACACAAGACAAAACCAACCAAAAAACAAAAAACAAAAACACAGCCTAGCAATTGATCTGCACTGTGGTTTTTAGAAGCAACTCAAACATACATTCAGTTTCTAAAATAGTCATTGTTTTAATTAAGTGAAGTTTCATATTAGAAAGGGAGTATAAAGCAGGACCTCTTCAGTCAGCAAATGTCCTCATGTTTGCCTCAGAGCCTTTCTGGTTTTCTTCAGTAAGAGAAAGGCATTTTTAATGCTGGTACCTCTGGTCCCTTGCATGATGTATGCAGCTGTGGCAGACAGGCTGGGTGTTGCTCTGGCACAGGCATTATGAACAAAAGTACTGTCATGAGCATAAATCTCACTCAGTTATGCAAAGAAGGGCAAATAAAACAGCTTTTCAGTTCTAGAGTCAGATGCTGTCCTCAGCTACACCTAGGTATAATTAAAAGCAAAAATTTTGTTACTAGGAAAACATTTAGGAAAAAAAATGTTAGAAGAGCCTCTCCATTAACAGTTTCCAGTAGAACATGGAAACATTTCTGAAGCAGATGCTACTGAGATCTAGTACAATTTGGCATCTATAATGCCATGTTGGTGAGCCATGTGTGGCAACAGCTTCACATATTCCTTTGGAGGATCCCACAAGAAGGTAAGTAACAAATAGTGCACTCAAAAGTTAATTTGTTTATTCTAACTCCTGGTTGTCTTTTTTATTTCTTTTAATCCCCAAAAGGAAGCGTTTTAATCTATAGTGCTTATGTTTTCAATACCTCCAATGTTTGTTGTTATCCTTTATATAATTTCCTGATTTAGAAAATATCTCTCCCTCTGTATTGCTGCTCATCTTTTTCCCCATTACTCTGTTAGTTTGTCAATATTTTTTCAATAGGGAATTGTCTGAAACTGATCAAGATGGACAGAGGTAGGAAAAGCAGCAACTTAACACCATCTGGAGCAGCTGAAAGCTCATCTTTAAGATCTGTAATCTGGTAATTGTGTCACTGCAGACAGAAACTTCCCACAGCTTCCCAGGTCAGTGGCAGAAGTCTCTCTGACTTCCATTGTATCTTGAGAAGGTTTTTTTCTGTATCTGTAAATTCAACTCTAAAGTTAAGATCCAACAAGGTAAACATTTCTGTTTATAATTCTAATAAAACTACATACAGAGCTATTTTGTGAATACATGGATTTATAGAAGTTTCTTATAAAGACAGATTATAAAGTAGATTATCAATTAAATCCTATTTTATATTTTAAACTGATAATTTTTTTTCTTTGTTCATTAAGATCTTCAAACTGAATACTCCATGTGAAATGGAGTAATATCCTTAGATTTGGTATCTCTACAATCCCAAATCAGGTTGTTCAACAGTAAAGGCCTGAAATCAGAACCCTGTCTACATAACACAGCTATTAAGGGGAGACTGAACCACTCAGAGTGACAATCCACTTGTTTAAGGTCATATTCTGCAAACATGGACTTGTGTATCAGTTTTGCATGAGACCACTCGTGGAAGCAGTTAAGCACAGAGTCACTATTGCAAAATTGGAACAGCAGCTCATCAGACACAGGAGTTTAATTAAACCTGGCTTATTTGGGGATCTCAGAAAGCTTTTGTATATTTAACGTTCCTCATTTTCCTGAAAACATTTTGGCTCAGTTTAACCCCTAACAGTCCAAGAAGCTGGTCCATGTAATGTAATAATTTTGTTGGCAGTGGAAATCTCTCTTATCTGTCATTACTATATCCTCATTAAGATCATAAAATAAAATATTTTGGCATATTCCAGAAAGTTGTGCTTGTGACAGGCCTTTGAAGAAAATATAACTCACAAGGCAAATATTTATTGTAATCCGGAGAAAATGCTAGTATTCCTTTAATTAGCAAAAGGTTATAAAGGCATTGCAACAAAATTCTGAGGGGAAAAAACCCCCATCCTTAGATACCTGTGGGAAAACGCTTGGATTTAACATTACCTGATCCGAGTTTGTTCAGGCCTCTTCTGAGAACACGCCTGGAAATATTCCAGAGAGCCATTTTTTGTGTGTCAAGAAGCCTAAAACTGCGAATTTTAAGTAAATACTATCCCACATCTAAATTTGCCCGTGGAAACCTGTTAGAAACAAACCAGGGACGAGGGAAAAGCGGTGGCCTCCGGCCGCAGCTGCCCCGGCCGAAACACGCTCACTGTCCTCCTCTCTCCGCAGCCGCGCAGCCGCTTCCGCGGGCCCTAGACTGCGCGGAGCCGCACCAGGGATGCCGATCTCAGCCCGCTCTCCTGTGTTTCGAACACTCTCCTTCGTGACTGCTTTGACGGGACTTCCCAGGCTGGAGGTCCCACGGGGGACGCGGGGCAAGGGTGATGCTCCCGCCGAGGTGGTTGGGACCCACACCGGCGTTCCGCCGCCTCGACCCCCCCCCTCCCCACCCCGCAGAGAGATTTTGGGCAAGCGGGTGGGAAGACACCGGGATGCAAACCCAGGTTTAGGCGTGAAATCACCCTTTTTAGCATCCCCTAGGGTTACCCCGTTGTGTCGCAGAGGGGACGCCCTGCAACACCTGGGGAGTGGGTGCTCCTTCGACAGCTCGGTTCAGTGACTCGAGCGGTTTCCTGCTGTCAAGAGAGCAAATTAGGAGATCAAATGGAGGAAGAGGGAAGAACAAAACCCACAACCTGCTCTGCTGAACATTGATTCACCGCTCCTGCTTAATAACGTCCCGAACACGACGAGCTAACGCCTCTCTGATCCCTTTGGCTGCTTTTCAGAGTTTGAGCACAGCCATTGCCAATAGTCGCGTACGGGCTTTGGAAATTATGAAAATCTTCTTCGCAGGCATTAGTCGGTATTTTAATAGGTCTCATTTTGGCTAGTTTGCTAAAATATGTAAGCGAGCCAAAAATACAGCGCTCTTTCGGGCCGTCTACAACCTTAAGACCCTCCTCCGAGAGGGATTTCAATGTGAGGCCAAGCGCGAAGAGCTGAACGAGTGCATATGTTCAAAATTACGGTTTTCGACAGAAATTTAGATCTACCAGGTTAAATGCGAAGTGGGACAGCAGTGGGGGTGGGGAGGTTCAGTGTGCAGGAAACATCACTGGGAAACCTGGAATGTAACAGCCAGGATCAAAAGTTAATGGCCTATTTGATGTGAAAAGTGAGCTGGGGATGCCGGCGAAAGGCAGCGAAAAGAGCCGTCCAGGCGCACGCAGGGCGCCCGCACCGCACCGCCCCAGCCCCGCGCAAATGTTTCAGCCTTCAATATAGCGCAGGTAGGAGCACTTTTCTCTGTCGGTTTAGTCTTTAATCCCCTGGGTTTATGCTCCTGAGCGGGGCGGTAAGGTGGCTTTGCCAGCCGTGCTGGCCCCGGCTCCGCGGGGGATGCTTCACCGCAGCTCCCCGCATTTGGGGTCGTCAGTCCCTTGCGTACCGGCGTACCGGCCGCCGTCTGCCGCTCGCAGCCCGCTGAGGAGTCGCGGGTTCCCGCCCCTTCTTTGCCCGAAGCATCGGAGCCGACGACGTGAAGACTGGGTCCCCCGGGAGCCGCAAGCGGGGCTGCGCAGCACGTTACGCGGGGCGGAGCGGAGCAGGGCACGCAAGGGCCGGCGCTGTTACCCCTGCCCGCAGACCCTCTGTGCTCGCCCCGCCTGCGTCAGCCGCAGCAGGGCACAGCGGAGGGTTATGTCTGCTCCTAATTTAGACGTACAGGGAAATAAATGCTCGGGAGGAGACCGCGGGCTCCTCTGCATTGGAAGGCCACGGTCGTGGTTCACTGGAATTCCGGACCGTCCTCACGCACCGTATCGAGGCAGCTCGCTGCTGATGAAGCTAAATAAAAATGCTATCCTTCGGTACAATCGAACTATTTCGGCCATACCAACGTGTTTAATAATATTTTTCTAAAAATAAAGCTCTCCCTTGTACCGTTTTATTTTTTCGGGTTTAACATACGCTTTGAATTAAAACTGTTGACAAGGTTGTAACGAAAATACTGATTGATGTAAACACGGCCTGAAACAAATCCACACCTGATTCGGGTTCTCTGACAATGCTGATTAAAGCCAACCCCCACCTTGCCCCAAGCCCGACCAGGGTCTCCAGCTTCCGGAGAAACTCTGCCGGGGCATAATGGTAATGCAGAATTAGAGCCCAGGGAGGCGCCCAGAAATGCGGGGTTTGAAGAGCTTGTAGCTCCCCAAGTAAAGGCACCGAGACAAGTACATTGAATGCAGTAATTTTCTCCTTCCTTGGTCTTAACCCAGCCTCCAGATATATACAACTGTTGAGAGAAGTCTGAAGTCAGCCCATTGCCAGCGCTCGAATGAAAAGGCGAAGGGAAGCCAAAAATGCCTGTGGTCTCCGTGAACTACATTAAATCACGGAGGGTGTGTGGGGGGTGAGGGAGACTATATTTAGGTAGATAATGAAGCGCGTCAAATGGCAGGGAAAAATCGGTTGCTCTGGACTGTCTAGGATTTCGTGTGTTTTTATTAATTTTCATAGGAGATTTGAAGATTTACGTGCCCTCCCTGTTACAAGAGGAACCCACTCTCTAGACAGAACCCGACGGCAGCTCGGCTCGGTTCGGCCCGGCCAGGCCCTGCAGGAAGCTCCACAGGAGACCTTTACAGCCTCCCACCCCCTCAAGATCCCCCGTGCCCCAGACGCTCCGCTCCCTACCTGGGCCCGGAGCAACCCTGCCCCGGCACAGCCGCTTTGAGCTGTGAACGGAGCCCAGGGAGGCCTGAGCCGCAGAGTAAGGGGGTGGGGGGACGGGACAGGGACCGAGGGTCGCGCCTCACTTTCCTCAGGCCCCGGTGCTTTGGCTGCTGGGTATCTCTGCAGGGGCACCAGGGAGGTTTGATCTCAGCCTCTCAGGCTGGAGAGGCTCAAGGCGGAGGGAGGATGGTGCCGCCTCCGAGCAGCAGCACCGTCCCTGGGTGCCCGGCTAAGCAGGGCAAGTACAGCCCAGGTCCTAATATAAAGCAGCTGCTCTTGCAGCCTTCGCGTCTCCTACTACTCTCTCCGTCCCGTCCCCCCTGGCCTCGCTTCTCCTTTCCCCTCCCAAGGGCGCTGGCTCCAGCGGGAGCCACCGGGGCCGGCTAAACAGGAAGGTCCTGCTGGACGCCCGGGAGGGTCCCCCCGACCCCGGGGGGAGAGGATGGGCCGAGGGGAGAGCGCTTCACGGAGCGGTTCCCGCCCACCCCCCTGCGCAGGAGAAGGGAAGAAGCCCACAGCAGGAGGGATGCCCACTGCGATTTTTAGCCTCTAGTAGAGACAGTTTGTGGGTTTTTAAAATTAATTCAAAGCTCACGCGGGCATGATCTGCAGTGGGATCACAACGGCTTTAGCCTAAATCACGAACCAGAACTTCAGATGCCCCAGCGACAGCATCACTGACAACTGTCAGCCCCTTTCCCCCGAGGTACCATTGCCCCCCACCCTTTGGGGTCGCCAGCCTTGCAGGGACACAAGGAACTTGTGTGCAGCCGGGGGTTCCGCGGCGCTGCGCGGAGACGGCTGCGCAGAATGATCCCGCGGGGCGAGCAGGTGCTACTGGACCGGCGTGTCCCTGCGGGCTTCGCCGATCCTGTTTATTATCTGGGGTTTAGATTTTTTTTCTAGGTTTGGGTTTTGCTTGTTGAGTTGGGTCTGTTTTGCTTTTTTTACATTGTCGTTGTGAGTTATGTGCGTGCGTGCATGCGTGTTTTGTTAGGGCTTTTTTGGTTGTTTTTTGTGGGTTTTTTTGGCTGTTTTGCCAGATTTCCATGCAGCGCTGACCGCGGGCTGCGCCTCACCCCACACCCAGATTTGACCTACGTGCCGGTCGCAGCCCGAGCTCCTCTGCGCTGCTTTTAGTGCTTATTCTTCCTTTTTTTTTTTTTTTTTTTTTTTTCCTCCACGGTAATATAGACACACAGATATACGGACGGCTCTGGCCAACATCAGGGCTTCAGACCGGTTAGCCTTCTTTGTTAGGCGAAGAGGCGTCATTAGGTGCCCATTAGCGGGGTTAGCGCGTCACGGTGCGCGTCATCAACCCAAATCACAACACTCTGCACTGTTGTAGTTGCCCTGCGCTTCCCTCCACCGTCTTCTCGGCCGTCAGCAGCCGACGAATTATCCCGCCAAGGACAGGAGTGACAGCACACCCACGGGTGTAATATCGTGTCGATGTTCAGTGGCTGACGGTGGGGGTACCGGCCAGATGAACGAATCGAGGTTTGGATCCAAACCTGCCCTCCCAAAATGACAAGGCACAGGCAGCCCAGGTGGCTCTGGGCTGCCGTTCACGGTTACTACTTTATTGCAACTCGTAGTAGTGCGAATTTTCACATCAGCCCCCTCGTTCTTATGCTGTTCCATGGGAAGAACGAATAGAAAAGAGGCTTTCAGGATGGAAGTTTTACTTACCGGGCACTCAGAAGTGTAAAAAAACAAAACAAAAACACACCATACCACGAAACGAAACAAAACCCCGAGCAAACAAGAAGCAACCACTCCCCACTCCCCACAAAGAAACAATGGTAACAGTTAACCCCAGATACCAAAAAGAATTTAAAAAAAAACAAAACAACCAAACCCAACACAAAAAATCCAAACCAAAACTAAACGAATTAACCAAAAAACCCCAAACCAAACCAAAACCTCCAAGAATCAAACCAACCAAAGGAAAAAAAAAATCCAAAATCCAAACCCCACAACAAAACCAAACCAAATAAACAAAGAGACAAACCCCCCCAAACAATACAGTGCAAAATCTATCTGAAACATAGAACACTGCATGCAGAAAGCAGAGCTGTCCTGATCTCCGAGCCACCGAGAAACATTTCTCTTCGTACTAGAAGGGGGAGAAAGAGTTGTGCCGAGGATGTTCTCGTCTGACACTCTTTACCGCTCCTATGGCAAACTCCGCGGTTCCCGGCTGCTCGGAGTAACAAGCATCCATCTCAAAGTGGACAAACGACACTGTTTAATATGCTGGTTATGCAGGTAAAAGTGCAGAGCATTTAATCGCTGTAGTTATTCTTAGGTTAGGATCAAGGAAAAGGGCGATTATCTTTCTCAGCCCCCAGCCGCAAAGCTGCAGATTTCTCCCTTCCCGACCTCGGTCTGGCACCCACAAATGACTTGAGTGTGCGTCTGCACCCTAGAATATGACAGCGTGGAAAATGCATTATTTCCTGAAATAACAAACAACCAGCTTGTTCAAACAACCCGGCTTTTTCTGTTTTTTGTGTGTGGAGGAGTGCTTACACCAAGTCTACTCAGGTTTCCCAAGCATAAAAAAAGCTGTAAACATTGCAAATCACCTAGAAGTGTTGGGTTAAATTCTATAAATCTAGAAACAGGCACGCACTGCGTTTTTCTAGGGGAAGAAGTAGATATATATTAGCAGGATATGCTGTTAAAGACAAAATATAGTGAAGGGGGAAATAAAGGAAGAGAAACTGAAATGGTATTGGAAGAGTCTTGACTCTGTTAAGCAAGGCAACAGTATCTTCTTTCGGTGTCACTTGATGAGAACATAAAGAGACACATATTGTGTCTGTTTTTCTCAGTTTTCCAATATCCCCCACTCATATAACACTGGCAAGTTTCGACAGCTATTGCCAGGGCTCGAGTTGGTTTCCCTCAAGTGAAGAAATGCATCTTGAAGTGGGAAATCTGCCATTGGCTAACCACAGTCAGAGATGTCTGCTGGGATAAACAACATTGTTAATTCCTTCAAGCTCCATCTGTGGAAATGATAAAGTGCAGCCATTATGGAAGACTGCAAGGTTAAATTAATTAGGTTCCTCCATTATGCTGCTGTCTTCTGAAGATGATTGCTATTTCCCTCTTAAATGTCATTATTCCTAGATCTATCTAGCAGCTGATGCAATTAAAATGAACATAATGTAAATTTAACAACACAAATAACACTTTCGCCCACGTATGTTTGAATGGGGCACGCAAGGGCTATATGGCAAGCTCCCACTTTCCCCCGTAAACATCTGATGTAACCTTAAAAAAAAAAAAAAAAAGAAAAATTCAAACAAACCAGTGCGTATTTGGATACCTTTCTTCTGCGAATTCTTGGATCAATACTTTTGCTTCATGTTTTCATGTTCTCAGTAATGTTAAGGGATCCAGTTACAAACTCTTGCCAGTAAGAAAGAAAATATGCCCCGCTGTGCACCCTCCTAAACACTTCTAAGAAATAGTGTTTTCTTTTCATTTGGAATGACAATTTTGTTTGTCTGCTCTGCCCCAGCGAGCGAGACTATAGATTATTAGTAGACACTTTTAATTCCCCACCATAACGCAGGCGGATGGCTTGGCGGGGATGGGTGGGGGGCGAGGGCACCCGGGGGGGACCGGCAGGGCCGCCGGGGCTGGAGTCGGAGCCCACCAGGGCCGGGCCGCTGCCTCCCTCCCTCCTTCCCTCCCCCCCTCCCTCCCACCTCCGGGAGCCTCGGCCGTGCTGCCCTCCCTGTCACCGCGCTGCGCTGCGACTATTTAATTATTTTGTTTTATTTTACTTTTTTATTTTACTTTGGTTTTAAATTTTATTTTATTTATTTTCACTTATTTGTTATTTTATTAATTTTAATTTTTATTTGTATTTTTAATTTAATTTTTTTTTATTTTTACTTATTTACATTGATTTTTTTTTTTTTTTTTTTTTTTTTAGTATTTTATTTTTTTTAATGTTTTATTTCTTTAAGGAAGAAGCGTGTTTTTCTCTAAGTCTTTGCAATCCTTCATGGGTCATTATGGCTTAATGCAATTAACGTAACCTTTTGTAACCCAATATCAAGTACTTCCAGGACAAATCTTTAAACAGATCACTAATCGTAAAACAAGTTATGGTGTCTGGGAGTAAAAAACCGAAGCTATTTGCTATTCCCCCTGATACTTCCAGGCTTCTCCTCCTCCTTTCTTGCTACCTCTCCCATCCCGGGTTTATGGGGTCTGTCGAAACGCTGCTTTATGTTACTCTTACCCCACTCTTAAATTCTATTTATTTGTTTATTTAGTGCTCTCTATTTAGCCACAAAATACCTTGAAGGAGTTAAAAAACGCCGGTGAGGAGGCGGGAGGTTGGTATTAAGGTGAGTATCCCCCAGCCACCCCCCTCCCCTCCGCCTCCCCGCCAGCTCCCATCACGCCACCGCTCCGGGGGCCCGAGGTGCGGCAGGGCTGGGGGGGGTAGGGGGAAGAGGTTCGTGGCCGCTGGGTCCTAAGGGACAGTGGGACATCCATCAGCAGCACCCATCGAGCAGGGTGCCCTCTCCTGCCCTAATTCTAGGGGTATTTCTTTCAACGGAGTCAGGCGCTTTCCTGCTCTTTGGTGGAAATTGGTCAGGGGAGCCCTGGGCTGGGGGTGGTAAAAGAAGAACTGTAAAACGTGTCACTACATTCACAAATATAAATATTTTTTTCTCCCCCTTGTAAAGCTTTCTGCGGCCCCCACAACGCAACAGGTTTGGCTGAGAAGTTTATGTTTTGTTTAATGATGAATGGCATTTTCTGGCCTGCTCCTTGGTTCCTCCTGCTGTGCAGCCTGGGGGTAAATCTAGGTGGGATATTGAAATTCAGTTCAAATGTCACACTGATCATGGTTCAAGGTAGCAGAAGATCTTAATCCCAATTTAGGTGTATTCCTGAGTATTTATGAATATATTTATATAGGTGGGTGTTATGTGAGTGTTTTGTTGGGCATATTCATGCTTCCTACACCAAAAAAGGCCCATTTTGGTGCTGTGGAACCCAGTGCAAAAAATGGAATGAAAAGAAGCTGGAATTAAATCATGCAGGAATTCTGGTTCAGGGAAATTACATCCTAGCATTTAAACTATTAGATTCTGTTTGGATAAATTATTTAATTCACCACACGACATCTCTATACTTTAATTTTCCTGATCACTTGCGTGGAATTGGTCTTGAAATCTCTGATTTCAGTTTTACAGCTGAGTTTTCATTTGTAGCCCTAGTTATCCGTGAGGAAAAGGGATTCCTCCAGGAACCTGCCAATGCAGGAAAACAATTTGAGTAATTTGGAATGTCACAAAGTACTTGTGCATTATACTGCATTTATGAAGCAGTCCTTAAAATGTGTCATCTTTTAGTGTTTTGTGTTGGACCTTCATACGTGAGGAACAGGGATGAGCTCAACACGTTTATTACAGTGATGGATTTTCCAACGAGGATGTAGCAAAGTTAATATGTAAAAGATCTCAGTTGTAGGTTTATGAAAGGAAAAAAAGATTCACTGTGGCCTGTCTGTTTTTGGAGAGACTGACAGGTTTTCAAAGAAATCCTGCAGAATGCACAATGCGTTCACCTTGTCTAGTTTAATACAGGCAAAAAATGATTAGAGTGTGTGTTAATACTTGCTGTACACATGACGTACAAAGCCAAGCCTCAGAACAGCTTAAATGTTGATATACCCAGCTTGAAAAAAGCTTGTCAAATAAATCAAACCGTTCTGGGGGCAAACCCATGTTGTTTTTAAACCACAGAGTGGGGCAGTGGGCGTGGTTACTCCCATGGTCGAATGGTGAATGTATAGATTTAAAATACATTTTGCCACACTGGTTTCCAGAGGATTGTTTTGGCTTCGTATTCTGATGCCATGAGCCAAAACTCTGGTCAATGTTTTGACAACAGAGCCAGGAAAAACAAAAAAGGCTTAGCCTGTGAAAAAAAGAAATGAAGATATAGTGAAAGAAAACAGTAGTCTCTCTGCCACTGCCTTACTCAATCCATATGTGGACTTAAACACAGGAAATACCCACCATTCACCGCAATCAAACCAAGGGCTTGTGCATCAGAACGTGCCTTGTGGAACTAATTGGACTCTATTAAGATTGTCATTGACATACAAAAGCATTTCAAAATTAGAAATCAGATCATTTAAAGAATACAGACAAAAAAGATAATCTGCTGCAAGGGTGTTATACTTTTTTTGAATAAAATACATTCACAACACTACAGTCTTATGATGTGCTTTTCACATGTTTTGGTTTTTTTTTTCTAAATGAATCATCATCGTTTGTGATGTCTGTGTTGTTAAACTCTTCATGCTTTTAATTTTAAAGTATTTCCAAAACTGACTGATCACTTCGGAGTACAACAAAATCCAAACATCACTGATTTAAAATGCTGATAAACAAAGTGCATGGTACCTTTCATACAGGCAAAGTTTACCGAGAAAACACAGCTACAAATAATAGGTCCTAGAGTAATTTATTTATTTTTCCATTTTATAGACTTGAATAAAAACAACATTTGTCCCTGCCCAACAAGTATTTGGCTAAGTGGTTTTTTTAGCACTTCCATGCCAGGTATCTCCTTGTGAGGTTTTGGTGATGCTTTTCCTGACCACATTTTTTTAAAACTGTGTTATTGTATTTAGATTTTAAGGTTGGTGAGTTACTATGGCCTGACAAAACAATGTTGTGATTACTAATTAAATTAATCTTCTGGGTAATTGTCATTGAATTCACACTCCTGTGATCTTTGCATGTTTGATTTATCTTTCTAGACAGTTTTGCATCAAATCAGGAGAACCATTTATTCTCCAGTTGTACAGTGCTGTACTGTGATTTAAGTTACTTGGCCCTCCAGATAGAGGGGGGGGGGGGTACCGAGGGTATGGGGGGCTGACATTTTCTATGATTTTCAAGTCATCAAATATGGCTGCTGTACAGCTGTCTAATAAAAATAGCAATTCTTCCACATTAACCACACATGATGCTGTGGCAGGACTAGGGACATGGATTTTAAATGTTTTGGATTCTGTCTGTGCCTGAGAATTAATTTTTTTTCTTCATTTTTTTGCCTCTTTGATCCCCTTTAGTAAGTGAGTCATGTATCAATCAAATTTCATTAAAAATTCCTGTTCAAAGATTCATATATTTGAAACTCTTGCAAGAGCAGACCCGTTGTCACAAAACAAGAGTTACAGTCACGATTTCCAAATGTTGAAATCCCGTGGATTGATATTTGTAATACAGGTAGCAGAACTTCAACACCTGAAGCTGTATGTCCAAGCCTTACATTTGTCCATAGTGATTTTAACCCACTGTCTATGAATAACATAATGGCAGTAGAAGCTTATTCTTTTTTGCTCCCTTGTAGAAATCTCGTTTTCCTTGCCTGGTCCACAGGCTTGAATGAGGCTCACGATGCCAGAGGGTCATGGTTCAATTTTCTCTTTTTTTCCTTGTGTAAAATGCACTGAGAGTACCCTAACTCTTCCTCCAGAGTTGGTCCACAGATGCCACCTCCTCATCCCCACTACCCCAGCTACTCTTCTGTCTGAACCACCAGCCTTATCCTGATATTTTTGGAACTTTTGTAGATTTGACTCCAAAATTTATGAACGATTCCTTGCATTTTATGTGGTCTGCTGGGGAAAAGAGTGGGGAGAAAGCTTGTGTGTAAACATGTAAAATGGGATGACTTTACAGGCATGAGTCAAATCTGATTGTAATGTAAACACAACTGATTATTTTGTTGGTAGATGTCTGCAAAGTGTATTTGGAGTAGGACAGCCTATATGATATATTCAGAAAGCAGCTGAATGTGTAATAGATTAAGAACAGACAAAACAGTTATTTCCCCATAAATAAAATCATTCATTCTCTCTATGATTCTTAATTTTTTTTTTTTTTATGTGAAACACTATATATGTAAAAATCTGGTCTGAACAAAACTCTCAGCCCCATCCACATATCTACCAACATTCCTGTGGAAACAAAAAAGAAAACAGAAAAGTTTGGCTTCTTGAGATCTGGACTGTGGACAGATGCACCATCATTCATTTTTAAAAATGAGAACAAGGGACTGTAGGCACTAAGATCAGATTTGGGAATTTGTACTGCTGGCTTTGGAGTGATAGCAAGTAAAAATCACCCCTGAAGGTCAACATAATTAAGTTTCTAAGTTATCCATGTTTTTCCTGATGGAATAAACATTAGGCTGATGTGCAGTGGGGGCCATAACATTTAAAAGTTTTGGCTTCTTTGTTGACTTTGCAGCAGGATTTCCTTGGCCATTGCACATTACAGTTCTTTGCAATGTGAATGTGTGGACTGTTACATTTTATTTTGCTTTTTTCATATAGGCATCTAAATATATATAAAATGGTGCCACTCTTTAAGGAAACGAGAACAACAGACATCAGAGATAAACTGTGAGAGAAAAAGAAGTTGAAGTAATAAATGGGAGGGGGGCTAAGAAGAAAGGCAGAGATAAATGTACAAATTTATGTACTTATTTCCTCTGAGTGACACTTGATGAAATCTATAAATTACAACACACACAAGAGCAAAGCCTTCACTAGACACATCTGCATTTCATCCACCCCATGCTGATCTGGTGTCTTGCACCTCCGCAGCATTTAATTGGATGCCATGGAGATAGGCACAGAAAAGAGAGGAGAGATTTGTAATTAAGATGCAGTAAGCCAAATTAAAACCAGTGTGAAAATATGAACTTGAGCGAGGATAATAGTCTCAGAAAAAATAATTTACATTTATCCATGGCATCAGAATGCCAAAAGCAGTGGAAGCTGTCTTGGACCTACTGTATCTGGGTGCTGGCATTAGTGTGCAGGACTTGAATTTAAATCCATCCTCCTGATGCTGTCAGTTATGCCTATGGACCAGTCTTTGAACTTGGTTACTTTAAAGAAAGGTTTTTAATTCCTCAAAATCATAAATACCTTTGCTGATGAGTCACGTGAACACAGTGGTATGGACTTAAACCCATTCCCTTTCGTTTGTTAACATACAGTATCAGTAATAGTTGTGGGTTGTTTAGTATAAATTAGACAAGACTACTGAAGGCAGTGGGATTTCTCTTACAGGACATTGCAGAGTTCTTAAAATAAGCATGTAATCTAGAATTAAGTCCAAATCAGTTAGGCTGCCTTGGGAAACATACTACTGCAGATAAGTGAGAGATCCTCAGCTGATGTAAACAGATGTGGTTCTATCAATGTGCTCCCCACACAGCTGTGGGTTTATCTCCATAATAATCCACACACTGGAAAGTGCTTTTCCCCCCCACTGACCATCCGACTCCCTGCTGTGTTGTCCATCCTTTTGGGACATGACATCTACAGAGCTTAAAGTGTATGTAGTCTGTATGTAGGGAATGCAGCTGTCAGTGTGTAAGAAAGTGTATAACTGGATCAAAATAAAAATAATCAATTTGTGTCTGCTACTCTGCATCTTTAGTGAAAAAAAAAAAGGTATCACTTTACACATTGCATTTTCTAATATTTCAGAATAAATGGCCTAGAAAAATCCAAATGTTATTTTTAGCCCTGTTTTCTCTCTCACTCTCCCATTCTTCCCCCTACCTCCTCCAGTCCCCACAAAAACTCAGGCCAATTCCAACCACATTTGAGAGAGGAGGCAAACTCTTAAACATTGTTAAGTTCCACTGACTGCCATGAAAATTTGTGGTTGGATGGAAGAGAAAAAATACATTTACTCTTCCAGGTAACTTGGCACCTACACTGCAAAGCCAGCTTTGCTTCTGCCTGGCAATGGCCACATGCACGATGGATGCTCATGGCCACACATTGGCAGGCTCAGCAGTAAACTCATGGCTCTGGGCTGGCTTCAGGCTGTGCTCTCTCTTGCCAAAAGGGATTATCAAGTAGGGCTGTGAGAAATGAATAAGGTTAATATAGCAGTAAAGTATAGAGGATATAAGACTCAAGGATACAGGGGAACAGGCTGTTAGCTACATACAGAACAGCTTGTTTTTTAAATATAACTTAGGCAGTTATTATATTTTTTCCTAGACATTGATCCCCATGTTTATGAACTATAATCCTTGGATAATTTGTCACTTTCAAAAAATAGTAGCATTCCATCTTCGTGCTATGGTTCTTTCAATGAAATGATTTAATGGAAACAGGATCTATGGTTAACTGGATCAATTGCTGTTCATATTCTTCACTGCAGAGTGCATGCATTAGCTTTACAATCCTTCCTATTATTTTGCATATGCATCTTAAGCATTGCTGAAGCTTACAAGTTATTGATATCCACAACATTTTTAATTAGAATGAAAAATTAGGAAATGACCCATAAAAAAATAAAAGAGGAATAAAGTATCCTGATAGACATACACAGTTAAGCCTTTAACATCTCTTTAGCTGTAGTTTTTTCTTTCAGAATAAGCAATGTGGAGCTGGCTGGGGAGAGGTGAAGCACTGTCTCACTTGGGACTGGACTCCTTAGGGTCCCTTTTACAGACCAGGGAGAGAAAAAGTAGCTTTCTAAGGAAAGTCAATACAAGAATACCGTTAGGAGCCCTGAATTGCTGCCTGGAGCAACCTCTCTTTTGCTGATTGTGTGGGAGCTGGAAAGATCACAACCCCAGCTTAGGCACTGCCTTCAAATGCCTTCAGATGGATGGCGTTAACAGCAGATCAACAGCCACAATAACATAACAAAAGGTTTCTTTTCCCTTCTGGCTGAGCCCAAAGAAATATAACTTCCCTGTGAAAGAAGGTGATTAGTACCCTCACTACAGTCTGCCATCACTTCTCCATCCAGCCCATGCCAGGGGGGCAGAGGTGGCACTGGCCATGTGCAGGATGGACACTGAGGTTCCCTCATGGGCTCTGTTCACCTCCTCTTCACTTCTTGACTCAGGAGCCACCCTTTGATATCCTTTCCCCTGCACTACCTTTCCTGCAGTGCTTTCACTGAGGCAATTGCCACCTTCTCCAAATGGATTTCTCTTGTTGCTTCTCCATTTCTTGTCTTCTGTGGTCACTTGCTCCTTGGGACAACATCCACCTCTAGTTTCCTAGAGCCTCTGGAGCTCCTTGGTACTTCCCTTACTCTGCTCCTTTCATTGCCTCTCCCCTTCCTCTCTCCCTCAGTGTCTTAAAACTTTCTTCTTTCATTGCCCCCTTTCTCCTTTTCCAACTCATCCCCAGGCAACTGAATTAATTTTCATGTTTTGTTTTTTTTGTTTTTTTTTTTTTATTTTTATTTTTTTTACCATCTCTGTGAGTCTGGCTACCAAGTCCTGACAACATTCTTCTTTTTTCATCTCTGGGATTCTCAGATGTCTCACCTCAAGTCTATCCAACATGCATTTGCCAACATTTTCTGGATAGATCTCATTGCAATTTTTTCACTATTTAAATTAAATTAAAAAAAAAAAAAAGAAAGAAGGGAAAATCTCGGGTCTCCTTTCTTAAGTATATGAAGGGGATGTGGCATAACAGATATGAAAGATAAAACTTGCTTTATCCTAAAGTGCAGACTAGGCTGTATATATTTATATGTAGCTGCTATGGTGATATTTATAACAAGTCATTATCTTTCATGTGTAATAATATGTCAGATATGCAGGGACTTAAACGTTTTACTGCTAGACATTACCTGTACTTTTCTTAGTTTTATGTTGAAATTTCCACATATTCCTTAAAACAATACTTTCTTTTCCAATATGTGTTTTCCAAAGCTGTATTTTTGTAAATCACTATAAATTATAACAAATTTTGTGGGAGAGAATGATGGCAATGGAAATGCTCATTCCTCCTAAGCAGCCTTTGTTTGAACTGGCAGAAGAAAACTGAAATCCTTCTGCTGTGTGGATTGTGCCGTGGGTTAGAGAAGAGATAGAGAGAGATCTCTGTCCAGAAGAGTCTCGTTAGGCTGAAACTAAGAAGGTGACTCCTCTCCAGAGAATAACTGAAAATAGTTCCATCCAGTTCCATGGGTGGTGATGAGCCATGTGGAGGATGGATAGGTCAGGGGTGGGAGAGAGGAGAGAGACACAGAGGGGAGAAGCAGACAGCATGAATCAGACAGTTGTCATTTTGCTACTGATGATGGGAGCTGTCTATTGGCTCCAAAAGGAAACAGCTGCATTTATTTCTATGTTATGCTGGACACCAAACTAGATAATGGAAGCTGTCCCTCTAATGTGAAAGAGCATGAGTTTTTACACAAAGATCATACTAATTTATAGGTCTGATGACCTTTTGCTACAGTGGCAGCTCCTGTATGTGTACAGCCAAATGAGATGTCACACACCATGTCCTCTTGTGGTGCAGGGAAGATAACCAAAGAAGCAAAAGATGACAAATCTATCCATGAAAAAGTGTAAGAGAACAAAATTTGAGCACACACTTCACTGGCATTAAGGTACAGACAGAAGTATACTACTTTTTATGTTGTATTTAATCCTTTGGCTGAATACCAGAAAAAACAATCCTTTTGTTTGTTGAAAGCTTTTATTTTCAGCTGCCCTAAATCCAATATTTTCTTTTAAAAAATCTCACAAATGTGAAAAAAAAAAAATGTTCTGTTGCCTCAGATCCAGTGGTGGAGAGCTGACACGCCAAAGTCATCCTTCTGTCCAGTAAAGATTTCTGCAATGTTTGTCTTCCAAGTAGAAGATTCTGTAGAATTATAAGATATACTTCACACATTTGTTTCAAAGACCAATTCAGGAACGTTTAACATCTGGAAAACTTTGAAAATACAACGGATTAATTTCTGACCACGCATGGCTACAGCATGACCAAGGCTATACCTAATCTAACAATGGAGAAATCAATTTTCTAGCTGCTTCATGTGGCTGAGACGCTACCTTTCCTGCATATCCTCCATGAAGCAGGCCCAAGGACAAGTGGAAGAGAGGATGGGCAGAGGACTGGGGTTTTGCAATATGTATACATCCTCACTACATTTAGCCAGGGGCTCTGAGCACAATTACTTCATCCATCCTGGCGTTCCTGAAGCGTGACCTCAGCTCACTTTGGCTTCAGTTTGTGTTGAAGGTTCTTAGCAGGTGCTGGCAGCTCTGTGGATGTGACACAACATATATAGCTCTCTCTTCATCCAAGAGCCAGGATCAGTTTCATGCTGACCCTGCAAATTACATTTGCACTATGTGGAGTTTGTCCTGTTGTTGTTGTAGCTTGGATGATCTAAGTTTACAACCAAGTCAAGGCCTGTAAGGAGAGCTGGTATATTTTACTAGACTTAACTGAAGCAAAATAGTAAAAAAACCCTATCCATGGGGCTTTCAGAAGCAAAGGTCTGTCTCATCCTTCTCTAATGGCAAATAAGAAGTGCTAAAGGGCTTGTGTCACTAGAGATGTACTATCGCCTGCTACATTTTCATTATAAATGTAATTTTTTCCCAGTAGTCTTTCCATGCATGTTTAAGAGCTACTTCCCCATGGTGGCCATTCATAACAACACAGGGGCACCAATTTGAAATAAGTCTTTTCTTTTGTTCAGCCATGCTCACAAATGCCTGTTGCAATGATAAATGACAAATCTGATGGGATGCAGCAGCATGCAGCAAACAATCCTGTGTGGAAGTGTCAGGACTTCCTCCAGGCATCGGCCGAGATGCTTTGCTTCAGCTGGAGTCCTGCCTCTCAGCAAACCACCCCTTCAGCATGCAGTGCTTCTGTTTGTGCCAGGAGATCTTAATCTGCTCTGAAATCCACCACAGGGTTTTTATTCAACTAAACTTTCTTCCATATGGCAAAATTAGTGCTGGTCACAGATGCTGTGTATACAGTAGCAGGTAGTACAGGCTGGTAGGAGCAGATCAGTGGAGCAAATCTATTGTTGCTGAAGATCAGGCATGTCTCAGAGGGGGTTTGCTTTGGGCTGGTTTGTGCCTGGGTCTGGGACCTGTTAGCTACCTGTCAGCTTTTGGAGTGTGTTAGGTGCAGCCCTTGCGCACATCTGGCTCAATTTCACCTAAAAAATGTGCATTGAATGTGATCTTATACTAATCTGTACTGAAAAAAAAAAAAAAAAAAAAAAGCAAAAAAAGCAAAGCATAGTGAAAGGGAACTACCAGGAGATTTGTGCAGAAATGCACTTCTGAATCTAACACATGCCATGCTATGTAGCATGGCTCATCAGAAAGGCCACGTCCTTCATGGTGCACCAGCACGTCTTCAGCTTGGCATTTATTTCATTTTCTCCAAGAGGCACATATTCCTCCAGGAAGACTTGGGATGTGGATAGAAACTTTTGCTTCTGACATTAAAATAACAATAATAAAAACAAAAGGTGTTTAAGTAAGTCAGCTTCTAATGAAATTATTCTAACACCATCAAGTTAATTTTACTCCTGAAACTGGGTTACGATGCCATGGGTCAGTCATCTGTGAGTGTGCATGCAGAAACTTGACTAACCCAGAAGGTACTTTTTAGGGTGAAGTCCTAGTTAGACTTTATATTTTAGTATCTGTACAGAAGAAAATATCCTATTTTTAGCATATGGTGATGTAACCATAAGCTTTTAATAACAAACAAATGGGTGTGATGCATTTGCTAGACCACTCCTCCCCCTTTAAAAAAAAACAACAAGCAAATCAATTCCAAAAAAACAGTACTGCACCCCCCCACCAAAACAAAACAAACAAACAAAAATTATTATAAGCACTTTTAGAAGCCTATAATAATATGCTCAAGAGAAGGGAGTGAGAAACAGTGCTGTGAAACAAGGCTGACCATACTGACCCTAATGAGAGATGTTTTAATTTTTGTAGTGGAAGTAACATGCCTTAAAAGCCTAAAATGTTTAACCATCTCATCTTTGCTAGAAAGTTTAATCTCCAGCCTAAATGAAAAATATAGAAAGTACTAGAAGTGCAATTGCTCCAGTAATGGGAAGGTGGAACTAAGTGCCAAGAAATAAATTAAGAAGAAATTCTTTTTTTTTTTTTCCTTACTGCTACAGTTAGGAGAGTATAGCTATCTATGAAAGTAGTCCCATTGTTTGTGGCCAGAAGATGCTGCTGTTTTCCTGCATGTGACTTTATTCAGACACTTTTGTAATATTGTTGTTAAGCTTAACTAGAAGAAATTATATTAGGAAGCATTGTATTATTTTATTATTAATATTATTTTGGTTGATAATTGATTCTGTTTGCTGATTCCACCTTAGGGGGTTTATGGACACTGTGTGATTGGGAGCTTCAGCAATCCTGAAGAAGAAATTTGCAAAAATTGTGACGATTTTTTAATAATTCCAGTGCCTGAACACATTGTAAATAAGTAATGCAAACTATGAATACGGAAGACGAAAACAGTAGTTTTCCAGTGTCTTCATAAACCATTAAATATTTCTTACAAGCCAAATAAAATGCTTTGTCTATGCCAAGCATTATTCCATGGTAATTTTTCATTATTCTGTATCCATGTGCACGAGCCACTTACTCCTGTTCGTAGCCGTCCAGCGGTCTAGACAGACAAATCTTTGGAGATCTATTCATTCTGATGGATTTATCAGATTTCCACCCCCGTTTCCCCTGTCCTCTGCTTTCTTTCTAATTTTTGTTCCCTTTTCACTGTTGTGCTGGCTGAGGCAGGTTGCCGAGGTAGGTCCCCATAACTAATTCTGTGGCATCAGGGCGAGCAGATCACTTACTTGCCTTCTCTTTCTTTTAGTTTTGTTTGAAGTGACCCCCCACCTCGTTCTTAATATTATATGGATGCTGGCTGCCTCTGCAGTACATTTAAAGCCTGTATGGTACCTACAATATGCTACCACTGAGGAGCACAGAAAAATAACTCCTTCAAGCTCCTGAGGTCCATCTTTAACACAACGCGTGTTCGTGCTGCACCCACTTGTTTATAGCATGTAGGATGCATATCCAGCAAGCTTAATATTGCACTCTACAAAAAAATGTTGTTGAAATAAGATTGTTAAAAAGGGCTTTAATAAAGCTGTTTTCTAACACGGTAATTTTTGTTTATTTTCAGAGTTCAAGAACACAGTGCCTCGGTAGTTCTGCAGTCCCGGATGTGTAAGATATTTAAAAATCAATTCCAGAAACCAAAGCAGTTTTACCCAAGGTACATCAAGGGCTAGATTCCAGCCACACATTCAGTATAAATAATGTAAAGCCATCAGTCACATTTTATAGTAAGCAAAATAAAATTGAAGAAGTAAAGACAAGCTAATAAAATAATTAATGCTAGTGGAAAATAACTGGTATACAGTAACAAATAAGTTTCTGTAGACATACCACTTAACTCTAAAAAAATATATACATACATATATGATGGCTACAAATGAGCTTGTGATTTTCATCCAAAAGTATTTGAGCAGGAAGTAAGACATTTTCCCAGTGGATGAAATAACATTCATTTTTGCCAATCTAAGCAAGGCAGATTTAAATTTTATGTGTGTCCAACTGCTTGTTCCCCCTCAGCTAATAACCTGCCTGCTGGAAACATTTCAAATGAAAAGGAGTTCACAGTTCCTAAGCCCAGCTCTGAATATATCTGCCATGCATGTAAACAAGTAAACCATTATGTTTCTTGTTGAGATAAAGAATACCATGATAAGTGGGGACTTTTACAAAACAAAGGGCTTCCTATTGCGAGTGTGGATAATCTTCCAGAAAACCCTGTGTTTTGGCAAATCACACCAGATTAATCTATTAGGCATCTCCTTTCATCATCAAATTTCCGCTGCCTATCACAGTGGCTGCCTTATCAAGCACCCTTTTCTCAATAGCCAGCCCATTCCTAGGATTTCAGGTGCTGGCCTTCCGTGCTCGGAAAACAGGTGTCCCCACTGTTTTCAGGCAGGAAAGGTCCCTGCACAGAAGCCTGGGAAAGGGCAGGGGTATCAGCCGCTGTTCTACCTGAAGGAACAGGTAACAGGAAACTGTTGATTCAATGCGCCGAACTTAATTGGCAGGCATTAGTCAGCACTGAGTGTTTTTTGTGAATTAAAAATCCTCAGAAGAATTCTTCCCGACAAAAGTCGTCAAAGAGAGGAAGATAGGTGCCCAGAGATGCCCTCCCAGGAGCAGCCAGTTCTTGTAACTCTATTTTAAGTGCCACATTCTCTCGGCGTATTCCAGAAAACACGAGCTAGGAGCCGAGGGCAAAGTGTCAAGCTTGACACGGTTATGTATAGTGTCTGAGCTGTTAGGCAAATTGCCTGTATTCACAGGGAAATGGATTTCAAATCTCAACTAAAGGCTAATATTCCAAACCAATTAGTATGATAGATCAGGTTTTCAAGATCTCAGTGCCTCCCCTGACCAGACTTTTTTTTTTTTTCTTGGAGTTAATGAAGCTGGGCATACGGTTTCTGACCAGACTATCCATCTGTAAAACAAGGCTGTGCACTTGGTCAGCCAGGAACACCACAATGTGGAGCGCAGACGGAGTTGGGGATATAAAGAATGGCATTTTAAAGTTGACAGAGAAATATATTTTACAGGAGACAATAAAATCTCACTCCTCTTATTCAACTTTCAATTCTTATCTCTTCTCATCCAGGCAGCATCAAGCAGCTCTTGTCCTGGCGGGTGTCTCAGTGCCTGCCTGCCTGCCTTCTCTGGCAGAAAGGCCTTCATTCTCTGCTCCTGAAAATTTGGCTTGTGCAGACTTTACTGTAATAAACCCAAGGCAGGCAGGAAGGCTGATGTAGTGACAGCAGGAAGAGCCAGTCTGCTCGCAGCTCCTTGCTTTGACAGCAGGGCTGCTCAGAGGCACCGGGATGAGCTCCCAGCTCTGCTGGGTGGGTAGGAAGCATTTGATAAGCACATGCCTGCCCTTCCGGGACTCCACAGCACAGGCTTTGTTTCATCTACAGATGATTAAATGGTCTACGGGGCAATTACGAACCAAAGGAAGGAATAGCAGCTCTCTCCAGGTTTCCTCAATCAGCACGATTGAATTTCTCAAAGGAAGGCAGCAGTAGCAGCGGCAGACTCAATGACTTTTCCTGAAAAATGTTCCCCAGTTTAGGATTGAGCTTTCATTTAACTACTTGCTGTTTCATTTTATTAAGTGCAAATTGTGGCTTAATAGATTTACAGTTGCCATAAACTTCGGCATCATGAAAGCTGTCAGAGTGGCCAGTTGCACAGTGTATTACTCCTATGATGCTAGGAAGGGTGACCTGGACAAACCAGGCACCAAGAAAGTCTGCAAAGTGTTTAAATGGGTCTGTGCATGGTTTTTTTGTTTTGTTTTGGGTTTTTTGTTTTTTTTTTTTTTTTTTTTGTAAGGCAGACAGAGCTGAAACACAAGCAGTCACTCACAATAGCTTCTTTTTTTCCTTCTAGTGGGAGGTGTCCCTGTCCACACAGGGGGGTTGCAACTAGATGATCTTTAAGGTCCCTTCCAACCGAAATAATTCTGTGATTCTTTGAATAGTCTCTTTTCGTTCCACTCTTTTCTAGGAATTAGAGTGGAGGAGGAAGATTTCAGAAGGCAAATGAAAAAGACTGTATTTTGCCTTTTTCAAACACAAAAAATCGTGAAAAAGTGAACTCTGCTAGGCAGTGGTTACCCCTGTCCAAAGACACAGGATTTTTTCTGTCTGCCCATTACACTGTACCTCCGTTCTGCACTCATTACACTACATTTAGTTCAGATACATACCAGCAAAACCAGTAGACATACTGGAGGGAGTTCAGAGAGAAACATCAAGGCTGAATAAAGGGCAGGAGGGACAGACTTCTGTGACAAGATTTAAAAAAAATTAAAATACAAATAGTTTGGTTAAGCAGTGATGGGGCAGTAGGCATGAGAACAACCTACAGACATTCTCCCTAGGGCAAAGACTGCAGGCTCCCTAGGACAAAGACTGTGTGATTTTTACCTCTATGACTCCAGGTAATCTCCCTTCTTGTCAGGCAACTGATTCACCATGGATGAAAGGAAGAGCTGCTTACCTTCCTCAAAACAAACCAAGCGAGAAGACCTAAAGAGAGGAAGAGAAGACGTGTTTTCATTTTATTTGTGAGGGGCTTTTTCCATCTTCTTAATAAACTCTCTCTGGGGAGGCTATTGATTTCTGAAGTCAGCAGCTTTTCCCACCAACCTCAGTTTTTTCAGCAAAAATACCTGGAGTCTCTCTGTGTGTTGCTCTGTGGCCTGCTTACTCCAGACAGCAGATGCAGGGACCTGAGTTATTCCTCACCCAGATAGGTACTAAGCAATCTCCATGGAAGTTTGATGCTAGAATAAAGCAAGACTTCTATAGCTCTACTATGTTTCTCTCCCTGAGAAGAAACTCTCCCATGAGAGAGGATCAATGTGGAGATTAAAAAAAAAACTGGTGCCCCAGGCAGGAAAAACATTTTTCCTCTGTGTACACACAGGGGTACTCCACATCCTTGGGTTGTACCAGCAAATGCCTGCAGTATAAAAAGCTGCAACCCCAACATGAAGTGATAGAAAGAGAAGCTGTAAGTCAAGAGGAGAACCTATTTTTGCTATGTCACTGCCTTTTGAAAAGTGAAATATTCTTCTACTTCACAGTGAAATATTCTGAGAAGCACTGAAATGTGCTTATGAACTTTGCTGAGTGACAACAACTGTACCAGAGGAAAATATATCAGAGGACCTATTAATTATGTAAATAGATTCTTGGTCTAATGATCCTGCATGAAACACAACAATTTATTTTAAAACAAACTTAATGGACAAATAATTGTACAGTGAGCATACTGAGAGAGTTAAATTCTCCACAGTGTGTATTCATACCATTTTATGATGACTTGTAAACAGGCATGGAACTGCCAACAAGGATTGAGGAGACTTTTGCCCTTCTGCTCCCTCAGCAGAGCTAACAAACCTGCAGCTTACAAGGCCACTGTACCCTTACAGCCTATTTCCATTCCTTTCCTGTCAACAGCCCTGCTCCATCCCATAACATGGTGTGTAGATCATGGCAGAGGGACTGGAACAGAATTATAAAGTGTTGGGGTATGTTCAGAGGTGCACAAATCATTACCAATAAAACCTAAACCACCTCTGGAAAACAAATAAAGGAATTTTATTTTCTAAACCTTCTTGTGGTCTAGCTGTTAAGCTCAACATTAAGGGAAACAAATGATGCTTCTAAGGCCATTTGCAGTTAGCTTTCCAGTATTGTCAATCTGTGAAATGCAACCTATTCCTTCTCTACAAAGCCAAACTCTGTGCTTTATTTGTCTTTAAACTGAAAAACATAGCTTAATAAACACAACAACAAGATTTCCCATCCCCAGTTAAGAAACGTATAAATTAAATTAATTTATTTAAGTAAGCCAGTATTTACTAGGTGAATGAAAAATGATTGTTTTAAGGCTCTTAGTCCACTCAGCTGATTGCAGCACATGTTTGTTGCAAAAGGCTACTTTGAAATGGCTCAGATACCACAGAAAATTGCCTAGATCTTCTTCACTTCCTTAGCAAATGTCACATGTGCAGATCTTCAGAGATCTTAATGCTGGCCATGCTAATAGGCAGCTGCCAGCACGCTGCGGTGAGCGAGGCCATTTGTAATTCTCATTAACAGTTCTACCATATTTGGTTGTATGAAAAGTGATAACATACTGATCTAGCAGTCATTAAGAACTTTTTCTTACTCCTTTAGGATTAATTTGCACTGACCCAGAATTCTCTATTTGCTTAACACAAGCAGTGGGCCACTTTGATGTTATCTGCTTCTATAAACAATAGCGTACAGTTCTCTCCTGGGCTAAAACAGCTCTTATTCTACTGAGAATTAGTTGTATTAATCATTCTGAAGTCCAAGAGTGCATGATCATAAATTGTGTGCAGGGACCTCACTTAGCAACTCCCAAGACTCTCATTTATCAACATTTTTTTTCCTTCCTGGATATTTAGTATGTAGGGAGTAATTTATTTCTGAGCCGGTACTTTGTGATGTCTTTCATGTTGAAGTAAAGTTGGAAAACTTTCTGCAACAAATATAATTTTTCTTACTTCCTTAGTGTAAAAACAAAAATTATGGACCACAGCTACAGACTGATTCCCTCAAGTGGCCAGAACAGAAAACACAGGCCAAGCTCCCAGTCACTGAGCTCTGAACTGGATGAATCCAGCAACAGTAACTTAAAAAAAGAAGAAAGCTGAACACTAAATATGCCTTTTCTTAGTTAGTTGATTAGAGTTTTAAAAATGTGGGGCATCTTTAAAGAAAACACCTGCCTACATTTTTCTTACCTTTCTCAAACTGAGTCGCAAAATCAGAATTAAAGTATAATTAAAGAAAGATTAAATCTTCAGAGAACTCTACCTTAGTTTATATTTTTCCAGAGAAGATCTGGCTACAAATGAATGATGTTTTTGTCTTTTCCTTGGTCACTTTCCCAACACCAAAGCACAATGCAAATCTGCCAAAAATGTAAGGAAGGAAAATGCTGCTCTGTATCAGCTTAGAGTTGATATGATACCATGGCTTCCATATTTTTAATACAGCCAGTAAAATACAGTTATTTAAATTCTCCCCTCACTTACTAAACCCCTTGCAAAAGGTTATGAAGTCAGAGCATACAGAAACCAAGGATAGAGGCAACAAAAATCATTTTGAGTGACTGCTGTCTTAGATGGCTGTCTTTTATCCCCAGGGCTCTCTTTCTGCAGATTTCAGGATTTTCCACTACAGAAACCAAAAGTGGGAACAGAGGCCCTGATTCTGATTTTCTTGAGAGGACCATACATGAAGTATCTTCACTGATTTACTGGGGAAAGTCCAGATTTAAGTAGTTTTTGATGAGAAAAGATCTTTGGCCCCACTAGAGCAGAATTAAACTCATGAGTACAGAAACCTTTCTAACTTTTTTCCTAGTTTCATCCTGGGCTTAACTTCAATTTCAAAGCTCTCACTGTTTCATTGTAAACATGTGGTTTTTAAAGTACTGCCCTGCTCCAAAGTTATCTGCATGTGAGTTTATTTTATATTAAGTACTTCAAAAATGTCTGAACATAAAATGCCAACAGAAACAACAAAAATATAAATAAATCACCACATTCAGCAGAAATGCTTTAATTCAGAATGTAATAAAGACAGTCAAGGTTTAAAAAGTTTATGCCAGAGTGTAAACTGAAGGAATTAGTAATTTATTTTTCCTGTAGACAGTTTTGCTGCTGCAGCCAAAAGATTCTCAAGGGCTGTTAAAAAATATAAAGACAAAAAAAAAGACAGTGGAAAAATGTTTATTTTCCCTCAAGAAATTCTGGCTTCTGCAATTTGGCATTCTCCTCAGCCATTGAGAACATTTATTTTAGCAGCAGCCAAGCAGTGCTGTTATATTCACAGATTCTCCCTCTCCTCCCATAAATAAGTATTCAGGAGCTGTGAGCTATCCTCACCTAGAGCTGAACAGTCTTAAGGATGTCTGTAAAAGCACAAGCATGGCTGCTGTAAAAGCTGCTCGTATTTTAGAGGCTGCCCCAGTTCTTCCTGGTTTTGTAATTACAGAAGAGTTTGATTCTAGAATCAGGGGCCAAATTCCTGCCAGCAGTGATGGGTGGCACCCTGGCTGACTTTGCCCCAGTAGAACTCTCAGTAGCCACCTGCAGAAGAATTTTCCTTTAGGACTACAGCCACATGTTGTATGTCTACAGCAACCAATGCTTATACACCTCTGGGATGCAGAAATGCCTGAGCCAGACCTACCTCAGTGTTACAAAATTCTATGTATCCTGGTTCATTAAAATCGGGTGATGTGTCATTTTATGGGACTAATGATTTTTTTTTTTTCCCCTGCCTCAGGAAACACTGCACCTCCCTCCATGGAGCACCGCAGACATGCTTATAGCACAGTTAATCTCTAGAACATCAGATCATCTTTATTTAAAATGCTTGGATGGATGCTTGACACTATCCTTGGGTGTTATTTTTGCATCACCCATACACAGTGAAGTGTACCCCTGGCTGAAACAAGAGCAAATAGGGGCTTCCAAGTGCCTCCTCTTCAATGCACGGTCAGCACACTTTTGACTGCTTATTCTCTGCTCCTTTGTATACTGCTGCTGCAGTGAGATTTGATCTGGGCTTATGCCCTGAGCATTATCTACTGGATCCTGTGTCTGCAGCCTGAGAGAATGAAACTATCTGCTTAATTTAAGATCCATTTTAAGAACTTACAGCACTTCCACTGCCCTTGTCACTCACTCTTGTATTGGCATATCTCTGAGGAATGGCACAATTTGAGAACAGCTATTAATTTATTAAAGTCTTGCTATTGTTATTATTAACTGCCCTTAGACAGTTAATTCCTGATATTAATTTTGCACTTTCCATTAGCTGTCACAGTATATTCGTTTGTATTTTTAGGAAATCCATCTTTTGTTCTAAAAGCATGTCCTCAAAATTTGCAGTGCTGAAATACGTGTTCTCTTATGAGGTCCATGTTACAGTCTCATCTAAATATGAAAATATAAACATATAATTCTATTTACTGGTGGTATTAAAAATAACAATCAGTAAATTTTAATGTTCATTTTAGTCACTCCCTTTATGGCTGTATGTGCTGGGTTACCTGCATTAATAATGTAATGATAATATGGGAGAGGCCACGCATTATCTCATGGGCAAAAGAATTTGACATTTCCTTCCAAGAAACCAGAAGGCTACCTCACTTCTGGAAAACCTTCTTTTAAAGAAATGCCAGCTATCTCTTTGGACTTTAAAATATAGGTAGTTGAAATTACACTGTGACTACACACCCATGTTCCCTGCACTGATTTATGAATGGAGTCACACAGTACCTCTCCTTTGCAAAGGCAACCTCCTGGTTGGTGTTCCCTCATGTTCTGGATCCCTGCTGAAGGCACTGGCATCTCTTTAAGTAGGATTTCTTTTAAAAGCTTAAGAAGGGGTTGAAAGGAGAACAGCTGCATTCAATTACCAAAAGCATGTGTCTGCTGGTCAAGAAGAAAGGGTGGCTGCTCAGCTCAGATAGAACAGCTCCCTGTTCTTTAAAAGCAAACTGGCAGATTAAAAATACGCCACTTTTTATCTTGTTGAGAACACTGGTTTGACTAAGCAGGGCAGGAAAAGGCCTCTGAAGTATTTACTTGTTGTCATGATCCCTCTAAAATAAACAAGCAGAATCTTCCAAAAATCAGTTTCTCCTTATAAATTTCTTCTGCTGTAGCTTGGGGGCTGGGGATAGGAAGGAAGCATTCTTTGATCAAGGTTTGTCTTTAACCTATAAAAACGAATAGACAAAACTTGATGGTCTGTGTGGATAATTTGCTCCCCAAACATCCTCTTCTAATGGTTCCCTTCTGGTACTTTGCTCCCTGGAAGTTTGGTTTCTTTCAAAGGGGAATATCAAAGTGATAAATGATCACTTGATGGGAGGATGCAGCCAGATTTTAGTAACAGGCAGTGTCAGGAGCTTCATTTATGGTCCAGTTGTATGTTGAACAGCAGGAAGTGAGGAATCTGGTCCCTGTCAGCAGGTGCTCTAGAGACCCAAAGTGAAAACTCAGATGAAATCATTTGAGCAGCTATTCTATTCCTCAAACATTGGCTCTGCTTTTGACATGGTGTATCAGATTCTTCAAGAGGGTGGAAGGGAGAGGGTGAATGTGGGAGGGCTTCAAGAGCAGACCACAAATACACTGCTCATGACAAGAAACAAACAGGATCTTTTAACCTCATATTGTCTTTTAGAAAATGCCTGATGACTACTTAAAATACCTGAATTGTATTCAGATCATGCTGAATATAACAGAATTCTGATAGAGAACTGGAAAAAAATACATAGATGGTTGGCTGTTGAATTGGAAAGTGGCTAACATTGTTCTTAGGATATAGGTGATCTTGGATGTTACAGCATTTAATATTTGATTTGTGTACTCCTGTTCACTTACTGTGGGATTTAAAAAAAAAAAAAAGAAAGAAAGAAAAAAAAAGAAAAAGAAAGAAATACAGAATACAGGAACTGAAGGATTTTAAAAGTAAGTGGAGGAAGGAGAAGGTAATACCATGCTTAATCCTACAATTTCCTTACTGCTAATGAGTTATTGGATGATATACAGTTGTTCTAGCTTCTGAACTGTGAAGGGCAAACAGTAATACAGGTTCTGTTGCCCTAAAGCAAAATCTGGTAATTCTATCCTCAAGACGTTCCTTGTGAAATGCCTTCTGACTCAGAGTTCAATAAACACCTCCTTTCCAGAAGGTGTGAGGGTCTTGAAACTACTCCATATGAAAAAGAGACACAGTTCTTTTGCTGAATTGGCTTTGGAAGTTTTGTATCATTATTTACAGCCAATCCCTCCACTGTGATGACAGCAGCAGGCAGCACAAATGGGGGACTGTGGAGCTGATCAGGGCTCTGATGCTACTGGGAAGACACATGCTTGTGCTTGCTGGGATTTTACAACCCTTTCCAACAGGCTGAATGGGACTGGTTGGAGGCAGTGGTATGTGGTGATGCAGGAGAGGGTTAGGGTGACAAGCTGGGAACACCACGTCCAGCAGCAGCAATGACAGCTGGAGCAGTGCAGCTGTGTAGACAGATGGCTTATTTAACACAGAGGAGCAGAGTGCTTGGGTTGAGCTCCAGAAGAGTCAGTGTTGCACAGATCCAGGGTCTGAGGCAACATGAAGAAACGGCTTCTGGCATCAGAGAAACACTTCTACTAACCAGAGGCTTATAATGAAGAAAATATTTCCCTTGTTGTAAAGAAGAAAATTATTATCAGTGCTTTGGTGGAGAAAGAAGGGACAGATATCGAGGTCCTGGAGCAGGTCTAAAGGAGGGCAGCTAGGCTGGTGAAGGGACTCAAGCACAGATCCTATGAGGAGAGGCTGAGGGAGCTGGGGCTGTTCAGCCTGGAGAAGAGGAGGCTCAGAGGAGACCTCATCACTCTCTACAACTCCCTGAAAGGAGGGTGTAGCCAGGGGGGGGTTGGTCTCTTTTCCCAGGCAACTCTCAGCAAGACAAGAGGGCACGGTCTCAAGTTGTGCCAGGGGAAGTTTAGGTTGGACATTAGAAAGAATTTCTTTACTGAGAGGGTGATCAGACATTGGAATGGGCTGCCCAGGAAAGTGGTGGATTCTCCATCCCTGGAGATATTTAAAAAGAGACTGGATGTGGCACTCAGTGCCATGGTCTAGTAACTGCAGAGGTAGTGGATCAAGGGTTGGACTTGATGATCTCTGAGGTCCCTTCCAACCCAGCCAATTATTCTATGATTCTATGTCACAATCCTGTGTCCAAGAAAAGCACATGAATGCGATGATCATGACAGATTAATAAACATCTTGTTAATTTTGTGCCTTCTGTGGGCACTCAGCTTTCCTTGCATGACAGGTTTGGTCCTGTGGCACGAGTACTTGTGGGTCATGCTCTTACATCACATGAAGCTGCAGCCATGGTGTTGTGCAGTCATTTAGACAAGGAATGAGCTTGCTTCTTGGAATTGTATCTCACCAATTATTGTAATTTTTTAAAGATAAGCAATCAATTATAATTAATTCAGTGCAACTTCTTTTTTTCTTTCTTTTTTTTTCTTTTTTAATCAGCTGCTTGGACCATGCCCCTTCTGCTTCACATCTGTTTCAAGATATGCAGTTGGCTTCTGTTTCCTTGTTATTCCATCTACAGTTTCACAGCTGCATGTGTCCTACATGCTGCTGTTTTGTTCAGTGACGGCATTTAGATTAAGTTATTATTTCTTCCTATAGTCACCATTCTGATAGATGTTCATGTCTCTTCAAACCCACCTAGGGATCAGGGTTGAAATTGTATCTACCTCAGTATAATCTGCTACCATGAAGGACAGGCAAACCATATTTTTCCCTTTGAACCAAAGTTTTATGTATTTTGATTTCTAAGTTAATTCTCATCCCTGGGAGTTGCTGGTGGTATTCAGTTTTTTCATACCAGTGACCTAAGCACTCATAAAAACTCTTTCAGTCTCTTATCCAGCACTAATTTCAGGGGATGTGTAGCTGAAGGAATGGACTGCAGAAATTTTCTTCACGTACAGATGTTTTGACCATTTTGGAAATATCTCAGCTATTATTATGTCATATCATAGCACAAACCCAAACTATACAGTAGGCTCCTAGAACTCAAAATACCCAACACTGGCTATCAGATCTTGTCTGTGAGAAGAAGTCACTCACTTAAATAAAATAAAGGAAAATGAAGAGATTTTGCTATTATCAAACCTCAGGGTGCTGTTGCTATTTGAAGTGCTGTCTAGCTTTAAGCTGCTCTTTGATATTCTTACTTGATGAGAGTACATGATCACCATAAATCCAACTTGGCAATGATTCTGAAAGGTCACCTGTGGATATTGTTTTTCATGGTGTTAAATAGACTGTAATGGTCTCATTATTTCTCCAGAAGGACAAGTGAAAGTCCCATTGGTCTTCTTGCTGTCTCATAAATAATTAACAGCCTGTTTTAACTGGGGATAACCTTTGTACAGAGTGGCTCAACTTCACCGCATAGCAGAAGTAAAAGAGATTCAGAAAAATATCATCCATCATTGATGGTACTAAACCATTCAGGTAATCCAGGAATAAAAATAAAATCCTAATAATCAAATGATAATCGAGCAGTTTTAGAGGCAAAAAGAACAATTGCCTTTCTGTACACATCTGAATATTTTTAGCATCCTCCATCATTCAGGTTATTCTTAGGTTTTTTTTTACATCTTCCCACATGGCCACACAGCTAACCTCTAGCATGGGAAATTTAAATATTTGTGGAACAGGTGAGAAAAAGTTCAGAATGTTTTTTTCTCTTCTGCTAGGTAACATTTTAAAGAAGGATAAAAGAAGGATGAGGTTATTTTTATTTCCAGCATAAAACTCACGGCTTTCAATTGAGGATGACCAAAATCAAATCCTGCATTTGGCTATTGTAATTATTTGTTGTTTAGATAGCAAGAATCTTTTCAACCTTCCATTTTGAGCATCTTCAACAAAATGAAGGAAAAAAAGAAAGAGAAAGAGAGAGAAAGAGAAAGAGAAAGAGAAAGAGAAGAGAAAGAGAAAGAGAAAGAGAAAGAGAAAGAGAAAGAGAAAGAGAAGGAGAAAGAGAAAGGGAAAAGGAAAAAGAAAAGGAAAAAGAAAAGGAAAAAGAAAAGGAAAAAGAGAAAGAAAAAGGAAAAGAAAAAGAAAAAGAAAAAGAAAAAGAAAAAGAAAAAGAAAAAGAAAAAGAAAAAGAAAAAGAAAAAGAAAAAGAAAAAGAAAAAGAAAAAGAAAAAGAAAAAGAAAAAGAAAAAGAAAAAGAAAAAGAAAAAGAAAAAGAAAAAGAAAAAGAAAAAGAGAAAGAAAAAGAAAAAGAAAGAGAAGAAAAAGAAAAAGAAAGAAAAAGAAAAGTAAAAAGAAAAAGAAAAAGAAAGAGAAGAATCTAAGAGAGAAAGAGAATATCAGTCTTTCAAATGTTCCAGTTTTGCAGAAAATCAGACAGAAGTAGTGACAGCTCTGTTTGTCTTTCTAAATAAACCTAAAATCTTCAAATCTGAACATCTCTGCACTCTCTTTGGAAATAAACAAACAAACCCAAACTTGTGCCAAATTTCAAAGGAATGCAATAATCTTTGGCTATGGGGAGAAGATTGTGAAATTACAGTCCCCGAGGTAACTATTTCCTTTCTGGTCTGCTTTTAAAATGAAACGTAAGAAAAGGAACTGTGTGTTTCCACTGCAACCATTCTCTTGTGTCCTTCATAGAATCATAGAATCATAGAATTGGCTGGGTTGGAAGGGACCTCAGAGATCATCAAGTCCAACCCTTGATCCACTACTGCTGCAGTTACTAGACTATGAAAATGCCTTGCATACAATTCATTGCAAGTTCATATAGGAAAAGGATAGCTTAACAATTTGGCTTTTGAAGTTCACTTCTGTGTAACTGTATTCTCTCTTTGGGCCTTTTAGTTTTGGGGTGATGAATATGTGATACTTGGACAGAAAGAAAAGCTTTGAACGCCCATTGCAGGAGGAGATGGGAGAAAAATTGCTCTTGAACATGTCCCATCTTCCAAGAAGCTTGTAGCAGCTCCACAGAGCCTGAGGTGGGGAGAGGAGGGAATATTTGGGAGCAGAAGTAGCGGGAAACTCCAGCACCATTTCTCAGATGACTGATGGGAATATTAGCTCCTATTCCAAGTCCTGAGCTGCTGGTGGCAGCATGTCTCCAAGGAAAACCATCATACCAAGAGTTAGGGGGGTCTGGAGTCAGGGAACTTTTCATGTGAAGGCCAGGAAAGGTTTTGAACTGCTTTGCCCTGCTGATCCCTGAACTTCATGGGTGTTAGAAGACCTGCTTTCCTTCCCCCTTTCTGCCAAGAAAACAGTCTCCGGCTTAAAGAAAGTAAAACAAAACAAAATAAAAATAAAAATAAAAATAAAAATAAAAATAAAAATAAAAATAAAAATAAAAATAAAAAATAAAATCCCCCAAACAAACAACTCCGGAGCAAAGCTTTCTATGTATCTTTCTGGAAAGTCCATTAGTACCTGGGAAGCTCCTTAAAATCTTATGGTTGGCATTTTTACAGCACTTTCTCAGTTTATTTTTATTTTTTTTTTACATTTTTCAACTAATTTATGGGGAAACAATAAAAGTAGAGAGACAGTATTTGGGTAATTTTATTAAGCAGATGTAATGGGTGGTAGTTGCTAGCTGCATGCCACAGAAACTCAACAGTACTCTCAAGATGTCTATGAGGTGAAGGGGGACTACTTGGAGAGATTTATTAGGTTCTTAACCTCAAGTTAAAAAGGAAAGACAAATAGATGGTTGTCTCCTCCCAATAGACCTCTATTCCTTACAAAGAGTCAGAAGATGCATTGAAAACATTGAAAAGAAGATGCATTTTTTTCTCCCCAAGCTTCATTACTTTTTTATTTAACTGAAAGCTGGACCAAGGAACTATATTCAGACAGAAGGATGGAGTTCATGGTCTTTGAAGAAAAAAACAAAACAAAAAATATATACCAAGAACATTTCTGCCTGCTTACCTCCCCCAGCCCCCTGCAGATACACACATACACACACACTCCTGGCTGTGGAGATGTCTACATGTGTGAATCCTTCACACTCTGCTCTCCTGTTTAAAAGCCCTCGTGTTCTCAATAGGCAGATTTGAAGCTTCATGAAAACAAAGTCCTTCTACTGATTTCAGGATGCTGAGCCAAATATATAAGAAACTTGAGGAAAGAGAAAAAAAATCCTATTAGTGCTAGCTGAAATATTTTGTGCCCTGAAACAATCTTGAATTTTCCATCCATTCTATGTTAAAGTAGGAGTATGCAAACCTAAAGGTGACAGCTTGCCTCGGAGCAGCCCAACGCTGAACATCGGCACTCACGGATCTCACCCCGGTGTTAACTAATGTGGTTTCTGTGCAACCTGAGGGCATAACTGCAGGCTGTTTGCAATATCCCAAATTTCCCCCATGGTCTCTGATGTTTACTTAAACTCTAGAAACTGAGATGTGGATTTTCATTCACTTCAGCTTGGAAAATATCGTGCGCTTACTGACTGTTACTATTGTCTACTGAATGCAGCCATGGGATGGAAAGCAAACAAACCCTGAAGATGCAGGTGTGTGATGTATTGCAATTTGATACCTCTCACTGCCTGTAAGTAAAATAAACAGAATTGACTCAAATTAACTTAATTGTTGACTGTAACCTCAAAGTAATTTTTTCCTTTTATCTCTTAAATATATATATTTTGGTGACACTTAAAAACCCTAGGTCCTAATTAATTTTAGGAGGGAGTTCTTCCTAAACACACAGGGTGGATTCTGATCTTCTTTAGAGTTTGGTGGGGTGTAATGACAGGGGAACATCATCCTGTTTTGTCACTGGCTTCAAGGGATTTTAAAAAAATTTCCCTGTGTTAGAATGATTGTATAAAACGAGACCTGGATCTGTCTTCTTACTGCCAGATTGCAATCATCACAGAAACTTTAAAACAAACAAAGACCCAGAGGCTACCTGTTCCTTCGTGCAGTGGCTGCAAGCTGCCAAGGCTGGACCAAAGCCAGCCTTGAGGTCAGGTTTACATTATCACCAGCAAAGAAGAAAAATCAGGTCCTGAAAAAAAAAAAAAAAAGGTACCATAGTTAATAAGAAATTGAAAAAAATCTGATTAGCACATCTGTGATTAATCAAAGCCGTCACAAATAATTCAATTAAATGTAACTCTTTGCCGAAATCTATTTTGACTCAGTTTACAGCAGCCTGAACGATTGTTCCCCCCTTTCAGGAAAAACAAAACAAACAATTTCCCAGGATTATTTTAACTCTACAGGGGATGACAGTTTTTCTGTGTAAGTATTACTACGAGACACGGTACCTAGGACATTGGACATGTTCCTGTTCCACTTCCACAGTAGATTTATCTTTTTCCTCAGCACAATGGATTGAGAGCCTGTGAGAGTGAATGAAATAAAGGTGTGTTTGGTTTGGTAAGCACCTGGATGAGAGGCTGCCAAGGGAAGCTTGAAGCCTGTTGGAAATGTTGCACATAATACAGTCCATTTTCTTTAGGCTCTGTGTTTAATCAAAGTTCCTGCGTTGTTTCAGAAGAACCTATGTCCATAACAAAATCCCTTTTGCATTTAATTTTTGTTTTGTTTTATTTGAATTCAAAACTGAAGCTCTGGCTACTTTTTTTAAAGCTTAAAGATTCCTTGCAGCCTTCCCTAACGACATATACCATCAATAATGATGATCTGGATTCCTGAATTTCCCTTGCAGCTTTTTTGGGTTCATTATTTTTCCCTCTCCAAGATGTGAAAACTGGCTCTGTGGCACTGAATGGATGCCCCTGGGTTTTTGGTGGGGACCAAGCCATCCCTGAGAACCCAGAGAGGCCATGATCCCAGGCAGCACTAAGCAGCTCTTGGAGGAAAGGGAAACTGGTAGATGAAGAGATTTAATACCAGCACTCTGGTCCTCATCTGTCTAGCAGCAGCAGGAGCTAGAGCAGCAGGAGGTCTCCTCCAGCTCCTGTTGGAAATGGAGTGTCTTAACACAATTAAAATGTTACATGCAACTCAGTTCTGTTTCCCACACCTTTCATCGCTCCCACCTCTACTTGAGATCTGCCATTTCACCTCTCTACTTCCACACCAGCAGCTTCACTGTGTCTCCAGCTGGAAAATTCTCCGTGATGGATCTCTGTCATGGAGACCCAAAGAATGGAGACAGTATGGAAAGGAAGAACCATCTAGGTGTTCATATATATAAGAAGTAGTGGCATACCAGTGGGTTTCAAACAAATGTCCAGCCCTAATTCCTCTCTTTTTAATATCAATCCCATGTCAGAAACAGGATTTTCAAAATATACATGTTGGTATGTTCCAACCCTGCTCTAGAACTCTGAAGATGCAACTACAGCTCCTTTAGATAGCATCCACTGGACTGTTTTGGATCCGCACATGCTTTTTAATTTTTTTTTTCCCTTTCTATTTCTTTATGTCAGATCCTAATCTAGTATTCAGTCCTTCAAGCTGCTGAAAATCAAAGTGTATAAAGAGCAATAGTTTGTATAAAGAGAATAGTACTCCAAAATTGCAAGTTCTTATGGGAAAGGACTTTGCTTTTCACATCTAGAAAGCATCTTAACCACTCATGTCATTGTGCAAAGACAGGAAGAAGAAATAATAAATAAGGCAGTGAGGTGGATGTACTTTGTAGTATTAATTTCACAGAGCACAAGGAGATATCTTTAGGATGAATTTTATGAATCGTAATAGGAAATTTACCTCCTCCTAGCCAAAGTGTAAACAAACAAGACAAAATACAACAGAAATCTCAATCTGTTGTTAACTTGAATGATGAAGTGCAATAAGACTTGATGAAGTGTTGTTACACTTTTCTACCACCACAGCTTTGGATGTTCTATAAGTCTTGGAAACAGAACTGCTTCATAGGTAACAAAATAACATGAACAATTAATATCTCATTCAAACTTTGGTGGATAATTGTAATTAGAGATGAGGATATTCCCAGGAAGACAGCCTTTACTATTGCTTATGGGTACATTCTGTAACTATTTTTTTTTTTTAATGTATTGCTGGCAAAAAGGTCTAGGGTGGAAAATCATAGGTAATTCACATCAAGTAAAATGTGCAAGCCAGGAGTTTTGCATTAACGTATCTGCTAGGCTGCAGTGAATTTATAACCCCTTAAAGCAGTACAAAGGGGTTTAGTATTGGATATAAATTATGTATAAAACACTCAGTGTGAACTGTTGTCCCTGTATTAAGGAAGGTACACCAGGCATAAAAAATAAATGACAAAATCTACATTAATGTTAAGAGGTCAACTTTAAACTGACAAAATCAAGGAAATGCAGAATTACTGCTGAATCCACGTGTCACTCATTTTACCCCCTACTCAGTTCACACTCGGTCATCTTGCTTCTTTCAGAGCCAGTGTAAAGCCTCTGCTAAAACAGAGGGAGCAAGCAGGAGTCACCAGCTTGAGTACACATGGGGTAGGTGATGATTAGGGACTGATGCTACTGATCTGCTCTTCCTTCTCAAGAAAGAAGAAAGAATACATCCATACATGTGACAGATACAACCTTCTTCTTTTCCACCTAGGAACATTCCCCTCCTAGGTGTTCCTTCTTTCCCTGTTATCCTACCAGAGTGTGTTATACCCACTTGATACTTAGCCTATCACCTCTCTTTAAAATAATTTATATTCTGTCAAGATGAAACCTCAACATTCTTTGTCCCTCAGGACATTAGTAAGGTGAAAGTAATAGTATTTCAAATAATTCAGAAATACTGGGGTTCTGGGAAAACTGCTTCTTTCTTCAAAACAGAGGGAAAACAGGACAAAGGAAATAAGTAGATATTACCAAAAAAAGAAATATATGATACTCAATATTAAACCAAAACATCAAGGTGTATCACACTGATTTCCTAAAAGCTAAATAATAACAGCGTTATTAGTAGAAAGATGTGAAGAGTGAATGTGAGGCAAGGTTAGCACGGAGAATTAAATACAGAGAAATAAATACCCCAGTAACACATTTGGACCATCACTGCTAAACTGTTACTAATCACTACTCAACATTACTTGCTCTAAAGCAGTATCTTACCTCTCCCTCAACGTGAGGATGTGAACACACCCATACAAACGTATACAGGGAACATAAATCATACTTTTAAAGACTCAGGGGGTACACTTGGCTTCGGGTAAGGCAACGGGAATATGGGTTGCATCCATAAATTTCACATTCAGGATGGACCAGTGTGATATCCCAGCCTAATTAGCAGCTCCCTCCAGATCACAGACTTTTATTCTTTTCTGATGAAGAATTGCTCTCCCTTGTGTCACTCAGAGTTATTGGAACAGCACTCAAATTAGTGTTATCAAACTCAGTAACTTGTGACTGAAGAAGAAAGATGTTCAGCTGAAAGGCTTTAAGTGACAAAGACCATAAGGAATTGTTTTGCTTCAGGGAGCAATTACACACTTAAAAAGTAATTTTAGTCCCACCTGTAGCCATTGGATTGCATTATGTTCTAGTTTTGGAGACCAAAGAGGTCCCCATTGCCACGTGTAAGTAATTACAGATTGTGATCTAGTTGTTTTTGGGAACCTAATAATCCATAACAACCTAACTGCCAGTTACACATGGAAGGTTTCAGTCATCTCCTTCTGTACCTAAGTTAATAATTGTCAAACCAAAACTTTGCTTTACTGCTGGGCTACAGCATGGACTCAGATTTTCTAAAAGGTTTGCACTTTTTTTCTGACACAAAAGAGTTTGAAAACTTCAGGTCTTACTTTTGGTAACTAGGAACTTTACAGGTGGAAAAAATGCTTATATTTATAGGTTTATTTGCTGCTAGAGTTGCAATGAGAATCTGACCATATTATTCTAGCTGTAATTGAAGATGTTGTGTCCAACTGCTCTTTTGGGAAGGCTGTTTCAAGGTAGTTAAACCCCAATTTTTCTTCTTTCTGCAGTATTTTTGCAGGGAACAAACATGTACTACTTCTCAGAAAGATCAGCGCTCATAACACGAATCTCACAGAAGTGTTGGCAAATGTCATTCAAACCACTTTGAGCAAAAACTATCAAATTCAGTCATCAACACATCTGTGGCACCAGAGTCACAAGGTTTGGGTGGGCCTAATCAGTGTGCTATCACCCATGTGTTGGGTTTGAGTGTACCAAAGACTAACTGTAATCTCATACAATTATTACAACATCACCTGATTTATTAGTGAAACTTGAGGACAGCAAAACCTGCCCTATTATAGTCTGGAGATGATGTTACTGAAAATACAGTTTTTAAACTGTAAATCCACAGGACCAGGCAAAAAACGTTTATGATATCAAATATCTATCCTGCTTTTCTTTTTTTTTTTTTTTTTTTTTAATAAGACAAAAGAAAAGAAAAAGGTTGTTTTCAGACTGTTTGTCATCACACTAAATTTAAGCAGAAATTTTTGTGTTTGCTGAGAATATTTGTGCCTTTACAGGATTTCTGAGAGGAAAAGTAGCTTGAACTGAAGAGGCTCCTGAAAAATAATTAAGCTGTTGCTGAACATTTTAAGCCAAATAATTTTAGCTTGTGCAGGCCAGTGAATTATGGTGGGGTATTAGCTGGCTGTATGCTATAAACATCCAGGAGAAAAAATGAAGCTGTGAGTTCTCTTTGAAGGAAAAGACACAACATGATGTCAATATTTCTTTGAAAAAGTAGCTATTTATTTCTTTCTCCCAAGCCTAGAGGTCACGAAGGAATCAGAAGAAGCTAATGATCTCTACACAATAGTTATATGGCAATGACAAAAAAGCAGTGTAGTAGGGAAGGAGTGATGTATGCAGTGAATTTGCTGACAGTAAGTGATACAAAGAGGCAATATAGAAACATTCAAAAAACAATTACTGTAGGATCGACTTGTAAGTTCTGAGTGAGAACAAAGATTCAGTCACACTTTTGACTTTCTTTATTTGCCGAGGAACAAGGCTTTAAGTGCCCAAATTTAAAATCTGTTCTGCAAATGTCTACTTTGTTACAGTCTTTCATGAGGGCATTATGGCTTTCAGGTGCAATAAACTACTCCTTTTTGTAACAACACCCCTTTATAAACACAAAGCAAATCATTATGTGGAAAGGGGAGAAGTTAAAAGCCCTAAATCTTCCATTCCCAAGGATACTCTTACCTTCAGATAGAATGTATTTTTATGTATGTATTTACTGCTTAAATGTAGTATATTTCCATAGGGTTTAACTGACAAGATTTTAGGGAGTTCTTTATTACTGATTTATATGTATATATATAGACACATAGATGTTCAACTACCCATACACTTTTTTGCTCCTGTTTCCTAGCATAAAATTATTACCTTCCCTGGAACAATGAAAATGCAACTGCTTTCTAGACCAGTGACTATTCTTTCTTTGAAGAGGCTCATAATAGGATGCATGAAACATCTGGAAGAATTAAATCAAAGGGTGATGGAATTCCCACTGGAGAAAACATGTCAAACAAGAAAAAGAGTCTTGTGGAACAAATGAGATTTTGCCCTGAGAATTAGCAAGTACAACAGCTAGGCTTAGCATTGGATTGAGACAAAGACTCCTAAGAGGCCTATTGATACAACTTTTAAACATTCCCTGAGCTTTAAAGAAAAAGAAAAAAAAAAAAAAAGAATTTGTCTGCAAGCAAAATGTCTGCTTTCCCCATCCACAGTTCCTATTCAGAGCAATTCCTGAGATCTGCAATGATCTACACGTAGGGAAGACAACCTGGGAGATGATCTGCATCTCACAAGCACACCAGTCCATCAGGAAAATACTTGGCTACATATGCAAAGCTGCAATGGGGAAGGGACCACCACATTTAGTAAGTATATAGGCACCCAGAAGGGAACTGCTCTCAATTTATGCTATTAGTGAGGAGGAGGAGTATCTGTCACTCCATTTTAACTGTGTTGCCTTCTTATCTGTTGTGGCATGGAAAGCCATCCAGAAAACAACTGGAATGGAATTTAGATCCCCAACTTACATTGTTCATTTAGCCACACCATGGCTGAATTTCATTCAGTATTTTTCTCATAAGATGTTTCATCAGGAAGAGTATTTAAAAGCAATTCCAAAAACTCACAATCTCACACACGTGTCTGTGTGCCTTGCACAATCATATTTGTATCTTATTCACAGCTGTCAAGCAACAAAAAATATAAAACATTTCTGTATGCTAATATCAATTTCCCCAAAAATTCAGGACATTGTGGTGAGTTAAAACTATCTGCAGAGAAATTTAATGAGAATTAATTTATTTTTAATAAGGAAAGAAAATAGTTCTTTGTCCATAACCTGATGGATCCCTCCATACCATCTTTTTCTGTTTCTCTCTTTACATTCTTGTAATCTAAAAGCCTTATGGAAGACAAGTTACAAAGAATGGGCAAGATTATGACTGTCATCTGTCACTTTGGATGGAGCACAAGAAGCTTTCATACCACCTATTTCTCAGTGATCCAACAGCAGCTCAGGAGAATAGTAGTGTATTTTTTTCCCATGTACCTGAATTTGCTTTCACCCTCACTCACTGGAGAATGCTCTGCTCATGGAAGGGGGAACAAGGTGAGTTTTGACTGCAAAAAGCCTGCATGATCTTGGGTTGAAGATGCATTTGGTGGTGGGAATATTTGATGGTGTTCTGCTAAAATATTCCAGCTCTTTTGGATTTATTAAAAACAACCCCCTAAAACCCTGTAACTTCTTTGAATGCAAAGAGTTGCATTTCCCCTACATCTGGACTACTCAGAACAAGGTGGTGGGAGGGCACATGTTCTACTCTGGACAACACAGACTCTATTTGCAGTACTGCAAAATGCAATGTGAAGCACTTCCTTTATCATCATATTTCATGCAGTGGTCCCCTTGCCTCTCCAAAGAAGTCATAAGATTTATAATTATAGGTGTTTTGATGCTTTTCCATCACCTAATCATGTGGGAAGGGGATCACCAACTGCTGTGTTCATGGCAAAACTTGGTCTCTTGGGCCTTCCTTCAAACCACTGAATCACTGAGATCTGAGAAAAAAAGACTCACAGTAGGAAACATTTTAAGGATAAAACTGACTTGGAATTTCTGTGGAAAATCAGCTTCTTAGGCAGACATAACAAAAAAAATATTTTCACCACAATTAAATATTGAAACAATATGAACAGTGCTATGAACTGTGTTGCCCTAAAAAAGAAGTGTGATTTAGAGACTTCATCTCACTGCATTAGTTCCTCTATCTGACTATAGGTTAACATATTGGACCCTTATGTCTTTTTAGCACACCAGTTTTCTAGACCATCATTCCTATGCTCGTTGTATTTTCTGCTTAAAAGGCTTTCTCTGCAGTTATTCTTCATAAAAAACCCCAAAAATATTTTCAATTTGTAGACCTTCAGAAATATGTTGTTACATTTGCAAAAGTAACTTTCCAGACATGGTCGTTCACTGCTTTCCTGTTTTCCAGTCCAAATTGTGCCAGAAAGGCATGCTGGTTTTCTGTGATCAGAAAATTAATTGGATTTGACAGCAGTAGTCTGATTTATGTCTCCAGTTCAAGTCACAAGCATGTAATCAGTGCTTAAAGTGGTGGTTGATAGGTCAGTGTGATGAAATCCTTTGCTAATACTTCACCTTCAGAGAAGCTTCATGTATTCAAATAATCTCTCGAATTTCCTTCTCACTGCTTCATGTTTTTCTATTTATCTCTTTATTAAGATGAATTGACACTAGAAAACTGGGGTTTTTAGTTTTTTTTTCCTTTAGAAATGGTGTATTAATTGTCATAAACATACAAAATAAAAGTGCTTATATTTTTAAATCTAAAAATGTTTTTTAATGCCAGTTTTGCAAATAACTTGGAACATAACAGTCAAACTGTTCTTTTTTTCTCCCATACACTAAGGACTCTGTACATGGTTATGAGTCAAAAATGATACAGTTCATATGTGAATGAATATTTAACATTAGTGCCAGCAGATGCTGTATCTAGATACTACTAGGATCTAGGCAGTGAGTGAAGTGCAAGCTCACAGGCAGAGTCCTTACAGAATGAATTGGTACCTTCATTACGAGGTAAATACACCAAGCATACTATAAACCAAAAGTCTGCAACAGTGCAAAAAAGTAAGTCTAATTGTGCAATTTAATAAAAATGAATTATTACATTTTCTCCTTTGTAAAGACAAGTAACATTCATTATGTCAGCTGCCCACAAATAAAAGACTTTCATGTATTCCAGTGAAGTTTCTTTCAACAGACTTTATGCCTCATAAGTTTTCTAAACAAGAAAGCATCTGAACTGCTCCACCATGGAGCTTTTAAAGGCTTTCAAATGACATTTAACACACGCATACAAGCTCTGCACACCAAATTCTACTTCTCCTTTCCCCCCTGTTTAAGGTACAGAGCATCTCCTAGTACTTAAACTAAACCCTGAAATCTTCATCGTTGTGGTTGCTAATGATCCTATGCACTTTTCAGGAGAGGAGGGGTGCTAACCACAGTTTCCTCCACTAATTCCCAGCCAGGTAAATGCACTCAGCCTGCCAAGAAATTGCCCATCCAGATTCCCCTGAGGAAGGTATTTCCACTCCCCCTCTTACAGAAACTGCTGGAGGGCTTTGCTGGCTGGGGCTGGCAGCTGGGTTCTGTCTTAATGCTCTCTTGCTTTGCTGAATATGAAAACACTGCTACCACAACACAATAAAATGAACAAAGTGACAGAAATATATCTGCCATAAACTTTAGGAATAGCAAGTAATCTAATAAAAGCATTTGCAAACCAGGCCATTAATCTCTACAAAAGATCCTGCTGTATAGTAGGTTACCCGTTGCACCAGATAACACAGAGGTGAGGTGAAAAGTTGATGATCTGTGGTTCACACATTTCATCTGTATTAACCCAGGCAAGAAAAAGAACACCCTGGACCAATTTCAAATGTCACATATGCAAGTTAGACAGGGAATCAACAAGAAAACTGCCATTCTCTCAGCTATCTTTTCAAGCATGCTAAAGAAATGCCTTTCTGGTTTGTATCTGCTTGGAACTTGATGGGAGCCTACAGGAGATGAAGATGCTCAGACAGAAATTCAATGATGGAGCTCAGACTTAAAGTGACTCAGCTTCCCAGATACACTCCAGAGATATTTAATAGGTTCTGTCATAATCCATATGTTCTCTTCAAAAAACAGGAACAAAAACCAGCTGCCTTACAATAAATTCTGACTGCAGTATGAGTTAATTTTAAACTGATGTAACATTCAGTAAGTTTTCATTTAAAATGACAGCGGGCATCTTTGCCAAAGTGTGGATTTGTAAAGAAAAATGAGGAATGGTGAAATGCTTTTTCCTTCAAGATAAATATTTCTTTTTAACATGGAGCTTTTGGATAATAGATTAAGTGTTCAAGTGAAGAAAGCCTTTACAGTTATTGCCATGCTGGTGTATTTCTAAAGTACTTTTGAACTCTGTCATGAGCCCCACAGGGATGTGACAGACCAGAGATGGCAAATGGTACCTGATGGCAGTTCTGTTGGCTCAGGCTCTGAAGCAATGGGCTGGTTCTGGAAGCCACAGGGTGGTCAGAGTGGACAGGGACTTGGTGTGGTGCCTGCAGACTCCAGCTGCAGGTGTTAAAAGGGAGTAGCAGGTTAGATACTGATAACTTTTTCCTACACTTTTAGCCTGAAAGAGTTGCCTCTGAGATGTTCTGAGAAATTCAGACTTCCTCAGTTATCACTCCCCTACAAGAAGAAAAAAAAAAACCAACAAAAATTGGAAGTAACCAAGATCCACATTACAAAATACAGCAGGCAACCCACTAATACTCCTCATTCCTACCAGTCAAACTGCTTTCATCTTCCCAGAAAAACACAGATGACCAAGGAAGAAAGCAGGCTTGTGGTGTGCCCAAAGATCAATAGATGTTGACTGCACAAGCCCAAAAATATAGTCATTGCAAAAAAAAAAAGTCCCAATAGTATGGTATGTCAGGGTGACTGGGACAGACTTGTCATTTAGACCCATTCTAGTATCTTATAATGTTTTCAAAATGCTGTTTCATCTTAGGTCTTAGAAGCAGCAGATAGAAGCAGCTATCCCCTCTCTTCTTGAATCACAGGATTTATCTTTTCTTCCCTCCCAAGTTAAGGTTCCAGTTCCTACAGTGGCAAGACCTGAATCCTTAATTATGGTCTTATATCTAATAGTGAGGCTGATAAAAAGAGCATTTCATAGGCTCTCTGTACCTAAACAGACAACCAGAATCATCCACACAAAAGCTCTAAATTAGGTTTGACCAGTAAGAGAGAAGCTTGGGAGTTGTTTTCTAGATGACTGACTTAGTGCTCAGACTTGGTCCAAATGCCATATAATGCTAGAGATTGCTAAAATAGAATTAGAAACAGAAAATACAATTATGGCAAGCCTTGATTCCCCCATCTTTTGAATGCTCCCTGCAGGAGACCAACTGTGAGAGGCAAAGCAGAGTAGGATTCTTCCTGGAAACAAGTAGAAGAGTTGTCTGTCAGTTCCCATAAAATGTGACAGGAGGCTCTGACAGAGGTCTGCAAGATTAATAAATGGTGTTGAGAAGGTAAGCAGAGGAATTTCTATAAGAAATTTTCTATAAGAACAATGCACTCACTGCAATAAGTAGGCATTGGGTTTAAAGCAAATCAAAGAGGAATGTTTTGATCTAGTATATAGTTAAATTATGGGACATATTGGGATAGGATGCTGAGAAGGCCAAAGACCTGAACTGGCTCACAAAGGGACCAGAAAACTTCCTACAGGACAGATCCATCAATACAATTGTTTATATTTAAACAATGACTCAGGAAATCCCTAAATTGTTAATTCCTATAAACTAAGAAAGTGTACAAAAGGATAAATTGCTTTCTCTAACTTGTATTATATACACTTGTCTATTTCAATGGACACCACTGAAGATTCTGCTGGGCTAAATAGACTTCTGGTACAAAAAGTACAGAAACTCTTCTGTTTCTATGAGATGCTTGGTGCAAGAATGAACTGAAACAGGTAAGGAATAGAAAACACAAACCCACATGCACTTTTTAACAAGTAGTTCTTGTGAATATGCAAAAATGGACATGCTATCATGCAGAACTCTGCTGTCCCCAAAATAACATGTAAAATTTGCTTTCCCCTGTGACAGGTAAACTTAATCCTGAATGGATGACCTATCTTAACTCTAAAATAATTGTTTTCCTTCTGTAAGCTTCTGACTATGCAAGCATTATACACATGCTTACCTTTAAGCATGTGAGTGTTCCCTGGTGAGCCATACATCTTTTTTCTGTTCTGTGTTGATATGATGCCCACTGGGTTCTCCTTCAAAGTGGAGTAACATGGGTGCATCCCACTGGCAAATGGCCACTATGCAATACTCTTTTGGTGGCTAAGAAATCAACTAAATTTTTTATAATCAAAATCTCAAAATATATTTTATTAGAAGCCCCAGGATAGTTAATACTGGAGCAGAAGTACTATATTCACCCCAGCCAAGGTGAGCTCAAATAGTGTTATTTACTTGACTGACAAAATAAAAAGTGTTGGGGTTTTTTGGGGGACACAAAGCTTTGTTTTTCTATTGGGCTGGCTGGAAAAGTAAAAGGCTTTTCTTCTTTTATTTTCCATTTCTCTTTGTCTGTCTTATCTTTTCTCTGGGTTTTTTTGGGTTTTGTTTGTTTGTTTGTTTTTGTGGGGTTTTTTTTTTTTGTTGTCTTGTTGGTTTTTTTCTCCACAGATGCACCATAACAAATCCACACCATTTCAGACCTCTGGATTAGGCCATAGGAGACATGGTACTCCTGATTCTTGCCACTCCCACTAGTGAATAGCAGAAAAATGTGGTTATTCAAGATATGTTCTTGCTTAGATTTATGAAGTCCCTCTGGGACACAATAACAGAATACCTGTATTTTTCTTAAAGCCTCTTCTGTAGCCAATTCATATGAGGGTGGAACCTTCTGAGCAAAGGATAGCACATCTCACACTAAAAAATGACACTGACACCTTCACATATACTTTGACACTGCTCTGTGAAATATTACTCAGTCCTTTCCAGTGTCCTGCTGGTAGATTATGATGTACATTGTCAAAAATAAATGTCAGTGGATTAGTGCTATCAGGTTAAAGTAAAGATGTTGGGAGTGTGTGTGGGGGAGGAAGTAAAAAGCAAAATCCTTATTTGAATGGGAAAAATACCCTTTACTGTGACCAGATACTTTACATTGCAATAGCATGCAAATAGCTAGAAAGTGTAATTTAAATCAGAATTCATTGTTTCTTTGTGAAGTTTCAGATCTCCAACTGGAAGCAGGTTGAAGCAGGTTAGTTGATGCTGAAAGGCACACCATCTGAAAAAGAGGGCTCTGTGCATCCCTGGCATCTTTCTGAAGTCTAAAATGCACTTTGCAAGAGTGCAAGGGTCCTGTGATAAGGGGAAGCACTGCAGTGACTTGCAGCAGAGAGAAATGAAGGTCCTGGCTCCATGTGATGGATCCATAGGAAGGTCAGAGCAGGAAGGAGTGGGACAGAGCTCAGATCTGCTGGCTCCTCTACCCCTGTAGAGGAGGGTTCCTCATCATCCACTGTAGGTATTGCATTGTATTATTTACTGAGTGCTAAGTGTGCAAACACAGATTCTGTTCTGCTCCTGCCACTTACTGCAGTTAATTAGTTCAGGGGAGGCCAGTAGCCCACATTGCACAGGAAGTTGGATGATAACACCACAGTGATTCCTTTTGACCTTTTAATCTATAAATCTATGAGACCTCTACAGGAACACCACTAGGAGTCTTAATTAGTGTGGGGAGCTCTGGATGCACAGCACTGTGCAGGGTCAGAGCTATCTCGAGCTTTGAACACTGTTGTTTCCAGGACCTGACAGCCATCTCCCAAGGAATAATTTAGTAAGTGACCTTGAAATGCTCATGTCACTATTGTCCAGATTATATTTGTATTTTAGCCTCCAAATAGCAATACTTACCTATTACCTTGCTGGACAGTAGCAGCTGCTTTTCCCATTCATGTAGAAGGTGGCATCAGTGAAGCCCCAGATGATGTCTAAACATATTGAGAGAGAATGAGGTTTTTCCAAACTTTCCGTGATGGCCTTTGTCCCACGATGGTGCTAACATTTGACAAAAGCAGCTTTTAACTTCGGTTAAGAAAAGGTAGTAAAGATATGGCAGATGGCATGTGGAGCCTGTCCCATGCTTGTTTTGAAAAAACACTCCTGTCCTTGAAAATTCAGATGAAAATATTAATAAAGAAGTTGGTATGGTTGAATAAGTCCCTCTAACTGAGTAAGCATATCTTTCAAACAATCTTCCTCAATGCAATGCTATTTACTTTGGATTCAGATTAAAAAGGGTGTTAAAGGACCAATGAGGCTCTAGGTTTCCCAGTAAACTGGTGACATTGTAGGAAAGGGACAGGGTATGAGATGGTATTTATGGAATATAAATATCTGTTAACAAAGCATGATCCCTATGGAAACACAGTTCACATCACTTCTCATTCCTCTGTTTAATGAAAGATGGCATTAAACATTGTTTGAAAACTCTTCAGATATCAAGAGGCTGTAGTAAGGGTTTTCTTTTACTCTGCCACGTCAGAGGTGAACACCTTAACTGGTTCCTCCATTTCTTCATTTTTTTATTCCATTTTGTATCACTTGATAAAGTTATTCTCACTGAATACAACCCTCTGAAGCTGTAGAGGGGGAAAGTGACAGTATAAGGTACAGCTATGAGAGTGGAGTAGAGAGCTTAAATTTTCCCTTTTTTTAAGAGCTCAGGATATAATTTGGTATAATTTGGGAACGCTCTGTGGTATGGATAAGGTACATAACAGATTCTTAATTTTTTTTAATGGTAATACCCAGATAGCATTCAGCATCCCTTCCTAGTGGTGCAGATTTGAGCCATGCACTTAAAGGAGTGGAGCCATTCCAAATTTACACCAGTGTGAGGCTGTGTATCTTGACTTTGCATGTTTATTAGTTACTGCTAGACACAGTTTAATGTTAAACACTTTAATACCAGCAAGCCTTTTCTTTGGCCACCCACTGTTCCCCGTGGAACTGAAGTGGTGGCATAGTTCTTTGCCCCAAAATTGACACAGATGCTTATGCAGATAAGTACTATATATACCCTCCAGTCTGTGTTCCAGTGCTACTTGGATATTAAAAATACTAATATCAAATAAGGTACAAACAATGTGAACTACAGTGATCCCTACTTTACAATAAATATCTGCCATGCAGTTATAAGGATTAACTGACATCCCAGTATTTGTTTAAATTGCCTGCCAACTATGTTTTGTTTTTCTTTGAAGGACTCAATATGTGCATAATACCTTCTGTTAAGTCTAGATGACTCTCTTAAATGGAAAATGCACCCTACTGACCTCATTTGAAATAGCTGTTTGGACTAATATAAATTTACTGCAGAGTCATTTACATTTCCTAGCTGTTCTTTCTATAGTATGTTTACTGAATGTGACAAGTTTAAGTAGATCTAAAGTGGATAATATTTTTTACCATGTTGTTGCTTTAGTTATGGCTTTTCAGACTACTGCTTACTTTGCCAAAATTAGCAGAAATGCAGTGCAAAATATAACTTACTGACTCAAAGTACTGTCAGGCAGCAGTCTTCTGCCTAAACACCAAGAAACTATTTCTTCACAATGTATGCATTCAATATTTGTATGACATTGTTCAGTAAATTTGAGAGACCCAAACAAACCATGACAGATACTTTTATTCACAACAACAGATGCAACTGTGAAAAGGAGAATTAATCAGTTTGCTTAGCTTGTGAACACCAGGCACAGTTGTTTTCCAGAGCTTGTTGCATGGCAAGTCCCTAGAGGATGTAGGGAGCAGGTGACATATTAGTTCTGAGCAAAGAGGAATTCATTTTTAGGGAGCAAGGAAGAAGCTGCTGAGAAGCACTGGTTCAGTCATTCTCACATGCAGAGCCAGTGAGGATCTGCAGATCTCATGGGAAGGATGGACGAGAGAGGTAATGAGAGATGTGGAACTCAGCATCACCTTCACCTGCAGTGTTCACCAGGGAGTAAGAATTTATACACATAAGTCTGAGCTCTCCTGTGAGATGAAAATGGTTGAATAATAATCAGTCAGAGTAGAGAAAGAGAGCACCACCAGCTCCCTGGAAGTTCCCACTGACATTGTACTACTCCACTGATTATTTTTTTTTTATTTCCCAGCAGGTTATATGAACACTAAGAACCCATCAGACATAACCCGTTTAAAGACCACTGGGAAAAAAACATCTTCGGTTTTTGTTTTAATGTAATATAAACGGCTCTAGTGATGGTGAAAGAACATTAAATTATATCTATACTGTAAGAAGGGATGCAAAGTTAACTCCAAATTTATGTATTATATAATAATTCAGTATTTCAGTCTAGAAACTTATCATGTTCTTATGTAAAACATTATAGAAATGTTTATACTTGCAGTGGAAAACTCATAATACAGATTAAATGCCAGCATCTAAAACTTGTATGGCTTTATACTTACCACATTAATACTGCGGTTTATATTTTTTAAGCCTCATAAGATTTATATATAGAGTTTTCCTCAAATGTTTGAGATATCATATATGGCATTTATTGCATCTTAAAAAAAAAACAAAACAGTTTTATTTGTTTTACAGTAATTTCTGTTTTTCTTCAAAGGGCAATATCTAGTAAAGGTTGAAACATTTATGAATGTTTCAAGCATTTCAAATCAAATATACAAATAAGACTGATTTTCCATAACTTTTTGAACAACATGAGTATAAAACCAAACTATCAACATGTCTGGCTTTATAAAACTGAGCAGATCAAGCAGTTTAGTTGTGAGACCAGATCAGCCAAAGACCCATGATGTGGTGACTAATATATTTATATAAAAATAAATTCTGCCACTGAAAAAGCCTGACTGAAAAATCCTTGTCTTTGATCTCTCAGATAAACAAGACAGATGTAGCTCTTTATTGCTACTGCAACTGTTATTATGAATAATTTTTTGTGCTATTAAAACATTTAGGAACAATGAATAACTATGACTATGAGTAGCTAATGAATAACTATGACTGCATTATGGGAAGAGTCCTCACCTTCCCCCCTGCCCCTGAAGCCCATCCTGTGCCCCAAAGAGCTCACAGTCCAACTGTGAGACTACAATAAGTGGGATTCACCTCACCCCAGGAGCCATCCCAGCAAAGCAGGGCTCTCAGGAAAGACTGAAATAATTTAACGGGAGCAGGAGACGAAACTTCAGTGAGAGGCACAGAATTAGTTGTTTCAAAATATTCCCAACATGTGAGACTGTAAATGCATACTGGTCAGGGACTCAATTTAATGGTGAAGGAGAAGTATAAGTGGGCTGGAAGTAGGGTGGGCTGGAAAGTGAAGGTAAGAAGCAGATTCTCACAACAAGGTATTCCCAAAAGTTATGGTGCTATTTGTCAAGGCTAGAGAGAGGAAAACTGTAGCAATCAAAATGAGAGCTTAGATGATTTTTTGGTTGTCTGGTTAAATCCAGAAGGCCATTAGAAACTCCATACAAATAAATCCTCAAGATCAGATATGAACTTGAGGGAGAATCTCCAGTAGGCACTGCAACTTAACTCCAGAAGCAGTAGTCTTCACAGCAATCAAAGGGTAGTACCCTATTTCCCTTAACTTTATTGAACCTGACTGGCAGACAAAATGAAGCATGTGGTTCTTTTTAAAGTCCAAGTATAAAATATCTTGCCAAGGTACACTCAGGTGATGTAAATCAGCAAAAATGAATTCTGATGCCTGGGAGCAGAAGTTTAAAACCCTTCCAGCCTAGACAGGACCACTGAGGTAGGAGAAACTTTAAGATGAGAGGTGGACTTTCACAGCAGGACAAGTGTGCTACGCTGCTCAGTTAGAAGAGGGCCAGCATTTTCTTTGGTTGTTATTAACTCAGTATTATTGGTTTGTTATTTTGGCTTAGTAGGAAATAAGATATTTTACAATCTGACACTTGAACTACAGTGGTATCCTTGGAACTTCTCCATATATAACTGGCCTAGAGCTAGATATGCATATGCTAACAGATGGCAGAGGGACTGCAGTTCAGTTCAGACTCAAGGTGCAGGATGTGTAACTTCTCAGCATGGAGATGGCTGGTGAGTTTATGCATTAGGCTTCATAAAGGAGAAAATACTCTTATGCCCCTGCCAGACTCTTCAAATAGAAATAAATGAGGTAAGAAAAATGTCCATATACTTGAAAGAGGAAAAGATCAAAGCTAACACCCTATCTATTGCAGAATGAAAGCAGAGATGGAGAGAACAGAAGGTTGGAGAGTTGAGTTAAACGTGGTGAAAAGGCAACTGGAACTCTGGATGTGGTTGTCATTTGTTTTGGTCAGTGGGAAATCTGCTTGCACTGCAGGACATCCATAAAACAAATAAGAGAAGTACATGTTAACCATGGGTCAGGTTTGAATTTTTTCATTGAAAAATGGAGTCAGTTATTGATAGAGAAAAGTGATGGATGAAGAGATTCTTCAGGTATATTAGTAGAAGATAAGGAAGAAGACAAGGAGAGGGAAGCTGGTGGAGCAGTGGAAAAATAAAATTAGTAGACTGAAAGTCATTAGGTTGAATAGAGATAATGACTGATTTCACTCCACATCAAATAGTATTCAGAGAGGAATTAGGACCTCAGTTACCACACTAAGATGCAATGTCTTCAGTGCCTAGCCCTGACTGAACCTAAGCTAAAACACTGGAGAGAGGCACCTGTTGTATTACAGAAAGCAGCTCATTCCAGGCACATTTACTGTTCTGACTCCACACAGAGCTGACCTGTGTCATCTGGCTCCTTGATGGTGAGCAAATCAAGGTGAGGTCCTGTACTTGAAAGCTTGTAGTCCAAGAAAAAAATGTAAAAACTTTTTGTTCAGTAATTTTGTACTGCATTAAAGCCAGGTTCTAGTGTTCTTGTAAGTTTCAAGAACAAACCCTTGTATTTTGTCCATTTGACTTCCATCTCTTTTAGCTGTTATTTCAAGTGAAGAACCTAGAAGCAATTGTAACTTTCAGGTAATGGCTAATGAAAACAATATAGGATTAAGAACATACTTTTATTTAATTTACAGGTTATTCACCACTCACTCCTTGTCGTATTACAAGTGTGTATTTGGGGGAAACAGGCCAGTTTCTCAGCTGCAGAAAACTGTGACACCAGGATACTTGAATCAGGAATACCTTTCTACTGGGATTCAGCAGTGCAGACTGTTCAATTTACACTAGGGTTGGATTTGAAGTTAATGATGTAGAAAAATGTATGTGTGTTTAACTCATCTCTGGAACATTCATATATGAGTAAGTCAGGTGCTATCATACTTTGATAAATGGCATTTACATACCCAAATTAAGCATTTGAAGGACAATGAGTCCCTATATTTCTGGATCTCCAAGGTTGATTTGCCTCAAAGGCTGTGTAGTCCATCAGACTAAACTCTAAATATAGTTTTACAATGCATTATCGCTAACTTAAGAAGGAACTGTCTGCAATATGCCAATATGAAAAACTACAAGAGGACTTTTTTGTACACGTATGTGGACTACTGAGAACAAGTTCAGTGGAGAAGAAGATCTGATAGTTGCTGTTTAGTTGGGAACAATATGCAGATGTGGATGGATGCCCTCCCTTTTCCCCCAGTAACTCTCACGTCATTGCTGAGGCTGCAGGGCACAGACTCGAACACAGATCCTATGAGGAGAGGCTGAGGGAGCTGGGGGTGTTCAGCCTGGAGAAGAGGAGGCTCAGGGGAGACCTCATCACTCTCTACAACTCCCTGAAAGGAGGGTGTAGCCAGGGGGTGGTTGGTCTCTTTTCCCAGGCAACTCTCAGCAAGACAAGAGGGCACGGTCTTAAGTTGTGCCAGGGGAGGTTTAGGTTGGACATTAGAAAGAATTTCTTTACTGAGAGGGTGATCAAGCATTGGAATGGTCTGCCCAGTGAAGTGGTGGACTCTCTGTCCCTGGAGATATTTAAAAAGAGACTGGATGTGGCACTCAGTGCCATGGTCTGGTAACTGCAGCGATAGTGGATCAAGGGTTGGACTTGATGATCTCTGAGGTCCCTTCCAACCCAGCCAATTCTATGATTCTATGATTTTATGATTTTAATGGGAGGGAAGAGGTGACCTGCACACCAGAACAACTACACTTCTGCCACACAGCACATGCTTTCTGGAGAAGGATAGGGTATGGGGTATAATCAGGCTCTGCCATCCCTACTCTGAGTCACTTCTGAAGTCAGTAGCTTTCACCAGATCCTCTCTCAGTCATAAAGGACTCAGAAATAAAGCCAAACCCAGTGAGACACGGTTGTACAGGGATAAGAGCAGGGTTAGTTTTCCTCAAGCAGGCATGCACATAAATGTCCTTGTGGTACAGACATGTTTTCTAGAAATGAACCATCACAGGTTTTACTTGGGTCAGTTAAGTTTTGCCAGTAGAAATAGAAAACAAGACTCAGGTGGGCATTGCATGCAGGCATGGAAATCGTAGAGGCTGACATTATATTTCCCACTATCATGAATAATATTTTTGTAACAACAGGGACAGGAAGAAATCTCTTCAGTATAAAGACATTATGATTGCTCTGCTTTTAAAAGATTATCTGAGAAAAAAGCCTCAAAATTCTGTCACTGGAATAAGTTATTTATAATAATTTCCTACTCCAGAATTAGCAAGCATTATACCAAGGAAACCAGAAAATTTAAAGTACTCAATAAAAAGAACAAAACCACATTTCTTGAATAGTCCTATTGTTCTTTAAAATGGGAGGAAAAAAATAACTATCATAGCTATTCATTGCTCTCTCTAAAAGTAAAATATTTTTTTCATTATATAGAAAATCACTGCAAGGATTTAAGTTAAAATATTTTAATTGACAAAACCATTTTCCTACCCCTTGAAATAAAAAAGCTTAAGAATCATATAGGAGCTTAATTTGTTATATGAAGAGACTTAACCTTTTTATCTCTAGAGAATTCTGAGTTCTCAAGCTCTTGATGCTCTATTTCATGTACTCCCAAGAGCTGGCCTGTATGAGCAGGCATGTTAACTTTTTATTATATGTTATACTTTTTATTATTTTTATTATACATTATTTGGTGACTGAAGCTGCACACGATGACTCTATCTTACAGAAGAGCTCTCATAAGTTTCAGAGATCAGTTTGTCATATATATATGACACTATATAGTTAGGGTTTTCCTTACTACTTTAAGGCTGGATTGTAGGAGTTTTTTGTATGGATCAACAAAGGCAGGGAGGAACAGGGACAGTCCTCTTTGTGTGGCCCCTCCAATTGCACTTACTTAGTTTAAGGAAGGAAGTGAGGTCCTTGACCCTGCCTTGCTCCACACTGAGGAGGGTACACCATCCTTAAGGCAAACATTAATTGGAAGCCTGTTTTAGTTAGAAAGACACAAAAATTGGGCGTATGTGAAGGAAGGAGAAGGAAAAGGAAAGGGGAAAGCCATTGGGGGTAGGCAGGTTAGCTGGAAGCACTGACTATAATGCCTGTGCTGCTCAGGGTTGTGGTGTGGGTAGGCTTTGAACATGACCAGGACTTTGAACATGTGCCAGGACAACACAGCAACAACACGTAGGCAACTTTTTGGAGGGCTGACAGGGTAAAACACTTGGTTGCAGAATCGTACTGGATAAATTTGAAGAGGGAAGAAGGAGCAAGAGAACAAGCTTATGTTCATCACAGTTCAGGGCACACAAGCTGCCAGGCTCTGTTGAATTTTTTAGATAATATATCTTTGAAATGGGTGTCTGAGAGACCTTCCTCACTGCCTTTTCTCTGCCTGCTGACCAGCACTCCAGCTCCTGTAATGGTTGCTCCCCAGCTGCCCCTTTGCACTGGCTGCAGCTGCTGTTGCACAATCCATGTTATGTGCCCTTCTTTAGCCATTAAAATCCTCCCAAGGTCTGTATTTTCTTCTTCTTCTCCCTGGTTCTAGTTTTGCTGCTGGTAGCCCTCAGTTCACTCTGGAAAGGACTTTCAGATGCAAGTGTACTTCAAGAAGTATGATCTCACAGCCTGAATATTATCTGAAGGGGCTGGTTTATTGTCCTTACCTAATATTGTCCCCAAGCACACTTGCAGATCTGTTACGTATTTATGTTATGAGAGTTTCCCCCTAAGCCCCAAAGGGACTGAATTTTGAGATATTCTGCAGGTGAGAAGTTCACATACTGTAGAGGCACAATGAGGTGTGAACAGTTCAATTGCCAGCAGGGAAGAAAAATTATTATAACCTGCATGGTTTATAAAGCTTTATATTTGGAAAACATAAACTCTAACTCCAGTCTTCCAGGTAATTAATTGGTGGCACAGAGTCAGTGGAAGAAGTGATTGACTGCTGGTACTTGTGCTGTGAGTATTCTACTTCTTACACATGTCTACATTATAACCAAAAGCCTCTGATCATAAAAGATTCTGCAGCATCTTCAGAAACATCAGCAAGCCTCAATAAAATAGCTGAACCTTGACTCAGCCCCTTAGGAGTTTTTATAAAACCATTTTTGTGAAGTAAAGTAGAAGGATGGGTGGGAAAAAGAAAAACAGATTTTGTCACTCCTGAAGTATGCTCAGATTCAACCTCCACTAACCCCGTTGTGTGAAACATACTGAAAATTATTAAGAGAAAGCTTGCAAGTGTAAATATACTTATTCTCAATGAAATCAACACCATCAAACTGATTTGTAACTATTCCCTTAATACTGCTATAAACTTTACTGCAGTGAAAACACTGGCTATACAGATTGCTTTCCTCTTCCTCAGGATGTGTTTCACCTTTGTGGCATTGCCACTATAAATCTCATGGTCCAACAACCCCTTGTCTGCAAGTGATTTCAAGCACTATCATAAAAACGAAACAGACAGACTTAATTTGAGTTCCAGACTTAAGGAAACTCAACTAAAATATTAGCATAATTTCAGTGAAGACGGAGGAAATTGTTAAAATATGTGTATTGGAGTGTCTGCAATTCAATACACCTCTTAGCTGGCTCTTGGGTGCCACCCAGTGATTGATTTAGCAGCAGGTTTGTAATGGGGGCTGTGGTGCACCACAGGCCATGTTAATGAGCAGCACTGATCACAGGAGATCAGAAACAAGAATGGTAGGAAGTATAAGGAGATTCATGACATGTTAAATCTGAACCTGTGAATAATAAGCTCCAAGTCTGATGGATTTAGTGCTTGGAGAATTTCTGTCTTGAACAATGCTCCTATTTGTTTCACACATGGACTGACTGATTGGGCAAACGTTGTGTATGCTTCTTCCTGAAAGAAATTATGGCAGCTTGTAGTTCTTTGATTTGTGTTTGGGTTTTGTTTGGGTTTTTTTTTTCTTCTGAAAAGATGTAGTTATTGTTTTAAGATCATAATGGTGTTTTCTTTCCATCAAAGTAACAGAGCTATTTTAATGTTGAAAGAGGATTTTTTTCTGATGATGGTACTTTAAATAATGTAAAACCATTGAAAAATACTAGCTAAATACCAACAGGGGCATAATAGCAATATGGTAAAATAGCTGGTCCTGAAGCTGTAAAGTCCTTTTTGGTGACAGATTGCCTTTGTCTCAGGCAACAGTGATGGTGTTTCACAGATCTTCACAGACAGTACTTCAAAGCAATTTACCAATATTGATGTAAAAAAAGATCTTTTTTACAGTTAGCTATTTAATCTCACAGAAAAGTGGCAGTGATTTCTAAAAGTTGAGTCGGAAAGACCATTTCAAAGTTGAGGAACTGAAACAACCTCTCAAAGCCCAGCTGATTCATCAGTACTGAAGTGCTAATTGAGGGGTAAGGTGTCTTTCACAAAGCAAGGCCTCAACTTAGGAAGATGTTTTTGGTGTAGAAGCAGCTAGGTGAAAGAAATAGAAATAAATTATCAAAATTGTCTTAAAATGTATTCCTCTTTAGAGTGTGACAAAAGATTATGAAGAGGCAGTGCAAAAGAGCTTTACTCTGTGTGTCAGCACAATGCCTGTACTACACACCAGCATCTCTCCAACTCTGTTGCCCCAAACTGTTTGCAAAAGCTTAAAACTGTACATGCTGCTTCTAGTGGAAGCAAGTACCTTTGAAAGGAAGATACTGTTTCCAACCCCTTGCTCTTACATTCATGTTAGCTGGGGTAGGTAGAAACCATTGAATTAATTAGTTCATTAAGCATACATGGATGCCAGGAAATGAAAGATTATGGCCATAATTTCAGATGCCATACAACAGCATATTGTTTGAGGTTTCTTAGAGGGCTTAATAGAGTTTATTGGGTAAAGAGACAAATTTATCTAGAGATTTAGCACTAGATATCATGTTTTGTACAGTATTTTCATTACAGAAGTCAATTTGATAGAAGAAAATAGAACTGTGTTTTGGGTAGGCTGGTAAGTGACCAGTGGGTCCAATGTTAGCACCTTCCCCTTCCAAGCAAAGGAGGAGGTTTTGAATTGAATACCTTAGGGCTGCAAGGAGAGAACAGGATTCTGTCAGCCTAATCTCATTATACTTGTAGCCATTACAGTCAAAATGAGTTTCCTCTGCCTTAGTTTGGGCTGGAGTCAAAGCCAGTCCTCAGAGGAAAAGGGTCATTACAGTTAGGTAGAAAGTTACTAAACTGAATTTCCTATTATACTGGGGTATGTACCTTCGTGGGGTTTTTTAACCATAAGGAGAAGAGATGAAAAATCTAGGTATTGTTCAGTGATTAGAGTCACACATTTTGTTGTGATGAATGAAAGCAGAATAGATAATCAAAAGAAAGATAGAAAATGTTAATTGAGTGAGAAATGGACTGGGACCAAGATCTTGTTCAGAACAGTCCCATGCTTTGAGAAGATGCAGCATTAGGCCAGCACTTTGTGGCTCAGGCTCATCTTAAATGAAGTGAAATGAATAAATATATGTCATAGTAATCAATATTCTTTTGGCCATGATCCTGCAAACATATGTGAGTAATTTTGCACATGTGAGTTCAATTAGATTTCTTGTATGCACAGTGTTAACTCAGATATGCAAGTGTTTTCATTATTGGAATCCCAGTTTATGGATTTTCAGGAAGAGCCAAAATCTACAAGGAAAAGCTCAAATACCACAAATGATCATGCAAGGGAATATTTATGCAGAGGAATACAGCACTGTTGCTCTCACATGCATGAAGTTACTTGCATGCTGCTGCACACTACTCTGGAAATCAGGAAAGGAGGATGAGTCTCATATGTTGCAATATTTTACATGCTAAAAATATTTATTTTGATCAGGCATAGTTAAATATTAATCAACACAATTACTCCTGTAGAAGTCTTTTATTAGTCTGTAACAGATTTGACATACCATTCCTAAATTTGGGGCAATCCCCATGAATCCAAATGTCTTTTTAATTTTTCCCCTTTGCATCAGTCTGTAGAAATTTTGATATATTCCAGTCTTGAGATAGTAGTCAGAAATGTTGGTTAATGAATTTCTAATTTAGATAAATACTGCTGACTACTGCAGCACTTCTTTCCTTAATTCTTCACAAATACACAATCAATTGCAATTTTAATGCATTAAAATGCATTTTTATCTTGATGAAAATTGTATGGAATTAATCACAAGAAAGTAACTCATTAAAGTACCTATTTATTTAAGGCTTCATAATATCACTTATAAGCTTAAAATAGCTTCAAGGCAGAGTTAATGGTACATTGTTGCTTGTAATACTGCAAAGCAATGTTAGGCTGGCAGGGGCTGTCAGGCAGCCTGGGAATGGGTCAGTCCTGGTGTTGCACTGGGGCTTGTCACGAGGCTTGGCTTGTTCTTGAGGCTGGGAGGGACATAGGGCTCTTGTGCAAGAGGGGTCACGACAGCAGCATGGTGAGAAGTGGGCTACGGATGGGTTGGGGTGCCAGCCCAGGAGTCCTGGCTGCAGGGACAAAATGAACTTGCAGGGGTATTTGTGGAAAATAATGGTCTCTGTTGCCTCTTTCTGTCTTCTTTGCAGAAAGGTAGGCATGAGGGTGTTTTTCTGTTATGTCAGAGCCAGGAGCAGAGGCTGAAGGAACTTCTTGCTCTACAAGTATGTGAACAGTAACCTGCCATTCAAGAAAGAGTCAATATGTCCTAATTAATGAGGGAACTGAATTAAAAAACACCTAAAGACACAGGCTACAAAAAAGCCCAGTCAGAGGTCCAAACCATCAACATTTCATTTAATTCTTAGTCAAAGAACAAGGAGGCTATAGGGACCATGACTGTATATTCATTTGATGGCATTTTTGTGTGATAAAGAGAAGAGATACTTAAAAGGCCAGGACTGAGAACTGGAAGAAGCCCAGAAAGTGACTGATTGAGGAAAGGTTTGAAGGAGTTTTTCAGTTAGGTGCTGACTCATAAAGGTACAGAGTTTTCTGCAAAAAATAAGCCCCTTGGCTTTGCTCTTTGGTCCTGCCTGAAAGAGTACAAGATTTTATGTACTCTTTGGAAGTGAACAGAAATCACTGGATTCTGACTCTTCTTCCCAAGGAAAGAAATATTATATGAGAAGAAATCTGTGCTAGCCACTTGAGATGAAGGTGATGTGTCAGATTTAACAGGATGTAAAGTTCAACAGTATCTACCTGTGTGATCACCTCCAGCACAAGACAAGGTTGACAGCTCTGCTCCTACCTTACTCATTCACCCACTGGGAGATTTTCTGACTGTGCAGAATCAGGCTGAAGTTGTATGAAACTGAACTCAGCTTCCTCCTGTTCAGCAGAGACACAAATACTTCTTGGCCACAAAGTGCCTCACCTCAGCCATATGTAACTTAAATAGATGTGGTAAAGATACTGTAAATTCCTCAGCAGAATATGCTTTAGATCAAATTGTTATTAAATCATTGTTTATCCTTGAGAAACACTTTGTTAGCAAGAAACTTTCCCCCTATCTCGCCAACAGCTGCTAAATGAAAATGCTGAAGTCTTTTTTTTCCTTCCCTAGTCTTTCAAACTAATATTGATTTTTCGTCAGCTAAAAATACTTCAGTGGGAAAATGTTATTCAGAGGTGCCAGCTGAATAAAGAGGAAAAAGGATAACATATCATAAAACACAGAGTAGAAGTGAAAACTAAATTTTGATATTATTCTGCTACCCTCAGTGGTTCCTGTTAAATTTTATGTGCAAGGAAGTATGTATCATAAAATGTTTCTATGATTCCTTTTAATTCTAAAGCAGAGCAAAATTTTGTTGAAAAGACTGTTTTAAAAACTGTGAATAAACACAGCAGATTTATTTTAGTTTTGTCTATCAAGATTCATACGTTTCATGGTAACTTTGCAGTGAGGCATACTGAAAAAGCACCAAATTCAATGGAGTCCAGGGTTAGCCTAATGAATATTTAAATCAATATTCATTTTGGTAGAACACTGCACTGAGTCCACTTCTACCACATGGGATCATTATCCTTATGTCTGTGCTGTCCATTCAAACCTTCCAGAATTTATCTCCCTCCACTTAGTAATGAAGCTTCCTCACTCCAGTTGCTGCATCCTGACCTGCTTTGGTCAGTACCTTTCTTGGAGGCAGGACAGCAAACCTTGCTCAAACCAGGGCTTTTCCTCTACTCAGAACATAACAAAAATAACAAAGCTGACTCTGTTCTGGTCATTCCAGAAGAAAGAAAAGTGGTTCCCAGCAGTGTGCTCCCTGTCTTGACTGACTTCTCTTATGACTGCTTTGCTTTTTCAGCTTTCTCCCAGGAAGAGAAGTACAGGCACAGTGGGGGGGTTTGGTACAGTTTTAATTATTTAAATATGAACAAGACTGTGTCTGACTGTTATTAATGCTAGGAAGATTGAAGCAACTTGCAATGCAGGTAAGGACATGACTATAGGACCTTATGTTGGAAGGAATTTTTCTTTCTCTGAAGGTGAGTTTTACACCTATGTTGCAAGTTACATAGTTCTTAAGTATAGTTGCACTTGAAATCATGGTGTTGGATAAAGGAGTCTTTGAGATACGGGGAAAAAACCCACTCAAAACCTTAAAAGTATCTGCTGAACACTCGACGTAATAAGTATTTACCCCATATAGCCCCATTTGTGGGGGTTGGTCTCTTTTCCCAGGCAACCCTCAGCAAGACAAGAGGGCACGGTCTCAAGTTGTGCCAGGGGAGGTTTAGGTTGGACATTAGAAAGAATTTCTTTACTGAGAGGGTGATCAGACATTGGAATGGGCTGCCCAGGGAAGTGGTGGATTCTCCATCCCTGGAGATCTTTAAAAAGAGACTGGATGTGGCACTCAGTGCCATGGTCTGGGAACTGCAGCGGTAGTGGATCAAGGGTTGGACTTGAAGATCTCTGAGGTCCCTTCCAACCCAGCCAATTCTATGATTCTATGATTCTAAGTATCTGTGTTTTTCTGGATAGTCTGTGGGAGCTCAATGTCTGTACTGGAGACAGCCAAAATATGCTATTATGCTGATATACTAATATACTATGTTTACTAGTGGTGGTGGCATCTGGGTCCTGTAGCTCTCTGGAAAATGTCCAGAGGCCAATGCTTAGGAATGGCACAGGTATAGAGTGCTATTTCACACAATGTTGTTCCCTTTCCTGTGGCTTCTGGAAACTTACTGCTTGGGGACTTCCTGATTTGCTTCAGAACTGTTGGTAGACTTCTGTTAGGTGCATTTGCTCCATCTCCTTCTTGAACAATTTATACTTTTGATATGTCCTGAGATAATTGAAAACACCAAATTACTTTTGAGGTTTCTTCTTTTAAACTCCTCATTAGTCGTTTTTCTTGATGTGCATTAGAAAGACACTCTAGAGAGTTGAAAAAAAGTCTTATGTGCTTGAGGCAGACAGTGCTGGTTGCAAGCTAAACTCTGGAATTCTGCATTTAGTTTTAATTAGTGCATTATTCTCACAGCCCCATCATTCTCTTATAAAAGGGGCTATAAGCAAAAGCAAATAAAGTTCATGTTGCTTAATCCTCAATTGAAAAAGTACCACTGAAAGCTACTTTAAATAAACTCTCTAATCCTTTGTGATCACAGATGAATTAAATGATCCATCCTTGAAATCACAACATCATAATCCATGATTGAAACCTCTTGTAGCAATAAATTCATTTGGGACTATCTGGAATGCAGAGCATCTGCCTCATGACAAAGAGATATCAGAGAGAAATAAATTAAGGCCTCTCTCCAGGTTTCTCTCTGGAAAGGCAGGTAGGGAATAAGACAATCCCTTCCTACCTTTCAAGGCTCTCCCACCCTCAAAGGCAAGAAACACCTTTGCCACAGTTCAGGCTTGTGGGACCTGAAGTTTTCAATTCTGCTTGGGTTTTCTATGTGATTTTTTTTCCAGAAATAAAATGTTCTTGCTGAGCTAGATTTTCCTTTGTGCTATTTTGCTAGTAGGCATCACTGTGTCAAGGCTTTCTCTGTCCTCATCAACTTTGAACAGGATGTATCCTTCTTTCATAAACCTCTATTTCTTCTTGTCCAATACTTGAATACTTGTCCAGTACAATGAATTTTTTGCCCATATCCCTTACAATAAGGAATATGAGTGTATAAGTAATCTCTTTCTTCAGTTATTACTTTAGGAAATCTTCTAATGTATAGGAGCTTGAATAAATACTTTCATTTAGCAGCATCCTCTGTAATATGCCACTTCATGCTAATGTGGCAATATGCTAAGCTGTTCCCTGGTGACTGTGGCAAGGCCATCCACTTATTCCTCACAGGCTGAGTGACTGTAAGGTGACAGAGAAAGGCAAGTAAAAAGCTTCATTTCTCTTTGCCCACCTTCAAATCCATCCAGTTGTCTGTACTCTATGTTTTTTATTGCTCTGCTGTGTTCACACCAAGACTGCTGTTACTGCTAACACCATCCCCTGCCCAAGCATTTCTGACTAATGCTTTCAGTAAGGATTGTCTGCTTCCACAGTTATATACATTTTGTTTTTTTCTGAATTTGAAGATGTGAGATAATTCAGTTCAGAAAAGTCAAATAAGTTGTAAGATAGTGTGACTCCTCATTATACCGTTAATGCATTGGTACCTGTACTGGCAGGAGTAAGTCAAGTTATGGAAAAATCATTACTGTTGTCAATGAATTTTCCTGCTAAAATCAACACCAGACTTTTTTTCTGTTTGTGTTAATATCCTGTACCCAGATAAAATAGCCTTTTTTACTTCTCTCCTACTCGAACCAAAGCTACTTCACCCTGCAGCAGGGCATAGCATACCAAATCAATTCCACCACATATACCAAAGTATTGTATGTAAGCATATCAAATAAAGCATCCTATGTTTAAAGCTGAAAAGGTGAGATAGGTATGAAAAAAATGTGAGGTTAATGCTCATAATGTTTCTGTTCACTGAAACATTATTGCTATGGATGAGAAGAGTTCAATGTTTGTTTAATCAATTATTTAAAAAACCTGCCCCTTTGAATGTTTTGCCTGTGAATCCTGCCTGTTGTGATTCTTGGGTTTATTTATTAGGTTTGTTTTTCACCAAATTCTACATTTTCATTTTCTAAGACAGTATCACACAGCTGGTAGATTCCCTTAAAAAGTAAAGGTCAGCCAAATAGGCTTTAAGCATAACTTCATTTGCATAGGCTTGGGGTCTAAATGTTTGCTCTTAACTGTTGTTTAGGAGTGCATTCCTTAGCATGACCAACCATACAGAAAGTATGGAATATTTCAGTTCACAGTTATGTTTTTCAGAGGAACAAAACACTGCCAAGACATACATGTCTTTCTGTGACCAATCCACTGTACACACTTGAAGAGAATACAGAATCAACATGAATCTGCATATTGTACAATAGGTACAAAAAGCTACAAAACCCGATGCACATGACTTTTAGGTTTATTGAAATCGCATGAAAATGGCTGAAAACACACAACTGTTTATCTGCTGAGTGAAATTGAAAACTTGCACCTTTGAATGTTTTGGCTGTGAAGGCTGACAGTGATAAATCACTTTCCAACAGCTGTGGACAGCTGTTTAAGTCTGGGCTCTAGAGAGCTTAATTGGGGAAGTGTGTTATAAAATTAAAGTGCCAATGGCTCATTAAGTTATGTGGCGATTTTGTGCAGCAGGCCAATAACACTGCATTCCAGGCTTTGGGAAAGGACATGCCTAACTCTCTGTTAATTAAGGGCTTGTCAAAGAATGCAGGTTTGCCAAGCTGCAGTGTTTTCATAGGAGACCATCTGTGAAAGAAGAGTCAGAGGGAGAAGCTATTTACAAGTGAGGGTTTATTGTAGCTAAAGCAGATTCCTAACTCTTCTTATACTGATGCTCTGGGCACATTTCCCTTTGCAGAGAGTGGACTATTAAACCTGCTCTGATAAATAATAGTTTCTCTGGAGAGATTAAATTCCTCTTGAAGAACATTTATTAAAAAAACCCCAAACAAACCAAAATTGAATGTTAATGCACCCCCACCAGCAAAGGGGAAAAGACAGGTTTTCCAGGGTAGCCAGAATATTAAAAATTAGAGATATGAGGGAAGTAAAGTGGGATGGAGGAGGAGAAGTGTATTGCAGCCACAGGGATTATTTGGAGGGATGTGTTGCCATCTCTTAAGTGTTTTTTTTACACTGATTTGTTTATATAACAGGAATTGTAATTTTTTCTCTACTTTAATCTCTAGCAGGTTACAGAGCAAGGGTGAATCACTCTTAATAGTGGTGCTATGAACCATAGGATTAGAATAGGGGGAATGTTGCCTTTGATTGCCTGAGCTTGCATATTCATTGCAAATGTGCTGGCTACAGCCTGTGATGAGCACAACCATCTCCACCTCAGGGGTTAGGGAGCCACCAAACTTGGGTCAGATCTTCCCTGTGGCAGCAGAGGGCTCCTCATTGCAATTTGACTTAAAGACAGACTGTGACATGTCCTCTGCCAGAATTGCCCTACATGAGCTTCTTAAATAACTACAAGTACAAAACTGCTGAAGGAAGTACAGAAACTTGAACAATATCATCAGAGGGATGATCACACCAAATTATTAGCATCTTCTGAGTGGTGATTTAATGTGGTAATTTGAGACTCAGTCTCACCACTTCTTTTATTTCTCTGCCCAAGTATTCTCAGTCACATTTTAATTAAAGATTTATGTCAAACTGTAGAACTTAAAACTCATTCATGCCACTGTCTTGTTCTTAAGGTGCTTTTTCCCTATTCCTCATCCTGCTGAAGTCTTTCATTTAGCAGAGTGCTTCATTAAGGTGGGAAGTTCAGTAACTCTTCCTCTGCTTTCCCCAGTCCAAACATCTTTTGCTAATAATACCAGCTGTCAAAGATGTCTTGTCTAGAGTTACTAGAGAGTCTATATTAAAAAGCATCACACTTACCTAATCATAAATCTAAAATAATCCTCTGATTTCAGTGCAGTTATTCAGGATTTATATCAACAGAAGTGTTTGTCCTGAGCATGCTGAGTATGCAGCAACAAACAGGATACCTGAAGGTGTTTATATGAGGGTGTTTTAAGGAAGGTTTGGAGCATGGCTGTCAGTCTGTAAAATTGTAACACGTTGGAAAAAGGATGGATTATTTCTGCATGTGCCAAGAGAACATTCTCTGCAAATGGCTGCCTTGCTGGTAGGCTGTATATCAATTTTATCATGAAGTGCAAGACAGACTCTACTAATGACTTTGAAGCATCATGCTCCTGGTTCAGCCAGGCTCTTCAGCCATTGCCTCTGCTGAAGAAAAGAAACTCTGAAGTACCAGGAGATTGTTCTTAATTTATTGTACTCTATCCTGTATAACTCACTCTGAGGAGCCTGTTTCTTCATGACACTACAGACCAGCTGATGTGTTTGTTCACATGTTGCTTTTCTGTGAGCTATTTATTGCTGCTTGTGAAGTGTTTGAGCAGACAGACTGCAAATATTTCCACAGGAGGTAAAATAGTCTTTTTTGTGGCATCTGGTTAAAACAGCTTTGTTGTACCCATACTTTAGAAAGTTATTACACAGAATGAACCTCAATACTTAAGTGTGTGTGTGTGTATGTGTTTATATATATATATATATGTGTGTGTGTGTGTGTGTGTGTGTAGTGACAATTACCCTTGTGGTTGAGCTTTCTCTCTTGGGAATTTATTGATGCATCTCATTACCAGCAGACAAAATGCTGCAGAATAATGCAATAGAAATACCTGTATCTCTGGCAGCCATCTGCTAGAGTGATTATTTCCTATGCACAAGTTAAAATGCTTGGTGCTGGAATATATGCCCATTGTGCCTCTCAGTCTTTCTGCCCAGTATTTTGAAGACAGAGGATGAAGCTATGCTCATATCTTCACTGCTATTTAAACTTTGGGTTGGTACCAAGGCCTGACTTCTCAATGCCCTTTTTTATTTGAGGTTGAAACTCTCTCAGAAGACACCCCTTGTCCCTCAAGGGACAATCTGAGCCCTGTCATTGCTCACAATAGCTGCCATCACCTCCCATGGAACCCAGATTTGAGGAGTTAAGATCTTCATATTAAAATTGTGTCAGATCAAGACTTTTGCATCCTTTATTTATTTATTAATTAACACTCTTCCAGCACAGACAAAGTACAGCCCAGCTCTGTTTCAATGCAAATAATATCAGCTCAAATCCCTTTCAGCAGTGAATTAATCTAACCTGTCCTACTCTGGGCTGACATAGATGAAGAGCTGTCACAGGAACATATAATTAATCTCAGGTGAAGGATTATCATGAACTGATGAGAGGCCATAGATTCTTAAAAGGCTACTGCTCCTTTCCCAGTGAGCATCTACAGGCTGAGTTTCCTCAAAATAATGGCTCACTCCATTATTTTCTCTCCATGCAGCCTTTACAGAGGGAACACACATCCTCTCTGTGGGTTAGGCAGTCCTGTACAGGCATCTGACTTTTGTTTGCAGATGGTTCTGACCTTGGCTAAAGAGTCCAACAGGTACAGAAAGCAGAATTGGTGTATATTCTGTCCTACACACAAATTTTGGCAGCAGGCTCTTAAAAGCTCAGTTCAACATAAGTAACAAAGCATTGGCCATGCCTCAGTGTAAAAATATGAACTGTTCTCAGTTATATTTGAGTTTACTAAAGAATGTGTGTTGCATTCCACATAAGTCATGGTTTCAGTGTTCTGTATTTTCCACCTCCCTGCAAATTATTGAGAGGACCTAGATGTTCATTTTCAGAAATACTAAAAAGAAATAGACTTTCCAGCTACTGTAATGCATTGCAAGAAAATCTCAGAATTCTCTGTCATTACAACAAAGGAATTTGCAGGTGCTTGGGCAGCTTAAATATATCCGAGAATATAATAAACTGGATAATCAAGTAAGTATGTCTGGTCTTCTGGGCTAAATCTATATTTAACTTTAAGAAAAATAATATGAAGATAAAAATGCAAGTTAAGAATATCACCAACAGAAATCATCTTAAAAGAAGGTGTAATAATAAAGGAATGAGTACATTTTTCTGCTTTGCATAGTGAATGATAAATTGGAAAAGAAAGTGGGGAAAGCGAAAGAGTTATTTAAAGGTCAAGTTCAACTTTGTGGCTGTAACCACATTCACCTTTGGTAATAAGTGTTCTTGAACTGGGAAACTTCAAAAGAGCAGACTGGTGACTGACATTATGCAGACAGAGAGGCATTAGGGCTTCTTAAGCTGATTTTGATGATATTCAGCTATTTGACAACGTTCTCCTATCAACACACTTGGCAATCAGAATGAAAACAAAGAGGGTTTTTCTTTCAGCATGGCTTCCTGGGCAACTGTCATTTTTAGTCTAACAGAATATCCTCAGCACTAATCCTTTTCACTTTTACTTCACTCCTTTCAATCCAGACTTGAAAGTTCTCACAAAGGAATTTTCATGGTCTTTCTGAGGGTATAATACTACTGTGTAGCCTTACACAGAGAGGAAAACTCACCAGAGGAAAGTTGAATATGTTGGTCATTTGCTAGAGACTCATCCAGGTAAAGCCCTGACCATACTCAGCTCTCTATGCAGTAGGACGTGTTCCTAACAGGAAGGCCCTGCTAAAATGCTTTGCTGTGTTGACAGCAAAGGAGCAGGGTCTTTGTTGAGTTGATCCATTGTTCTGAGCACATTTTTTCCTGGTAGTTCTGTAATTTCCTACTAAAAATGTTCATTTTGTAATGCAATGAGTAAACGGCAATCCAGGACTCAAGGATCTAAGTCACGCATATATTTAAAAGGAAAAAAAAATTAACTGACAAAAAGATATATGTGTTGAAACAGAAGTTTCATAGATACCTTAAAGTAGCAGCTTTATAAAGGATGCCAGTTTTCAAACATCGTCCATTGTAGCAACTTATTCTTTTCTACATGTAAATTACAGTATTTATGTAAGCTCAGAAATTGTCTGTGGAACCACTATATGAGCACTACAGAGCTTTGAAGACTCTTCTGTAAACTAAAAAACAAAATCTCTTTTTTCATGGTTTTACTGCTGCTTCTCCAGCACAATGTCAATCATTCTTCTCTCCGCGGTCACTAACCAGGTTATTTGTGTGTTTCCACACTGCTGCATCACAAAACATCATGCCCACTTGCCTCAAAAAGATAATATCTAGCACATATGGAGTCTGCCTTTGATCTCCACGGTCTATCTAGAGGTCACAGACCTGTCTTCTCCTTTCCTTCACATCAAATGGCCCCTTTCATTTACTGTGAAACTAAACATTGGATAGACAAAGGCAGGAAAATAAAGGCCTTGATTTAGTAGCACTTATGTGTTTGGCTATTTCAAGGTAGATTTTACTCTCTTGGGTCACATTATTAATTGCCCTGCACCTCTGCATCATGGCATACTGTACTTATTTTCATGCACGCAGCCTTCAAAATTCAAGCTGCTTTTAAAATCAGTATGTGCTTTGTTCATGACTAAATAGCCATTAAGTGTCTACTAATCAATTTGCAATACTCAGCACTGAATACAGCTCTGGGTGAATTGCATGAGAAAGTTTGGTAGTTTGACTTGATTTTTGAAAATAGATTTGTATTTATTAATGTAAAGTTGTTAATGCAGAAGTACAACGAGGCATCTTGTAAACTGAGGTGAAGATAAAACTGGCTGGGAGGATGAAGGGCAAGTGTGGCTGCATTAGAAATCACAAAGGGCCTTAGGAAATAGAATACTCCTCCACGCCACCTCAAACTACAGGTAAATGTGGCAAACGATTAAATGGCATGTTCCAAAAGAAAAAAATATTTCCTATACAAAACCAGACATGTTTCAGTCACAATCACTGTTTTTTTCACTAAAGGCTGATTCAGAAAAGCTTGTAGGTATCTAAAGATGGATTGGAGCAACATCTAGTCACACGACATCAGCATTCCAGTCTTGAAAATCCCTGCTCAGCCATAGCTCTACCATGAAGACACCTCGTTATTGACCCTACAGCTCTGCAGGCACCTCAGGTTCTCCACATTCTCACTCTGATGCTCAAAACTCCCTCAGTTACCACCACTCCTATTTCTTACTGACATTCAGTAGACATTTACAAACAAGGGGCTTATCTGCTTAACTCCCTTCAAGAAGTCAAGCCAGTAAGAATTTTCCAAGCACAATTGATGAATGAGAGCTTGGCATGAAGTATGGCAGCAATTACTGTGTTTTGTTGGGTTTTGGGGTTTTTTGTTCAGTTTTCTTTGTTTTGGGTAGGGCTTTGTTTTGTTTTTGTTTTTTGGTTTTTTTTTGGTTTGGTTTTGGTTTTTATTATTATTATTATTTGGGGGGTTGTTTTGTTTTGTTTGTTTGTTTGTTTTTTGATTTGTTTTTTTGTTTGTTTTGAACAGAGGTTAGCTGAGAAGACCACATTTGTCCTTTGGTTTTTTTGTTTAAATACTTAGAGACCAGAGTAGCCACCCAACCTCTGTTGTCTTCTAAGATGGAAGAATCAAAATTTTCACAGAACAAAGCCTAAACACAAGGTCACTGTATGTACTGTAGGATATTTGGCATAAGTGCTGTTTCTCTTCCATTAAAATGTCTAGAAGCAAACAGATCAGCCCTCCTAGAGGCAAAGAGACCTAAATGATCTCACGCCTTAGTTCTTAGGGCACTAAGCGTGTGAGTATTAAAGAAGCCCTGGTTCTGTGTCCATCTTTTCTTACAACTACTTGAGGATTATTTCTGCATTTTATGTTAAATCCCTGGAAAAAAATAGACTTTACAAAAGGTATGGCATCCAAATGATTTCACTCCTCTTAGGTGCTTGCACACTCTTACTCGTAGATGTTTTTTCTGGTCCCATCAGAAAAGTGTTTTCTATGCAGTGGGCAGAAGAAACAGGAGAGATGAATACAATAATACAATACAAGTTCAGGCAACTCTCCAGGGAAGTGAGAAAGAGAAAAAGATGAATCTGGGCATCTGGACCACTCACTTTGTGCCTGTTGGCACAAATATAAAAATATACTTTAATATAATAATTACTATATTATTCCATTTGACTAAAAATAAGTGAGGTGTTGCCTTTGGGAAAAGATTTTGTATCAAAATCCCAAGAAGATTATGAATTATCTTGGGGAAGAGTGAGATTTAAGATGCTCCTCAATGCTTTCTCTAATGTGCTTTCTCCTCAGAAGGATAATTATCTTCATTCCTGTCCTCAGGTGCTTTTGTGTCCTTGAAAATCAAGCACTTATCACAGAGAGCTGGAACACAATCTGGGAGCATTCAGCATTGTGTTGCCTAAGTGACATTCTGCATCTGCTTTTAAGAGACTGAATCATAGAATCATAGAATTGGCTGGGCTGGAAGGGACCTCAGAGATCATCAAGTCCAACCCTTGATCCACTACCGCTGCAGTTACCAGCCCATGGCACTGAGTGCCACATCCAGTCTCTTTTTAAATATCTCCAGGGACGAAGAATCCACCACTTCCCTGGGCAGCCCATTCCAATGCTTGATCACCCTCTCTGTAAAGAAATTCTTTCTAATGTCCAACCTAATCCTCCCCTGGCACAACTTGAGACCGTGCCCTCTTGTCTTGCTGAGAGTTGCCTGGGAAAAGAGACCAACCCCCACCTGGCTACACCCTCCTTTCAGGGAGTTGTAGAGAGTGATGAGGTCTCCCCTGAGCCTCCTCTTCTCCAGGCTGAACAGCCCCAGCTCCCTCAGCCTCTCCTCATAGGATCTGTGCTCGAGTCCCTTCACCAGCCTGGTTGCCCTCCTTTGGACCTGCTCCAGGACCTCGATATCCTTCCTGAACTGAGGGGCCCAGAACTGGACACAGGACTCGAGGTGTGGCCTCACCAGCGCTGAGTACAGGGGCAGAATCACTTCCTTGGACCTGCTGGCCACGCTGTTCCTGAAAGAAAGTTGCACATATGTAATGCTGCATGGAGAATGCTGCGTTTGTGTGCTCTCTGCAAGAGAATGAATTACACCAAACAAATGGAAGAGTCTTCTCAGTCAGCAGTATGTCAAGATACAGTTCTAGCCTAGGAAAAAATTACTTTGTGTGCTCACACCCTTTCCTTGAAATTTCCCCTGTAGAACATTTACCTCCTAAGTCTCTTGCTTTATATACAGTGGGATACAGCTTCTGGGCCAACCAATGTACCAGTTGCTTCTGCTTGGGTCTCAATAAGCTGCTGCAAAACTTTCACTGGCTGCAATTATAAATCTAGAGAGAACAGGAAGTATTTCCAGCTTACTCCTGTGATTACAAAAAATTTCAAATGCCCTTGTTTTCCATGACAGAGAAAATTGTTCTTTTATCTCTTTTTAACTAACACTCAATACATTTCTGAGCCCATTATTTCTGTGTTAGTCAGGGAAGAGGTGTTAGCAGCTGATCCTAATGATCTTTTCATACACTGACAAACTTCGCTGATGAAAGCATAATCTGAAGTAACATTAATACTTTAAGTGGTATAGATTGTTCTCCGAGATATTTAAGCACATTAAGGGAACACTTGAAGAAATAGTTGATGAGTTTCAATGTGAGCAAATGCCAACTGATGGATTCAAGAGCTAAAAATAGCAGTGCTGCCTGAGCAAAGGGTGGAATGCAGAGATAAAGAAGGGAACCGAGTGTGTTGGAAAAGCACACACATGAGGATGGCACATGGTGCTCAACTGCAGTAAAAAAAGTTAATATGATAAAAAGAGAAGCCCTGCTTGGAGAATCTTCCTCTGAAGTTTTTGCATCCGGATTTGAGCTAATGAAGTGTGAGAAAGCATCTACAGAAGGACTGGAAACTGAGTAGAGGTTAGCAAGGCAGTGACTGATTTTTTAGAGTTTAAGCCTAATATGCAGATTATATTTTAAGGAAAAATAACAAAAATAATTAAAGTCATGGGAACGGGAGAGACCTCAGTATGAAAAAAAGATTAAATATGCTACGACTATTTTGTTTGGAAAGTAAATGGAAGTAGGACATCAGAATTAAAAATAACAATAGCTAGAAAGCAATGTAGTCCTTCCAAAATTTAAAGAATGAAAAAATAATTAAAGGCCAGGAGATAAAGAATGGTGATCTTAGCATACTATTCATGCAAGTGATGAAATCAACTCCATATTTTATAATATTATTTTTAAAAATTAATTGGGAAATTAAGAAAGAAAAATAGATATACTCCAACAACAGAGAAATTCTCTGCTTCTGGAACCACAAATTAAAAATTAGAAGGGACTATAAAAGACTATTATTTCTCCATGTGGAAAAAGTGGCACTTAAAAGCAGTTTTCAGCATGTGACAACATTTTTGAAGAAAAGAGAGCTACAGGAAGTAAGGCCAATATTCACACACTAGCAATTAACTTTCTCATGGCCTAGGGAAGTGCATCCTTTCATGCTATGGGTCATTCAACATAGATTAAAACAATTTTCTGAATTTATTCAGTTAATCCAGATGCTATTTTGAAACTAAAAGTCTGCAGCCATTTCTATAGAGAGCGACAGTACAAAGGAGAAATCAAAATGCTGTCCTTTAGATTTTATTGATGGCTTTCTGAAAGGAAAAAGTTCATTAATAAAAATGAAAAAAATTATTCCATTACTAATCAAAAAAAAACCCAAAATAAATTGATGCCCCATGCTAGAAGTGCAAATCTAAACCCTCAGATTTTATCATGTCTGTTCCATAAGAAAAACACAAAGTGTTGCAGGACCATCTGTGTGTAGTTTGAGGTGGTCTGTAGAGAGTTATCTCCAGTAGCTTTAAATGATGTGGGAAGGTTGCATCCTCTGGGAATCCAGATACACAGTATTAAGCAGAAACCCTATGCCTTCCTCTGAACACTGCTGGAAGAAGAAAATCATCTGTCTTGGTGCCATTCCCGAATTATCAGTATCTCGAAATGCCTGAGCATTTTCACACTTTTTGGTCTCGCAGGCATTTATCTGTTTGCCAGAGCAGTAGAAGCTCTGTCCCTTACACACGACAGCTGGACAACTTACTTGTGTCTTGCCTGCTTGGTGGCCACATTATGAGAACCTTGTTTACAGTTCCATTTCCAGAGAGACAATTAAATAATTAATGCACTTTCCAGAAGAACCACAATCAGCAACGTACCATCCATGTGTGACCAAATAAAACTGAAATTCTCTCACCATTTTGTGGGTGACAGAGAAAGTAGCAGAATTATTGGGAGAAGGGGTTAAATTTTCAAGGTGAGCAGGGCACACTACCCCATAACAACAGTGCCAGTTGTTACCTAAGTAACAGTGCCAGTTGTTACCTAAGTAGCAGTGCCAGTGCCTGTAAACAGCAGGTGCCAAATATTATGGGCATTGGTGCCCTGCTCATAGGAAAGCAAATACCAAGAGTTAAAAGAAAGGACTATGTCTCTTCTTTTTGCTCTTGACTTTCTGTGTCAGCATCTATGCCAAATTATTGCTGGGTTTCATGCTTCTTTCTCTATTTATTATTATTATTATTATTATTAGTAGTACTCTTAGCCATTTTAGGCTGATTTCCCATTGAAGTCAACCATATACAATCACCACATTTCAGTGTGAATGTGCGTTTAAATCCTTGTATTTTTGTCTCTTGCTCCTTTGCAGAGGCACCTGATTCAGAAATCTGCCTGATTTCAATGGAGACTGGCAAGTGAACAGTAGTCATCCAATAATTAAGTTCCTGGAAATATTATAGGAAGGTGGAGGAAGAAGGGCTGGTGAGTGCCCCGTGGGAGGGACAGTTTGCAGCATAGCTTATGAGTCACAGGAGCATACACGTATGACAGAGGTCACATAAACATGTCAACCTGATTTCCTAGACACCAAATCAATCAAACTCTAGAAGAAAATAAACCTCAGCAGCTTGGGCTCAATCAAACCACTTTTCCAACAGCAGGCTGTGGCAGCCTCACTTTAGACTTGATATCCCTACTAGGATTAAATGAAGAAACAAGAATCCCTTCGAGCCTCGGGTGCATATTGATAATGCTGTCCTGACTGCTTTGTGGGTTTTGGAACTGAGATGTAAATAAATCAGAAGTACATGCAAGTTGCTTTTGGCTCAATCAAAGGACCATGATTAGGAGTAATGAGCAACATGCTCTGGATTGTGTAAATTAAGATGTTCTTTTGCCAATACATTTCAAAATTGGTGCAGGTTCAAGAACATAAAATAGTAAAGGTGATTTTTAATTTTATTTTTTTAAGCTACCATACAAATGAAAAGTTGCTAACAGGACTTTGTCAGGATTGATATACTTATAGAAGACTTATAGAAAATCCACTTCTAAACCTGGTGTTTTTTAGTTTTGCACATGTACAGCAGTTACTGGAAGACATAGCTGGAAGGAGCATCTTGGGTCATTAAAGTCCATGTGTACAGCGTGGCTTTGGTGTCATCTTAAGGCAAGACCTCATCTCAAAAGGTCACTGACAGACAGCTGCCAGGATACACTTGATCTGCACATGAGCAGCAAGCCTGACACACCAGACTGACTGCCAGTGCAGAAGTGAGATCACTGCATAGTGAGACCCCCTCACCCCCTCCCTGCATACTTGGGTGCTCACTCTCTGTCCCCAGGGGGGGCTGAACTGACAGGGCAGGGCTGTGCTGCTGCTGAAGGCAATCTTGCCTTGTTAATACCTGTCAGAAACTAAGCAGGCAACCTCATTTCTGCCCTCCAATATATTAAAGAGCAATTTGTGCATTTATTTTTGTGCCAACGTTGTTCTTCTCTCTTCTACTTCCCTGCAAGGGATAATGATTTAGAGATGTGAAGCATCCCATTGGCAGGTGAGGCTCTATTTCAGGTGGAAGTGTTGTTATAATCAGCTCCTATATATATATATATATATAGCTAAGTATTTCCATGGGCAAAGATTTTCCTGAGTGGCTGCAGAGTGTTTTTCTTGGTGTGACAACGATTAAGACTTTTCAGCATATTTGCCTAAACTCCCTGAAATTGTGGACTGCAGGGGCAACAACACTGGAAGGGAAAACACAATAGTCCCATTTTTTAGAGCATGACTGTCATTTAAACAATATTTGGGCAGCCTCAGCAGAGCACCTGACAGGCATCTGCGCTCCAAATGAGTGCCTAGAGATCTATGTGTCAGGTGATGGTGTTGCCTCTATTTCAGCCATGGAGAGGGTGCACTCCTGGTTGTGACAGGGACAGCCACCACCTTCTTGGGAGTGGAGTGGCAGTGAGGAGGCTGTGGTACAGCCTAAACACCAAAAATCTGTATTGCCTTACCAACACTGTGGCCTCCTGCTTTACTTCTGGTAACAGACAAAAATATACAGAAAAATGCCCATATTGCAACACATAAGTCCCACTTTCATAAATACCTTAAAGGTTCTTAATGGCTCCTTCTTTATTTCAATCAGCAGATTTCAATTCCCCCCCCTTTTATCTTACTCCTCAAATACAAAATGTTGTTCCCCTTCTTGTCAGAAAGATTAAAATAATGTAGATGTTAGAAATTCCTGCTGGTTACAATCTTTTTATTCAATAAATTAAACCTTATTTGCTGACACTGGGGTATCTGCAGCTGAAGACTGTCATCAAAACAGGCAAAGAGAACAAAGCTGTAGAGAAATAGTTATTTTTACCATTCAAAACAAATTCATAATTTCCAGTATTGATTGAAGAGGAATTTTCACTATTTTGTAACTCGGTGAACGAAAAACTAGTTCTGAAGCAGGTGAGCACATTTTACAAAACTACTCACCATAAACAGCTTCTCCCCCTGCCAGAAAAAAAAGTAGCCACTGATAAATAATTTTCCCATAGCTACAAAACCGATTTGTAGAAGTTAAATTGTTCAAGGGTAATCAGGCTAATCTGAGGGAGAGGAAGTTTACCCTCCATTTCCCAACAGATTCTCTTTAATTTTGCAGTCACATTGACAGGTGGCCTCATCACTCAGGCATTACAGACCACCTTGAAGATATCAGCACCGTTGGCCTTTGAAGTCAGAATAATCAACAAGCCATTTGATACTCTATCAGATGAAATGGCCCTGTCAGAAAAGGCTCTCAGGTGTACTGATTGTCTATCGAAAGGAGATAACTTGATACAGTTTACTACGGGACAGATTCATAGACCTTGTGGGATGCTATAACAGATGTCTTTTTAGATGCACTTCTTCACAACGTCTCTTAAAAAATATTCCCAAGCCACTTGTAATGGAAATTATAATACTCCAATTTCCTGTCTACAATATTCCCACAAAACTCCAAATTCCTGTGAAGATAGCCAAATGTATTAGCTATGGTTAGGGTCACAGATGCACGGATTCATTTGATAAAACCCTATATAAATCCTGTCAAAGCTTTAATTCAGATATTGGGCAGTAGCCATTATTAGGAAAGTCTCTATTGTTTTACAGTGGTTAACATACTGGAAGCTGCTGAAATCTGGCACGATTATTATTTTCAAAGAAGAAAAATAACCTTTTTTTTCTTTAGGATTAGCCAAGATAGTAGGAAATCTTTCCTCTGGTCACTTTGACCTCTCGGTTGATGTCGTTATCCTTGATTCTAATAATATGATGTGCACTCAACACATATTATGTCATAAGGAAGCTGAGTGGTTTAACAGAAACCAAATTTTAAAAATCATTACCTTAAATTCCACTTTATTATGTCCACATAAATGTTTATTTTCAGAATTAAATATTGGCTGGCAAGATTCAAGTGCTTTGCAGATCTCCAGGATAATGAGAAAATGGTGGAAAATTTGGGGTTTTTTTTCCAGTTCTTACAAAATTATAGCTCTTGAGGAATAATGGTGAAATTCCTTCTCAGTGAAGTAATATTTTGTGATGGCTCCAAAATCACAGGAATAGTTCTAAAAAAGGTAAAGATCTTCCATTAATGTTTAGGGTGAACTGGAGCTGAGAACAAGAAAAATTTAAAAATTATGCCAAAAGGAATGTTAAGAATCTTATTGCTTAATTGAGCTTTTGACTAATCAATGAAGTTTACCTGGGCAGAAGCAAACAAAAAGTTTTTTTCAACATTAGCAGTAAGTGTAGAAGTAGTTTATGTCAAGGGGTTAGGAAGTTATGCTTTGGCTCTGTCTATTTATATGACAAGCAGGAAAGTCTCTTTTCCATAAAAGACCCTGGGTTGTTCTAATAGCAATTATCCATCAGGAACAATCACAGAAAGTTCATTTAGTAGTAAATGGTCTATTTGATATCATTAGAGCATCCCAAGGTTGTAAAACCACCTCTTTCCTTGTGTGCAGGTGTGTTGGGTCTTGGAGTTTGCATGCAGGTTCACACTGGAGTCCCTTGCAGAGGACAGCTGCTCTGATTTATTAGACCTTTGGAAACAGTATTGCTCCTCTTATCTATACATAATCCCTTAAATTTGTTTGACAGCTAAAGCCTGAAGCAACACCACTGGACAAATGTGCAAGTATCAGCCTTGGTACTGACAATGAATACGGAAAGGAAAGGAAAATAAAGAAGAAAAACTGGAAGGAAAAAAACACAGACCTTAAAAGTAGATTACTTTTCTCAAGTGAAGATTAATAACCATTTTCATTGAGCTGCATTAATGGTTTTTAGGCAAATTGCTTCTGTTAGTAATTATTCTTCATAATCTCATCTCCTGTAACAGCCAGTTTCATGGTAAATGATGTATTGGAGATTTTCTGTACAGGGTGAATATAAATCAAGGAAACATACCCAGACAGACCTTCTGCAAAGATGGAATACCTGGAGCAGTTCTGTGGATTAACTACAACTGAAGATTGTCAGAGAGGCCTTGAGTAATGCAGTTGCTGACTGCAATGAAGATTTATCAGAGGTGAATTTTGTGCACTATGTGCAATGCAACATGCCTGACAGGCAAGACACGAGCCCTAGTGTTCACATCCTACTGTCCAAACAATGTTCATGACAGATCAGTAGGGATAAAAATGAGGGATGTGTTCTGAATTTATATTAGACAAACATTTGTTGATGACTCAGATTGATTTTTGTGTGTGTGTAACAAAATAGAGAAAATGTGCATAAAAATGTAGTAAAGAATTCTATCTCTCAGCCCTAGGGAAGGCTGAGATACACAGAATGTTTGGGAAAGACAGGCAAAGGTGATAAGAAAGGGCATTTGCTGTCTATGCAAATAAGTGGCTTGAATAGATAGAGCTTTGGCCCTTGGTTGAGAGCAGTTTGTGAGGCTATAGACGAAGGGCCCAGAAAAGGAGGTGAAGATGTCTCAGGACATGCCTCCCAGCACCTGCAAGCAATCCAGGATATTTTTGGAGATGGTCAGAAACAATCTTTTTTATACAGATGCTGGACAAAGGAGGGGATTTCTGTGGACCTGCTACTCATGATTAAAGTAGAACTAGTTGGAGATGTGACAGCTGCAGGACTGACATGGAAATGGTGGAGTTTATGATCCACAGGGAATTGAACAAAACAATCAGACAAAAGCAGGCCTGGACTTTAGGAGACCAGATTTTGGGTTGTGCAGGGAACTGGTAGGCAGAATCGTGTAGGAGACAAAGGAGCCATGGACAGCTGGCCAGTCTTCAAGGACACCAACCACAAAGAGCAAGAATCATCCACCCTGACCTAAGTAAGAATGTGGGCAAGGAGCTGGAGGAGGAAGGCTGGCTGAGAAGCTTGAGTGAGTTCAGCTGCTAAAAGCAAATGTACAAGAGGTGGTGGCAGAAACAGGCAACTGAGGAAGAACACATAAGCATCACCAAGGGAAACAGAGGTGGAATTACGAAGGCTAAAACTTGGCTGGGGTTAAAACTGGTGAGAGATGTGATGCAGGAATAAGAGCTTTTAGAGGTATATTAGTAGCAAAAGCAAAATCAAAGAAAATGTGACTCGATTTCTTAATGGAAGAGGTGACTTTTAAACTGTGGGCTCTAAACTGAAGAACTCAGGGGGGCGGGAGGGGATGGGGGTTGGAATCTAAACCAGAAGTGCTTATGCCACCTCAGCTCACTTGAGAAATTAGCCAGGGCATTCATAGAAGAAAAAAATGCTCCATAGATGTGAATCAAAAAACCAACCACGTGAAGTATAGGTATGCTAATGCACACAGTCTGGGAAACAAATAGGAGAAACTGGAGCTCCATTCCCTGTTAGAAAGCTGCAATATCATAGGAACAAGTTGAGATTTGGTGGGATGACTCCTGTGACTGGAGTCACAAGGGTGGTGCCCTCTGTACCAGTGAGTAGCCTGGTGAAGAGAAGGCTCTGAGGAGACCTTATAGCAGCCTTCCAGTACATGAAGGGGGTCTACAGGAAAGCTGTGGAAGGGCTTTTCATCAGAGAGGGTAGTGATAGGACAAGGGGTAATGCTTTCAAACTGAAAGAGGGTAGATTTGGGTTAAATATTAGGAAGAAATTCTTCACCATGAGGGTAGTAAGATACTGGAATAAGCTGCCTAGGAAGATTGATGTCCCCTCCCTGAAGGAGTTTAAGGCGAGTTTGGATGAGGCCTTGTGCAACCTGGTCTAGTGGGAGGTGTCCTGCCCATGCAGGGATGTTGGGTCTTGATGATCTTTAAGGTCCCTTCCATCCCTAACCATCCTATGGAGCTCTGCCTGGGGATGGATGAGGAGCTGATGGAGAGCTTATGGATCAGGGTTAAAAAGAAAACAGGGGCAGGTGATATCATAGTGGGGGGTTGCTACAGCCCACCTGGCCAGGAAGACTGAGCAGATGAAGCCCTCCACAGATGGACAGGAGCACCCTGGTCCTCATGGAGGATTTCAACCACTCTGGTACCTGGTGGAGGGACAGCACAGCAAGGTATCAGCAATCCAGGAAGTTCCTGGAATGCATTGACAGTTTCCTTCTCCATGTGGTAGAAGAACCAATGAGAAAATGTGCTAAACCAATAACTACCAGCCAATGGGCTGGTAGACAACATAAAGCTTAGAAATGGTGGAATTCAAGATCCTTAGCAGGATGCAAAGTAAACTCATTACCCTCAGCAAGTTCCCTATCCTGCACTTCAAGAGGGCAGACTGACCTCTTCTGGGATCTGCTTGGTAGGGTACCATGGGATAAAATCCTGGAGGGTAGGTAAGCCCAAGAAAGCTGATCAAGGATCATCTCCTTCAAGCCCATGGGCAATGCATCCCAACAAAAAGGAAGGTAGACAAGAATGCCAGAAAGCCTGCATGGGTGAACAAGGAGTTCCTGGACACTCTTAGGTGAAAAAAGAAAGTCTACAGAGAGTGGAAGCAAGGACAGGCAGCCTGTGAGGAGTACAAAGAAGGGATCAGGTTAGGAAAGGTAGAGCCTAGATACAATTAAATCTGTCCAGGGATATGAAGCGTAACACAAGTACTACAGGTATGTCAGTGATAAAAAAAAGACTAGGGAAAATGTGGACCCTCTCCAGAAGGAATCAGGAGACCTGGTCATGTGGGATACAGAGAAGGCTGAGGTACTTAACAAGATTTTTGCCTCAGTCTTCATGAACAAGGGCTCTGGCCACACACCCTAAGTTGAAGAAGTCAAAGGCAGACACTGGGAGAAGGAAGATGTGCAGAAGGGCAGGTTCAAGACCATCTAAAGAACATGAAAAAAAAAAAAAAAAGTGCATGACTCCCTGGGTCCTGAGGAGTTCCATTTACAAATCCTGAGGGAACTGATGGATGAAGTTAGAAAGCCTCTTTCCATCACATTTGAGAAGTCATGGCAGCCTGGTGAAGTTCCTACAGACTGGAAAAGGGGAGACATAAACCCCATTTTCAAAAAGGGAAAAAAAGGAAGAATCAGGTCAGTCTTACCAAAGACCATAGACCAGATCTACCTGAAGGCTCTACACAGGTTTCCCAGGGGAAGTTGTGGCTGCCCCCCCCCTAGAAGTGTTCAAGGCCAGGTTGTAGGGGGTTTTGAGCAACCTGTTCTAGTGGGAAGTATCCCTGCCCATGCAGGGTGGAATTAAATGATCTTTTAAGGCCCTTCCAACCCAACCCATTCTATGATTCCACGATCTTGTGCTGAAGGACATGGAAAAGGTTTAAGTACCAGTATTTTCCATGCTTTAGTCTTCATGCTCACAAACCTCCCCAGTGTCTGTGCATTACAGAAGAGTTTAAGGGAGATAGATAGTACTCAAAGCAGGGGAAGATAAAGTTAGAGACTGCTGAAGTAAGCACACGTGATACACACATCCATCAGAAGTATCAGGAGGCATCCAAGGATGTCAAAGGAACTGTCTGGAACCAACTTGATCAAAAACAGATTTGCAGAAACTGAGAGGGGATCCTGGAGGGTGTCAGTTTGAACATGAGACAGCACTGCAATCTTGCAGCCATGAAGGCTCCCTGAATACATAAGGACATTAGAAAGAGCATAACCTGCAGTTCTTGGTGAAGTTGTCCCTCTATCTGATACTGATGGGTCACAACTGATTTGTTGTGCCCAATTTTTCTGCCTCCTACAAAAGAGGCCTACAAACTGGAAAGGCCAGAATTGGTCTGCTATAATGGTGAGGGAGTTGGTGAATACCATGCATTAGAAAAAGCTGCTGAAGGAAGAAATATTGTTTATTCTGGAGAAGAGAAGGTAGACATGTGATGAAGTTGCAAATTTTTAACCATCTAAAGAGGGCCAGTAGGGAAAATGTCCTTTTCATAAGCACACCTCAACAGACTAAGAGGTTATTGCAACAAATGGTAGGACAGAAAACTCTCACTAGACATAAGGAAAAAAAACCCAGTGCAAGGCATAATGCACTAGAACAGGTTGTGGCATCTCTGTTATTGGATGTGTTTAAAAGTCCCGGAGGAACCTGGTCTAACTTTGAAGTTTGTCCTGCTTTCAGTGGGAGGATGGACTGGATGGTTTAGAGATCCTTTCCACCCCAAATTACTCTGTGGTCCTATGGTTGTGTGCTCAGGCCCTGTCTCAAATCAGGACCAACATTTACAGCTTTACCATAGACAACTAAAATATGTGCCTGAGGATTTTCCCAAACTGTATAGTTAGCACATTGAATGATATTTACAAAAAACATCTCCTTATGTACATGACTTATGTACTGATATTTTTCCTCTACAGAGCCTGTTTCCAAGTTGACTGGAAAATTCATGCTCACAAATCTGGCAGAAGTCATCATCCAGTGGCATACCTAGAGCAAGTGAGAAGGCAACCAAGCCAGGATCTTTCTTGAGGAAGCTGTTTTCTTAATCCACCTGAACTTTCTGAATACTAGCACATGCGCTCATCATCATCCATTTTGACTTCTACAGGGTTTAAGTATACAAATTTGTAATATTACACAGTATTCCTAAAAGTTATAGTTTCTTTTCTTTTTCGAGGCTAACTTTCAGTCTGCATCAGCACAATTCTGAATTCGGCACGAGTTCAGAATCTGTAATTGACTGTAAGTTTCAGTCAAATGCTACCTGTCATCTCTAATAACATATCACACACAACAGGCAAACAGAGAAGTTTTAATAACAAGCGAAAACACTGTCGAACTGAATTTATTTCCAGATGTGGAGAGGGAGGCTTTCACTTCTTCCTTCAACAGGACTGGTACTCTAATGCCTTTCAGCATGATTTTTAAGGTGTTCATTTGTTATGTAACGTCCATCAATTATAAAATATATTTATGAGGTCTTGCTAGCAGTCGTTAGCAGCAGTATTGTGGGATCACATTTACAAGGCCTAATGAAATGGGAGAGCAAGAGTAATTGGATTGAAATTGGTAAATGAAAACTCATTCCGGGGGGAAAAAAGGTGTAAAATTGATGAGGTCTGACGTGTCATCAAATGGTGAGGATTAAATTAAGATCCAGTGGAGATATATACAGAGCTTATTGTAAGTGTTTAATTGCAAGAATAACAAATGCCTCAGAAAAAGGCACAGTTAAGCATAACCTCTCTTTCTACTGCTAAATGGAGTTTTATGGATAAAGCTTTTCCTATTCTCAGACTGAGCACTTGTCCCACATTTTTAAAGATTTTTTTGGTTATGCGTAAAATATAAAATAAAATGTTTTTCTTTCAAAGATAAGGTTAACTAGGTGAATTTAAATCAGATGCTTGGACATACTTTATTTGTATTCTTAGGAAAAACAACTAAATGCATTCCATCTCATTCTCAAATGGAAAGTTAGGCATCATTAATATTGTGAAAAGTTTGAGGTTTCTTACCCTTTCAGAAAAAGCTGTTGCTAGAAATAGAAATCAACCAGTGAGTTGAATTTGAAGGTCTCCAGTTCGTGCCAATTATCTCTGGCAGGAATGACAAATGGTTCCAATGACATAAATTGAACAGAAAATTTAGGGTGTCTTTGAAAGAGGATGAGTAGATCCAAGAGTGACTTTTTTGAGCAATTACCTGCAGTGCCAGCAGGTTTCTTTCCCCCTCTATATTAAAAAAATTAAACTATACAGCAGAAATCAAAGTTTTCAATCACTTGACTTAATAGATAAGACCAAAGCAGTAAATTGATGAACTTTATAGAATATTAATAGTAGTCCTAAAAACAACTGATGTAATCAAATCACTGGTCTGAACTACTGTACAGCAAAAGTCAGAAAAATTTTGCTACTCAGTTCCACACTGTAGACAATTATTTTTCCCTACAACTCAATATCTTGGTAGTTAAAATGGAGTGCTTATTTTGTAAAGACAGCCAATTTTGATTTAAAAATGCCAAATAACAAATTTACAACATCCCTTGGAAGTCTTTTCCAATGGTCAATCACACTCACTTAAAAAGCTGAGGCTTATTTCCAAATTTGTTTAGGTTGAGTTTCAGGCTGATTAGATCCTGTAATAGATTTTCCTCCTGTAATGAAGTTTCTACAGGGCCAAAAATGTTCTCACTGCATAGAGATTTTCAGTTCTACCATGCTGACGTTGCTATGGAAGGGGGGAAAAAGAAAAGGCACACATTTTGAGATGGAAGATTCTCTCAAGGAAGAAACTGTAACATCTGTAACTTTATGCCTGAAATACCCTGCCAGTTTGCATGTGTGTGCTAACATCTTTGTTAATTTTTGATCACTCTGGTCATCAAAGTCACCTCAAAACACACCCAGAACTATGACAACACATTTCAAGGGATAATAAGTGGATTACTTTTTGCAGCCCAAACTCTGAAAATCTAGCCCAGGTGCTGCCACTGCAATGAGAGCAAAGAGCCATGATGGGGCAGCAGCTGCTGCAAGGGTCTGGGAGAGGTTCCCTCTGGTACCAGCAGTAACCATTGTTCACCAGCATCACCAGCTGCTCTTAGCAGCAAGACTGACTTTTCACCTGCCTGTCTGGCCATTCTTGACCATTTCTTTCACCACAGGCCCTATCTTACTTATTGGAAAAAAAAAAAAATGTCAGTTTTGCTTCTGCTGCTGAGAAGCCTTGAGTCTTGATATCCAACATTTTAGTGTGGAAATGCAACTGCCAGCACTAGAGGATGAAAGAAAACAAAAACCTGTTCCCAATTTGCTAGCTGATACAAGTGACTCTGTTAATTATACTACTACTATGTCAGAAACACTGCCAAGGTGGATTATACTTCTCACTAGCTTGCTAGTGTTTTACATAAATAACTCAAAATATTAACTCTGAAAAGTCTCTTTTCAAGCTGCCTGTTTTCTGAAAAGTTGTTTCACATCAAAATCTGTCATCAAGATAGAAAAAGCACAATGCTAACTTGTCTGTTTAGATCGTATTTAAGTATTTTTCTGTGTTTATTCCTCTTCTGTTTCCAAATTAGCACAGGTCTTTTGCTCAAGAAAATCATTACTCACCAATCATAACAAAGCACTAGTAGCGAGGCACAAAATCAGCAAGCTTACAAGTTGTTGGCTTCCACATTGAATGAAAGGAAGCACCTTGGGCACTATCCCATGCTGCAAGTTGACATGTCATTCTGCAGCCTCTAGCCTGACCTTTTCTTAACATCAGCTGGGAAACAAAGAGACTTTGCTGTTAGAGCAGCTGCTGTACCTCTAGGCAGGTAACAGTATCATCTTCGTGAATGACATCGATGTCACATTCACGGCATGTCAGGAAGTCCTGAAACCCTGCAGATCCAAACAATGCAATATTTTCACGTTGACCTTGAGGTGATGATCAAACATGGTCACTTGCAAACTGCAGACATGCAGAGAACTGCTGTGAAACTGTGGATCAGTTGGAAGTTTTATTAGGTTGAAGATCCGTTTATAACCTAAGTGATATATTCCTCCTGTTTCAAGAAGGAAAGCAAAAAAAGCCCTCTCAGCTTTGAGAATGATTCCCTTTCTATAAAGTACTCATCTCTGATATTTTAAATGTGAATGCTTCTTCATGGACTTTCTCACAACCTTTTAAAATTATTACCCATTTAACACCAATTAGTTAGCATTTCTACCTCATTAATTTATTTAAAACAACACTAGTGATTATAACTAACAGTCAACAGTTCTACATTGCTGAGACAATCTATTTCTATGTTTAAGCAGTAGACTGTTTAATAATAATCTTTGTTTCATATATTTTTTTTTCAGCTCCTAATCTGAGACAGTCCTTTACATTTCTTGTCCTGATATATTTGATTAATTATTACACATATTTCATAGAAATGGAAACCAGAAATATGGCAATGAATAGGTCATCACTAGTATCTGGGTAATATGTTCATTTCTGGAAATAAGAATTACATGTCCAAAAAGGAAAATGCTGGAATGATTGTAACTTGTATAATCTACAGGCTTTAAAAAGGAACACCACTCACTCATCTGGAGCAGCAATATAACAAAAAAGAAATTCTGTGTTCTTTTGATTCTTTTTTTGTCCCAGTGCAAGTCAGTATCTTTAGCTGGTTTTCTATATGTAAAGCAATGTGTGGAGGCTTAAAACTTCTCTCAGAAATAGAAGGAAAAATTCAGTGCAGGTACTCCATGCCCTAAGATGCCACAGGAGGGGCTACAGCAGTTACTAGAGGGTGTGTAGAGAGGAATGAATTGTGACTCCTAGGTGTTGTTATAGTATAGGAGTAGAGAAGATTGATACTAGTTTTCAGGAAGCCTCAGTATATCTCACACACTGTCTCTACTCCATCTGAACATGATTTCCAGGTTTTTGCACATCCTACATCCATATTCATACTGTGACACTGAAACAGTCCATATCTCAAAAATGCCTTCAGATCTCACCCATGGATGGGCAGACAAGTGTTTAGTGTGCAGAAGCTTAAGGAAAATTTAGTTGTTTAACGTGGTCAAAGATGTGATGACTTAAGTATACACAGATGCTCCAAGCAGCTCTTAAAATTTACTGATGAAAGTTTTTAATTTTATGATTAAAAGTTATAAAGTTATAAACATATATGATCTAGCTCCAGAATTAGGTAGGACTGGATGACTGTTCCTGTTGTTGCAACTGTAAGCATAGAGCCAACTCCTGCTGACTGCTTATCCTAACTAACCTGAATTTATGCAAGTTAGGAGGGTTTTTTGTTACACTTCAAATCAATTGCACATATTCTGTGCTCTTCTCTTTCCATCTTTTTTTCCAATATGTTGCCACGGTGTTCTTGCACCATTCTGAGAAACACCAGGTAGAAAGTGAGTCTAAGCAGTGACTACCACAATGTTGGTTTCCATAGGAATAGAAAACACATGGAAATAAAAGGAACAGAAAATAGAAGACTCGTTCACAGGCCACACAGACAATCTGCATCATTCAGGACCTGAATACTAGAGCTATGGTAAAGTCTTTGTAAAATATACTTTTTTCTTTTTTTTTCCAGAGGATTTATACTTTGAAGCTTCCATTATAAAAGCTCCACACTGAATGAGGTCTGGAACTACACCATTTTAATAAGAGTAATTTCTTATACTAACTCCAGAGTGCTGACTTTCTATAGGAACTTAAAATACAGATATCAGGTGAGGCTTTTCAAAGTAAAGTCAGACCTTTTTCCTGTGTTGACATAAGAAATCTGGGGGTAAATCAGCTAGAGATAGTTTTATAAAGCTGAGGGCCAGTATATTCAAAGTTCAGATCTTTAAAAACTAGCAAGTCCAAGAGCAGTAATAAGAGTTAATTGGATATTAGGACCTGAAATTTAATATAAAGATTCCAAGAGGCAATTACTGGCTTAAACTTGTCTATTTATAAGCCAATCAAGGAAGAATATTCAGGATGGGAAATTAACATGTACATGGTAACATTCAAATAGGAAACAACTATGTAATACACTTACCCTTCTAAAAAAAGTCAGCGCTACCCACAGGACGATGCAACTTTAGAACTTACTAATTAAAAGAATTTTTTTCTTTCCCTCAGAAGGAGGGATCTTAAAATAAGAAAATTCTACAGTACTACCTTCATGATTGGAAAAAGAATGAAAAGCACCCCCTTACACAGTAGTCTTTTTGTAAAGACTGGATGAAAGCTGGGCCCTGGCAGTTTAGTATGGGAAAAAAATTAATTGTGTACTGAGACATGAGACAGTAATAACTCAAACAGGCTTCATTGCTTCATGCCAGATAAAACAAAAATTTAGCCAAGTCAGGGAGAGCTGCTGATGAAACTTGTGCCACCCATTTTTCCCCCACCAATTGGAAAGACCAGAAAAAGGAGAATAAACCCCCTAGATAACAGATTATTCCTTCCTCTCTCCCTATGACTAATCCAACTAACCTGGAGAAGAAATACACTTAATGCCCCTAGCAGATGAACACACAGATCTGGGCCAGGTACTCAAAGTGACGATCTCTGTTTAGAGGAAAAAAAAAAAAAGAAAATTGTGCTTTGTGTGTAATTTGCAGAGAGCTACTGCCCTGTGAGAGCTGACAGGGAATATTGAATAGGAGAGAGATGGCTGTGGGAAAAAAATCTTTTATTAGCAAGCTTTTGGCACTCAAGGAGCTCTTTTCAAGAGCCAGACACTTGAAATGGGTACACACACATAGTATCCTCTTGCTGATATTTCAGATTTGCTATTTCTTTAACCAAAAATAGATCTTTCAGATCTGTTATTAGTACAGGAAAAATAGTAAGAAAAACAAGCTTGTAAAACCCAGTTTAAATGTGTCTCCAAAAATTGTATTAATAATAAATGAATGATCACACTGTCTTTAGCATTGTTGTAGCTGATGAAACCCTGAAAGTGAAATCTGCTAGGAATCTGTAGTAAAAATATATTGCCTAAATATATAGCTTAAATATAGTGTCCTTGCCACCAAAAATGCAGAAAAAAATCCTATAAAATCAACCACCATATAATTTCAAATGCAGCTGAAAGAACATCTCATGGTTTAAACTTCCACTCAAATTCTTGCCATTCTGCTCAAATAATAACACATTTGTAAATTAATAGCTATAAATCTCCTTAAATCTTTTCTAAGGTGAAGATAGAGCTTAAATTTTACTGTTGGCAGGTACATTTTCTACCTAAATTTCATCTCTACTCTCTGAAAAATATTTGTATGTAGACTTATTTTAAGTGCGCATGGATATACACATAAAGAAATCCACTTAGTGTTTTTAAGGAACAGATTTAAATATATTACTGTTATATTTAAATATAACTTGTACAGCTCTCAAAGAGACAGAATTCTTTCATCTAAAGTCAATACCCATGAAAGGGCATAAAAGGTTCGTAAAAAAGACTGGATCAGTACTATGTAGCCTTGTACGGAATTTAAAAAGCAAAACATTAGAAACTTATATTAAAAAATAATCCTATAAGAAATACAGTATATTTCTGGAGAGCTGACAGTACAGTCACATTTATTTAAAAACTGTTCCTACTACTTCCCTAAGCATGTATCTTACCAGTGTAATTGAACCACTATTTACATGGAAATATCATACCTCTAGGTTCTGTCCTGAAATACTTCTTAAATTATATTTTGAAGGTAAATATAGCAGAGTTTGAGCTGTGGTCTCAAAAATTATAAACTAGTATTCATAAGTCTCCCTTGGAATCATCACACAGATCCAAGATTTTTAGCATGTCTTCTGTGGTGACTTTTTAGTGACTTATGTTCCTTCAACTTGTGCTGAAAAGCACGCAGTGAACTGCTGAAAAATAACATGAGCTGCTAGGAAGCACTTCACCACTTTCTGAGTGGTTGTAGGGAGCTGGATACTCTGGAGTAATCAGGTAAGTAGTAAAAAAGATTCACATATAAAAAGCTACATGATAGAGAAGAAAATATTGATGTGGTGTTTTTAAACATCTTCAGGGAAAAACCAGTGCCCAATGTAATTCTGACCAAAAAATCCTAATAATCAATCGTTACAGAAAATCTCATTACTTGTGACTACTTAGGTACATATAAAGAGATCAAAAATAACTTATTTATTACCAGGATAGTTCTCTATTTTTCATTTATACCTGAATCCATATGTTTGTGTATGTGTAACTTAGAGACATCAGCTATTTAGGCAAGAGTTCAGAGTGCTCCCACAGCAGTTCCATGAAGCTGATCAGTCACAGTTTGAGGCAGAGGCAGCATTTAGCTTTCCACAAGTGACTCGTGCTTGTGTCATGGTTTCAACTGGAGACTCCTTGATCACATCAGATCTGAATATGCCCTGATGGGTACAAATATAAATCAGGAGCTGACAGAACTGCCTGCCTGTTCTGCAGCAAGTATAAATATTAGAGCTGGCAACTGGTGTAAACAGAACTGCATATGCATTCAGGTGTGCTCTATACAAACCCTCAGAATATTCATTTAAATATTGCTATTTCCCTGTCAACAGATTTTTTCATTTGTATATTTTAGCAAAGCCCATGAAATCTTACCACAGCCAACTGAAGCCTTTGAATGAATGTTTAAATGTCCTTTTGCAGTATTGACTTAGCTCCCATTTCAATATAATTGAAAACCTGACAGGATATACAGAAATGAGGTTCCATGTTGTTTATTAGTTTCAGTTTAAATACTTCAATTAAACAACCTCTTCCACCAGAACCTCGTGGTTTAGATACCCTACCAGGGCTTGATATTTCCAGTTTTTATAAGGTGAAAAGATTTTCTCAAAGTTTTCTGCAGCCGCAGAATTTCTAAACAAGTGTAAGAGCACTTTATGAGCCCCAGAGTCCCTGGCTCTGCAATTAAATGGAAATACTTCTGAGCTTCAGGGACACCTGTCGCACCCTCCCCAGATATTGCTGTTTCCACTGGTTTTCAAAATAGAAGGAGATGGTCAGGGGTGTCTGTGCCAAGTTTAACAAGGTTTCTGAATGCCAGGAGTCGATTTTGCTCTCGTCTCATAGGGCTGCGAGCCACGGTGGGGCAGGATCAGGTTCCCCCGTGGCATGGGAGGAAGAAGCAGGGTGGGGACAGGTCCTGCAGGTACCCCCAGATCTGTGACAGAAGAAAGAAGTTCCCCAGTTGTACCTGGGGTGGCTGAATGAGGGGCTGAAGGAAGGAGAGATAACAAAACAGCCCTACTGAATGAGGAGTGACTGAGGGTGTGTAGCTGGGTTTTGCACTGGGGGTTTTTTTTGGTGGTTTTTTTGTTTGTTTGGTTGGTTTTTTGTTGGTTGTTTGTTTTGGTTTTTTTTGATGCTTCCTTTTGGAAGTAGTACTGCCAAAAGGAAAAATTTGTGAGGCAAAAAGCTGAAAGAGTTGTTAAAGGCAGTAATAATCAATGCCCAAGTTAACAACATCACTCCTTCAAGTCTCCAGGTGGGATCTTTAAAAAACAAACCCGACTGTGAAACATTTGTTGCTAGACTTTTAAGCAGCTTAGAGTCCTCAGTACTGTATTGGGAGCCCACAGATACTGAGAGAAGGTTTGGACATAGGGATCACCAAGATAAATTTGAGATATGGATAAAGGGAGAGTCTTACTGCTTATTTTTCCAGGAAACTTCCTATTTCTTCTTCAGAAAGAACAAATTTATTTGTTTTCTGGTGTACAATGCATTCAGTCCAGTGGCATATAAATACAAGCTCAGAGTAGACATAATGCTGAGAATTTTCAGCAATAATGTCCAAATTTCAAATGGAGCATTCATAGAAATGCAAACATAGAGGGCCTTGCCTTTATGTACCAGATAGTCCTTACCTAACCACTGCTTTAAAGCAACATAGATGTGATAGTACAACTAATAGAATATTTTAACTCAGAGAATACCATTTTTTTCCCTGTACCAAGTCATCTTCACACAGCCTTTCCAAGGAAATTTAGCTTGATACAGGCATCCACTATTTCAGGCTGAACAATTAAAAATTCAGCAAACAAAAGAAAACTATGGCTAATAACAAAAAGTTTTGTCCAATTTTAAATCACGAGCTGTTACCTACTATAGGTTTATTAGCAATTGAAATACAAACACAGATTCAGAATCTCTAGAGAAAAAAAAAACAAAACTCAAAGAAGCCAAAAATTTTGGAAAGGTGGAAAAAGTTATGCAGTAACATTTTTTTTAAAGGAGATTTCCAAATAAGCAAACATTACTTCAAACATACAAAGACCTGCATCATGTCCTAGATCATGAGATGTTATATGTGATATGAACAATATTTGACACCTAGCAAAAGGACTGAAATTCCATTCATATGAAAATAGAGCACAAATGTAAAAGGGAACTGTTATTGGTCTAGGGCAACATTAAGGAGAGTTTGTAAATATCAGCTAATTCCTCTACACAGATAACACCTTCTAAAGAGCATTACCTACCAAGCAAACCACTAGGGCATAGAATAAGATCAAGATTTGCAGGGAACTCCTGTGCAAGGAACACTCATGATCTTAGCAATGATCCCAGGTGATTAATAAGCTAAGGAGGCATTGCAGCTGCTTGATATTTTCAGCTAACACATTTCAGCCACACAGCCACAGGTGTATCTGTGCTGGAAGAGCACATGCACAGCTCCACGTGTATCACAGCAAACCCACACACACTGCAGAACACTGCTTCATTTCTGTAGTCAGCTGTGTTGAAATGGGTATGGACCACAGAGATTCAGACATATCTATCAGAAACTAAAGAAACACTTCTCACAACCTGCTCTCTTGTCTTTTGCATAAAAGTGCTCTGCTGGTAAGATTAATTCAATATGTTTACAACTAGTTGCATGTGTAGAAACTCAGGACCAAGTATTTCTGTCAAAACAAGTCTCACAAAGCTGAAATGTGTTATTAAAGGATGATAATTTTGCCAGTTTTCTGGTAATTTTTCAGGATGATAGAATTCTGTGGGAAAGGAAAAATCCAGGGTCTCTGTAATTGGAACTTTTTCCACTGGTTTCTAGATTTTCTGTTCTGTTCAATTTTATAAAACAAAATAAAAAAACCAACATATTTTCCACAATGTGATTAATCTGAACCTTCTTTCTTGACAACATACTAATATGAGTCAAAAATGCTTCAAATAACGAAATAGTTTTCTACATGCACATTTAAATTATATAACTATGTTATTACATGCATCTAAAGTATATTTTTTTTGATTTAACAAATAGAAATCGAGGTTTTCCATCTTTGAGGATTATGAGAAAAAAGGTGCTTGCTTACTATCATCTCCTAGCTGGGAGCAGTTTTACATTTAAGCCTGTGGGCTAGAAAGTCATCTGTGAATCAGCTCACCCTTGGGGAAGAAAAAAGGGCCCTCTGTGCCCATTTAGATCTACACAGTACCTACTCAAAAGCCACACATAACTCACTGAGTGAGAAAGCTCCCCTGGCCACCCTTGCAGAGATGAGGACACAGATGGGAAGGTAAAAGAATGATCAACAAGGTCTGTGTAGAGGGCACAGAGGAGGATGTGAGAAATACCTCAGCCACTAGCACAGAACAACAACCCTGTGCTTCTCAATTTGACGTGGCTTTCACGCTCCCCAGCCACTCCACACAGACAGAATCCGAATACTTGGGCCAAACATTCCCAATGGGAGAGTGCTCAATTTCTGTGCACCTGCCTGAGGCCTCACTCAGCGTGCGTCAGGGCCGGCGCTCGGCAAACGCTTTCCTGAACCAGCCCTCACGTGGTCACTGGGCACTGCAGACCTTGGTTTGTCCTGTGCACTAATCCTTATCCATGAGGAGATATTTTAAATATCTTTAAAAAAAAAAGTGAACCCGCTTACTTCGTCACAGTTGGGATGTAAACTGAAATTGCTGTGAGCCAGGCACGTTCTAAGCTGGAATTTCAGCACCTCACTTATCTCCAGCAATATGTAATACTGGCAGCTAAAAAACAAACAACTGCCAGCTCAAATAGGCTGTAGAAATAATGTTCTGAAACACAAACTCCTTTTGACAGTTCAGGGAGTCTGGGCAGAACTGGTAGCAGCAACTACAGCTGAGCTGCCCGGTGCCTACCATTACAAGATGTTGTTTTAAGTTGTTTATAAAACTTTGTCAAGCTTTAACTGTTTGGGCTGAATTTTCCCAGACAAGTTATCTGTCTCAGGCTGACTTATTTTGGGAAATTTAATTAAAAATGGTTCAATCATTTCCAAATCATTTAGGCAAATATGCAATGTTACGTTCCTGCTAAAACATAAATAAAATATACAACAGCTTTGCTGGGAAGTTCTAAGATACTTGTGTGTTGGAAAGGGAACTTCAGAATTGCCTCAGCACCCAGGACAGGCCTTCTGCTTTTCCTGCAAAAATTGACATACAGTTTGTGAGGAGATAAACTTCCTAAAAATTTTAGTTGGCTGGCCTTCCTTGAGTTCTCATTTTCACAGAGCTCGATTGCACCTCCATCCCCTCTTCCAGCACAGCTGTGGCAAACTGCATGGGGAGGCAGCTTCAGCTCTGACCAGAGCTCTGGTTAATTCAGGGTGCAGAGCTCAAAGCCAGCACTTCAGTCAGTCTCAAGGTGGGCAGCCATTCAGTTTCTGTCCCACTGAGATCTGCACTGACCTCACTGGTCTCAAATGAAAATACATCAAGAGTGCTTTCATGCAGCTGTGTTTCACAATACAGTTTCACAGTACCTGTGTTTCACAATACACCTGTCTTTCTAATTAATAGGACAAGGGGTAAGGGTTTTAAGCTGAAAGAGGGTGGATTTAGCTTAGATATTACAAAGAAATTCTTTATTACGAAGGTGGTATGACAATAGAAGAGCTTGCACAGAGAAGCTGTGGATGCTCCATCCCTGGAAGTGTTCAAAGGCAGGTTGGATGGGGCCTTGAGCAACTTGGTCTGGTGGAAGATGTCCCTGCCTCTGGCAGGGGGGTTGGAACTAGAGTTTCTTTAAGGTGAAAACCAAACCATTGTGTGATTCTTTGATCTCTCTCCACACCTCATCCTGTGGGTGAGTGTGCAAGTGAGTTGGGCATAGTTCTGTCAGGATGTGTAGTGACTGACAAGTTGAAAGTGCCAATGTCTGTGAAACGGGAGCTCAGGTTAATTGTGCTGCACTCTGAAGAAAACATTTTAAGTCATTCACCAGAAGCTGTTGTTTTTATGGCAGCATGGAAGAGCATTGTCTCTCTTTATCTGAATGTTGATTGTGATTGAAAATTTGCTCTTGACTAAATTCTTTGTGCTTCTCTGACTTTTAATATTCTTATTCTGTGGAAACGTCAACACAGTTCTGAATTTTTCATTATGCAAATATGCTTCAACTCAGCCACAAGTTATCAGGTATTTATCAGATCTGCCTGGTAGATAGATAGGTTGTGAGATGTACTATAATGGTACCAAACCTGATGTTTTTTGGGATTTCACATCAGTTTTAGAATTAAATACTATGAACTTTTTATCCACTTTTATTTTGAAAAAAAGATTGAACCATTGCAATACTGTTTTGTACTCTTTGTGAGAAAGGTTTTACTTCTGTGGCATCTGTTATCTGTAGATCATAAAGAACTTCTCAAGATCATTGAGTTAACTTTTAAACTTTTTTAAATAGCCCATAAGGCAGAAAAACATGATCTCTACTCCCTTCTTACAGGAACAATATACCTGGACTTCTATGAAGATCCGTGCAAAGGCAATAGGTCTTACCTCTTGGTTACCACTGCTGTCACCACATGACCATTCCCTTCAAAAATGTTACTGCTCTCATGATTTACAAGCCAAGAAAAATGTGGATTTATTGTGTGCATCATGGCTCTGCTGCAATGGTATTCTCCAGTAAAACTGTGAGATTACTTTGATGTATCATGGCACAACATGACAGGCAGTAATTTATGTCAGTCGACATTAGATGTAGGAGGGCAAAGGTAAAATTTTGCTTCTGCAGTGTGTTTTGCTATTTAATTAATACCTGTTTGACAAGACAGTTAGGACCTGCAAATGCATGTCAATGTTCCAGTCTTGCACAAAGCCTGAAATAAAATGGGTTTGGGGGACTGGCTGTCATCACATGACCCGGGACAGTGCTTGAAGGAGTTGTTTAGAGGCATCAATTGCTTCAGCATTCATTGACATAAGTAAATCACACACTTTACTGTGCTGACAAGCCTCAGATACCTGAGTTCATATAATTATAGATTTTTTTGTACTGATTGCTAGTATGAAGCTGTGGTTCTCAAGGAGAAGAATCAGAAAGGGGACAAGAGGAGGAAAAGATCAGCTAACTGGCTCACAACTGAATGGTGAGCTAGGCATAAGAGGACAGAGACACCTCTGTGTGCTAGCTTTTCACTAGTGAGCTGAAGAGCCAGAGATCTGTAAAAGGAATGGAAACTCTTTGCAGGTCATTCCAGAGAAAACCAACATGGGAGGGAAGACCCTCCGCCTCTCCCTTAGTTGGATCCTCTGCCAAATCCCACATGGATGTAAGCAGCCTGGAAAAAAGTGGATGCATTCTTCTGCTTGAGAAGAGAAAAACTTCAGGCGATGCAGCTATAATGCGGTCTCTGTGTTGCAAATGACTGAGGAGAACAGGGCACATGCAGACCTTGTATGAGCTGCTGGGCTCAAAAGATTTGGGGAAGCCTTTGCCAGTGTCTTAAAAAAGAAAACCTGACTGTGGTGCAGAGGCAGCACTTACTCTGTAGTGCTTTGTGTTGTCCAGCTGGAGCTCCAGCCAAGTGTTTGGAAACAGAACTCTACCTTTTGTAAAATTTCAACATCAGCATTATAGGAAAAAAAGACCAAAGCATTTTCTCTGCAGGGCTTGTGCAAATCAGGATGGATATCAAATGATTGGCTTTATAGCCTAATGCCACCCACCCAATATGCTGTCTTTTGAGACATTGTATAAGATCACTGCAGTCCTCAAGGAGGATTGTGAGATTATCACTTCCTCAGTCTACTCACTATCTACCCAGACATGAGTAGCAATGCAGCCAACCTCTGCTGCTTCTGCTCCAAGCTAGGTACTGAAAACTAAGGACACCCTTTCAAAATATGAACTGGCATTTTCCTGGATATACCTGAATGATGACAAAGTTACTGTAAGTTTAGAAACATCACTTTCCCCTAACCAGACACAGACGCAGAGTGTCATCTTGGGAACCCCCAGTAAGGATACAGTAAGGACAAGCTTTTGCCTTAGGTGCAGTACCTGTAGAGAAATTTTGAGGTAGGTGCTCATTTGAAGCAGTTGCTGTAGCCTTTGCCCACTTATTGAAGTGATTAAGCACATGTTTGGAGTTTAGTAGCTTCATGTTAAGCTTAGGTTTCTGTATTTGTGAAAATGAAGCCTTATAACTTAAGCAGAATAGAAAGTTTACAACCTGTCTGATATGCAAGCAGTGTAGATATATCAAAGAAAACTGCAGTGAGTGCACAGGATAAGCACAAGCTTGAAGCTGGGATTTTATAGATGTTGACCGAATAGAAAAAAGTGAAGTACTTTCTTAAAAGTTAGGCACAGCAAAGTCAAGAGAGAGCTACAAAATATCAAGTTCCTAGAAGTTGACCCTTCTATTTTCCATGACTATTTGCAAGGAAAAATAAATAAAAAAATATACTGGTATATTTCTTTGTCACAAGAAGAAAATCATTCCATCCCACAGAGCCCAAGTTCAGTGGTGAGGGACTGACAAACTGAAGGAATCAACACTAACCAGAAAGAGCATGCAGACAAACAGGTTTGTAAGTGACTGAATGGATGAATTACTTACATCAATTTTGGTATCCCTTGTCCTTAAAAAAGAATTTTATTTTACAGAAAGAAAAAAGAAAAAGATAACTATCAAAATTATGCATGTAGAAAACAAGCTCACATTAAAAAGCCCAAGTACTATGTATAGGCAGATAGGTAACTTAAGTAAAATGTATTTTTATACCTCATACTTTCCTCTTTGAATGCTGAATGTTAATTAATTAGTAACAGCGAGAAAAAAAAAAATTAAAACCAGAATCTTTGGAGAGAATATAGAAAGCAAACAGAAAGAAAACCAGTTTTATCTAAGTAATAAGCCACCGAGAAACAAGTTGCTGAAGAATGTTCAATATTTAATAATTTCTGGCCTTTAATGCAATGGATTTTCAGTCCAATCCTAATCAAACTACTTCATGTTGCTTTCTTTCCCTTTCTTTCAGAAATTAAAAGAGGGGGAAAAAGGCCAGTTTGTGGAGCTTGTAAATCCTTGAGAATCTGAGTAGATTTACTCAAAAACCTCACATAACAAATGTTCCTTACTGAATACTCTTCATTAAATTGACAGAAAATTAAGCCATTCATCCTCTTCTCATTTTATCCACACTCAGTATATCCCCATATTTTCCTACCAGTTACACTAAACAATAAATAATCAGACATTTTATCTGACAGCAAATTTTCAAGACATAATTGTTAAATTTTGGGGGTTTTTCCTGGTTTTCTGCTATTTTTTTAATTAAAGTCCAGTATATTACGATGTCATTCTGAGAAAACACAACTTCTGTTGCTTGTCACTAGCTTTTAGCCGTCATATTTCATGATAAATACAGGGTCTTTTCCTGAATATCAGCCAATGATTTGGTATATTTATCCTGATCTGTACATAGTAGATTTACTTATTGCCATTATAAATAGTATTTTGCTTTTGTATTATGTTCACAGTTTCCATGCAGTGGAGTTTAAACTTGAAAGCGAAGTCACAACAGCAAGAAAAAAGTCATTCAGACATATGAAACATAAAAATTATAGCTTCTTCTTGCAAAGGAAATGACTTATTACAGGTTCTCACTGTTTCCCATAGAGCATCAGCCAAAAGAATCCATGACAGAATATAGATTATTAGGAATTATTTTTTTAACTGATCCTTTTCATTTTAGCTACTAGGTAAGGATTTTCCAAAATGAATGAAGCCATTGTCAACCTGCCCTTGTATTTCTGGACTGTTTTTATTTGATTTGATGTGATTCGATCTGGGGGGGACTCTTGGTGAAGGTTAGGGAGTGCTCAGGATGAAAACACACAGCTTTCAAAAACAGGGGAACAATCCACTCATATATAAACACAGTAGGTCCTTTCCTTAAGAATAAAGGTACAATAACAGAAACAAAACAAAGAAATTGTTATTCCCCTATGAGAATGCCACCCACTTAGTCAACCAAGCAGCTCTCCTCAGCACAGATCTGACTCCCTGACAATCTGGCCCTGTGTCAAAAGGACAACCTCAGTAAAAAAATCTAAACTCTATCCTCCACGGTGCGTGAACATATACAAACCAGCTATTTACAGATGCTGGAGGAAGTCAGTGACAATGTTCTGAAAAGGCAGGGTTTAAGTCTCGCCAGGTGGAATTTCTAAAGAGCTACTCGGAAAAATTCTTGAGAGCAGTCAGAGCTTGTCTGCACCACCCAAGTGGCATCTGCGAGCACAGATCCTGTGAGGAGAGGCTGAGGGAGCTGGGGGTGTTCAGCCTGGAGAAGAGGAGGCTCAGGGGAGACCTCATCACTCTCTACAACTCCCTGAAAGGAGGTTGTAGCCAGGTGGGGGTCGGTCTCTTTTCCCAGGCAACTCTCAGCAAGACAAGAGGGCACGGTCTCAAGTTGTGCCAGGGGAGGTTTAGGTTGGACATTAGAAAGAATTTCTTTACTGAGAGGGTGATCAGACATTGGAATGGGCTGCCCCGGGAAGTGGTGGATTCTCCATCCCTGGAGATATTTAAAAAGAGACTGGATGTGGCACTCAGTGCCATGGTCTGGTAACTGCAGCAGTAGTGGATCAAGGGTTGGACTTGATGGTCTCTGTGGTCCCTTCCAACCCAGCCAATTCTATGATTCTATGATTGCTGCTCAGGAGCCCTCTACTGCTAAAAAAAAAAAAAACCAAAACCCACTTTCCTGGCATATCCATGTCCTCGTTAGGTAACTGTTTCATTCCCAACACACAGCCTGACTGGGGCAAGGCTGCCATGGAGCCCTTTGGCTCAGCCACACTTAGCTGTTTGCAGCACTGAGCAGGCTGAGGTCTAGGTCTGACCTTCATAAAACCCCAGCTGCCTGCTCTCCTCCCCTCACTCTGGCTACTGTAAAGCAGAGAATTGCGTGATGCAGAAGAAACCATCCCCCCTCCCTCTGCCTTCAGCATCTGTGTCAAAGTAGTGTGAAGGGTAACTCCTGCTCCCATCAGTCTTACCCTGAAGAAGAATTCCTAAAGGAGTAAAAGGAGGAGGAAAAAAATCCACTCTTGCATTAAAGAAGCTTTCAAGGCATAGGACTAAACGGAATGACCATCTTTTTCACAAGTTTAAAATAATGTTGGCACAAACTTTAGAAGCTTTTTATTATAGTGCTCCAATATTTCCATTCATTAGATTCAATCTTACTGGATATTTTTTTTGGGGGGATGGGGCTGGTACAATCACATTAAAAATCAACCCAAATGATTTCAGGGGGAGGGCACAAAGTATAACTAGACAATTCAGATTAGCATGAGGCTGAAATTTAGCTTTAGAGATTGGGCAGGACCCACTTATATGCCATTTTATAAACAGGCAACTACACAAGCCTGAGCAGTTCTGGTATAATTCTGCTCAATACCTGTGCCATACCAGTGTCTTTGCAAATAACAGGGATCAACTCTCCATTCTACAGGGGCTTACACATCTCCATCCAATTCTTAAATACACCTGAGTGCTTGAGGTTTCAATAGATGTCGTATATTAAAAAGCAGAGAGCATTGAGAGCAGGCCTGGTTTCTCATCCTCTTTTGCCTTCCAGATTCTGGAGGGTCTTCCACATTAGGCTTTATGGTGATATGCAATGGTAAGAATTAGGGAGAAGTAAGGCAGCCAAGCCCTGGAAATATCGATTATTGATCCAGCTGTACAGAGTCAGATTACTTGGAAAACAACCCTTCAATTTTTCACTCCAGTGATGCTGCAGGGCAGTTGCTTTTAGGCTCATTACCCTTGTCTGTAAAATAGAGGAATGTGAGAATGTGTTTGAGTAAATTCTGAACCTGTTTGAACTTTGTGGGTTTGAAACTTAGTCCTAGAGTTAAATCACTGCTTTCCGTGAACACATCACCTCCACAGCTAACCAGGGCATTCACACCAACACTGTGGTTTAGCTGGTCCATAAATCATCCATAAATCACCATAAGGCTGTAATGAGTGTCCTGAGAAATACCAATGTTTCCAACACCTTATCACATATGAGAGAGTTGCCTTAAGGTAGGAAAACCTAGAAGACACATGCATCCTTATTATACTAAATGGCAAAGAAATTAATGTCACTGATGTGCCAGCAAGGGATGCCAGAACCCTGTCTCTTTAGCAAGGCAGCTCTGCAGTGAAGAATATGGGCACTTGTTCAGTGTTAGATAGCAGGAGCTTTAAGCTTAGGGGCAGAAACTGAAGAGAAAACAGCTATAGAGCCAACCAGTACACAACTTGCCTGCACTCATGAGTTTTTATTTCATCTTGTGTCCCACAGTATGCTGGAAAAGGCAGAAAAGGTCTCATGTAAGAGGAATGTGAAAGGTAAGAGTGACTTTAACCTAAGAAAACTGCCAAGCCCAAGTAGCAAAAGTGTGGGCAGGGCAGACATTCAGTAATGACAAGAAACGTGAGCAAGGTAACTTGTGGGGCATTTGATGAAAGTTAGATGAGGAAGATTTTATCCAGACATTTTTTCTTCCCTTTTTCATATCTAATTGCTGGTAACTTAGCATCTGCAATGGAACAGTCCTTTCCCCTGTGATGTGGCTTTTTTTTTTTTTTTTTTTTTTTTTTTTGAGGATTAGAGCCATATCTGAGAACTCAGCCTCCCATTTCTCAGCAAAGTAGACCACCCAAGTCTGGTTTCCATTTGACAATTCATTTTTGGAGATTTTTTTTTTTTTTTGACAGGACATCAACACATAAGAGACACACTCCTAAAGCAGATACTTTGAAATAGAGAAATAAGTATTATGAAATATATTGAAATAAAAATTAAAGGGATGGAGTACAGAGGGCATAGCATCACATTGTAGAAAGAGCCAACAAACAAGAAGATAACTTTTATACAAAGTATAGGAAGGATATTTCATGCAACTGAACTTTGGACAAGGTCTCAGTCTCAGCAGGCAAACAGGCTCATCACAGAAAGGAGCACATGACTGAGATTGAGCTGGCTTAAGTTCTGAAGAATGTAGCAAAAAATCTAAAGAGAAAAAAAAAATCAAAAAGAAAGGAATAAAGGAGAAGAAAAGGAAGGAATGACCAAAAAAAGGCTGTCTCAGACCACAAAACAGCCCTTAAAATCAAACAAGGAAAATATTGAAATTGTCTTCCCAGTCTCAGGTATACTGAGCACATGGAATGTCTCTCACAGGAAAGAAAGATATGAACTCTGGCTCAAGAAGTCGTTTTAGACCAATGACTGCTGGAAGGTAGGAAGGTATGTCAGACAACAATTCCTCTGTGTCTACTCTATTTGTCATATTCCTTCTCTAAGCATTTGCTATTAACCATTCTCAGAGACAGACTACCAGACAATGCAGACCTTCAGTCTGACCCTGTGCTGCATGTCTTTTAAGACCAAAAAGTGCTGCATGAAATAAACCCCACCAGCAAGGATTTAAACAGAAGTGGCCATAGTGTCTAGATATTTGGATCTATTAAGAAGTGTCTGATCAAAAGCCAAATTCCTGCTGAGGAACCAAAATTGATGATATCAGTCCAGACATAGGGCTCTAATTCAGCTCGGTTTTCACACTACAAGTTGTAAAGTAATTTATCACTGAAGAAACCCACATATTTGTATCACATTAGCAGAAATTTCCCATGAATAAAACAAAGGATTTTGTTTTGAAACTTTCCTTCAAACATAAGAAGTTTCAGAGTAGTCTCCTGTCCCCCATAAAATGAAGAACAAAGATTAATTTTCAATTTATGCAGTAATTTTTACAGTCAAGCGTAACGAATATGGTAACACATTTTCCAGATGTCCGGAGCTCTGGAAGCAGAATTACCAGGATTAGGCTGCCCTCTCTTGTACAGAGGGAGATCTGCACCTGAGGGTAGCGTTTAAGGACAAAAAAATACAGAAGAGGCTGTTGAGCTCTGTACAGAAGGAGGGGAGGTGTAAAAGGTCCATTTCCACACCAGAAATGAGGCTATAGTCTTATTATGAAAGACTTATAATATTATTAATTAATACATTCGTGACGTTTTTAGAAAATAGTTGATTTCACCTCTGCAGGTTCACCAGGCAACACACACCTCCTTCCTTGCAGGCTTCAGTATATCTGCAAAGCCAAAGGTCCTGCCTTAAATTCAGAGGCTAAAACATACCCCACAGCATCCTCCTATGTGTTACCACTTTAGAGGGACACTGGAAGATTTGAACTTTAATTACTTAAGCTGTCCTTCCTTCAGCCTTGCTCTGCTCCCTCCATACAGTCCTGCAGTCAGCCACCACTCCTGTTAAAAACCAGCTGAATCCTAACCCCTTATGTGCTGTGAAAAGTAAGAAGACACTCCATAAATTGAGGGATTTTTTCCTTTCTTCTGCAAAATTTTGGGTTCACTTGCTGCACAATAGTTAACCAGGGAAAAAAAAAAACAAAAAACAAACAAACCAAGAACACTCTGTTTGGGTCTGTTTTTAATTCTTCCTGAGAACTGAAGCAAAATTAACTTTTTTCTTTCTTAGGTCAGATGGGTTGCTCATTTCTATAGTGATTAGACTTAGTCTCTCTATTTTTTAATTATTTTTCTTATAAAGGTAAAATTCTTCCCACCCTGTTGGAGATCCTGAACAAACAGTGCATGCTGAGACTTGTCTGTTATTACTGATAATTTCCCTAGCTCTTGACTGGCTTTAATTTGGAAAAGGTGAATTCTGAGAGACATCTAACAGCCTGTCCTCTAAGTGTATGCTGTATTATCACCACTATGCCTTATACCTCCTTCTTGATTAATTTAATTTCATTAGTCTCCTAGTTACTGACCCAAAGTGCTCCTCTTGTCCTTAATTTCATCCTAAAAGCTGTCAGACTGGGATGGGGATTCTGAGTATTGTCAAAACTTAAAAGGGCAGCTCCTCAGGTAAGCAGCAGCCAGAACAACCTAATAAATCTCATATTCCAAAGATAGGCTTCCTTCTACTGAACAAAGACCACAGATCTGAGATGTATAAAAGAATCAACAAGCACAAATCCTCTGAAACCTTCAGACAAGAATGGCTGGTCCTTTTTGTTGCTTTTATTACTATTTTACATATTTATTGACTTATTGCTGTGATGCTCAGCAGAGCTTACTGAGGCATGGGGACAGAAGGTTTTCATACATGAGACACAGGCAGGTAGAGTAGCAGGGCCAGAGCACAGACAGGGAATTGAACCTTGACTTCACAGCCCTAAAGACCTGGCCAGCATGGCTGTGGAAACTTGGTGGTAATAGATCAGCAGCAGACTACCTCCCACCTTGAACCAGGGGAGCCAGAAAGGAACTGTGGGATCACAGTTCCCTCCTAGCTCTTCGAAGGCAGAAAATACAATCTAAATCTATCCCTACTTTGGGAACAAAATGGCCAAAAACTGCTGTGACTTGGGCCTTCTCACTGGGAAAACAGTTCCTCAGACACACAGCCCTTCATTTTCCTCATCAACAGCACCAATTAACATTCTCTAAGGCCAAGCCTTTGCTTTAACCACACTGCTTGTAATTAGCAGTGTCTATTAATACAAGGCATCTGAGAGCTGCTCGGATGGAGTAGAAAGTGCCAGGGCTCAAGTGTTTATGAGCAGTTCATATGCAGCAGGAAATTTCTTGTTTTTCTTGAACAGTTGCCCTCTATCTACTTGCCAAAAGCTGCGTGGTGAATAGTCATTACCCAATTTAAGAGAGATGTGGGTTAAAATTTCTGCTACCTGGTTTTGCACATAGACTGTGGTTAGAGGAGAAAACAGAGAAAAGTCTCTTTGCATACAGGTTGGTGTGTAATTTCAGTGAAAGGAAGAAGTTTAAATAAGTCACCCTGCCTATCAGTCTTAAAATAGGCTTTTCAATTCTTTGCAATGTTTTGGATTAGTGATAGATGGGAGCAAATCCTGCAGATCCTACTGCCATCAATTTTTATGTCAACTCAAATGCTGCTCAAATGACTTTTGCCTTTCATGTATATCTTTAATTTTGATTACCAGTATGGATTTTTGTTCTGATACATTTCATTTTGCAACACAAACCACTGAAAGAGAGGAACTTTGCCTCCTACCTTTCCTTTTTGTTGTCTCTTAAAAAAAAAAAAAGTCTTCTATACATTTCCATTCTCAGTATTTATGATAATTTCGAAGTGCTGGGTTTTATTCAAGATAAAAATCAGTTTATTCCAATTCACTGGAGACAAAATAACTCCATCCTGTTAACCCCTGTGTCCTAATCACAGGATCACAGACACCTTATGAAGACAGTCATTAACACTGTGCTGTCAGTCTGGTATAGATAGCATCATGCTGCTTGTTCTTGCATTTTCAAGTCTTTATTTTGACTTTGATCACATCTCTCTCAATGGACTAGGTATAAAGTGAGGTAACTGAGCTTAATCCACAACCCAGCACAGTGTCCCATAGGAAAGAATGGCAGAAATGGACAGGAAGTTTTCCTGAAGAGTGAGATAGTCTATCTCCAACTTTATTTTATAAATCTCAGCACTCCATCAAGACATCATCTACATGGTATAGAGAAAGCCTACACAGGAAAAGGTAGTCTGTGTTTTCCCCTATTTACCTTACAACTGGCTGTTTGGAGTCAGTCTATTTTGATTATTTTAAAGTGTATAATTCTTCATGTATAAAAATCCAGGGACAGTTTTATTTCCTCTCAAGCTTCAACAATACTCATATTAAGTGTTTTTCAGTGTGACCACAGATAGTGAGAAAGTTTTGTTTGTAACAGCACAGATTTAGCAGAGCAGGGAAGGGTATGAAGTCCCCTGATTAATTAATATCACATATACATGCTATCCTTCTAGAAGCACTATAGAAAGACATATTTTTTTCTAATTCTCTTTGAATTAGAATTGGTGCTCTTTGCACCAATCAGCAGCCAACAGAGGCAGAAGTCTGTTTCAAGTTGGTAGTGTTGGGTTCTAGAACACTTGCAGCAAAACCAGAAAATATGAGAAGTAATTAAAGAGCCTCAACGTACAAACATGGAGAACAAAAACATACCTGGTGTCTCCTACAGAATAGCTCAGCACTACAGCAAGGATATTCACATTTACAGAACATTCAAAAAAGAGTAAAAAAAAGGCAAAGAAAAAAGAAAATTTAAAAAAAGAGGCAGTCAAGAAGGGAAGAAGGATAAAAGGAAGCAAGGAAAATTTGCATGCCAACCTGCCACTATAAAAGATTTCAGACACTACAACATGTTGATGTAAAGTCATATTGTGCTCCCACTATCTAGAAGAGAAAATCTAATCCTATTTTCCCATGTTTGTGCAGTCAAAATTTGGTAAGACATGTTTTATTGCTGCTAAAAGACACAAACAGTACTGAGTGAGAGCACTTGCTACATGGGTCTCTAGGAAGATATTACTGAGGCACAGATGACTTGTATTCATTTGCAGCTTAGAGGTGGTCTCCTATATAGAAGTCTTCCTTACGTGCCCAAACAGGCATTAATTATCTCCCTAAAGCCAAATCACAATGGAGATTTTATGGCCATGAGGACCTGGTCAGTACTGGAGCTTCTCATGCATCATATGAGAAAGACTGGATTTATATCACTGAGAGAGCAGGAGAAAGAGGTGGAAAATGGAGCAGCATCAGATTTGTGTCTGTAACTCCTGGCAGACCACAGGAGGCTCCGGGGATCAGTGCCTGAGGATAACTAGGCTGAGGATTAGTAAAATAGCTGAGGAAGAACAAGAGGAGGCCTTACATACTCTTTTCCATATGCCCCGGGGCCAGTAAAAACCAAAAACATACTTTCAAGTTCTGTTTCCCTCCTTTCAATTTATTTTTCCCACCTACAAAGTTCCTGGAAAGCATGCAGTGGTAGGTGCAGGAAAAGCTATATATAAAAAGAAAAAAAAAAAAATCCCAACAAAAACAAAGGTCTGTTGAAAAAAGGTAAACCCCAAAATCAGGAATGGATTACTGGCATAACACACAAATTTTTAATAGCTGCTACCACAATTGCAAAACAATGGTAGACTTGCCACCTCCTGCTGTAGTCAGGTGGGGACCAATTCCTCTCTGGAAAACAGGCTTTCCTCACACCAGCCTCTGGAAGTGGAAGTAGGCAAGAGCCTATGGTTAATACAATCATGTGAAAGATGTTCATGTGCCTTTTTTCAGTGTAAGCTGATTAAAGAGATACAGCAAGAAAAACCCAGACCCAGTCTAACTACAGGCTGGGTAGATATTTATCCACGAGCTTGGAAAGTGGAATTGCTTTTCCCTTTGAGATTTTCCTCATCTCTTAGGCTGAACAACTTCTAAAGGGAGGACAATTCCAGAGGTAAAGAAAACTATTCAGAAGTTTCTTCAGCTTGCAGAAGTAAAAAATAGAAACTACAAACAGAAATCTTGTGAAATGTCAGAGTGTATAGAAAAAACAATGGCTTAAGCTTTGAAACAATCAAAACTAATACAAAAGGTACTGGTAGCTGCCTGAAACAGCTTTACACTGACCACAGCAACAAATAATTTCCATTTTAACTATGGCCTAGAAGAATCTGACAGACTTTCTGCTTTCCAAAGCCACTATTAAAATTAAAGATCATTTCAATTTCTGGCAAAGACAATATGGAGAACACCACATGCTCCTCCCTGAAGGTGGATTTTGATGTACATTAGCAGGTGCTCTGAGAATCCTAATTTGTCATAACTGTAATTCATCAAATGAAGAACATGCTGGAGTAGCAGAATAGTTCTACAAGCACAACAAAATCCACTTTTCTTTTAAATTTCTCTAACTCATGGAGGCTTCTGTTCTTAAAGTTGCTCTGGATGAGGATGGAAGCTGCAGGAAAATAAACCAAGTTGTTTAATTACGGATTAAGATCTGGAATCTGCAAACAAATGAATTTTTTATGTCTTTGCTTGAAAAGACATCTTCCTCCAGATGCCAGCCTCTGCGCAGCTGAACACTTTATTTACCTTTATCTTGCTTTTATTTCTGTGTAAGATATATTTTGAAAATAGTCTTGCATATATATGCCAAATAGAGGAGTAAAATCTTTGTACATATACTTTATTTTTTAAAAATAGAAGATATATCATATTTTATATATTACTACATAGTACATCAGTAGAAGCATAACATTGATTAAATTTAGAGAATGATTTGGAGAAGGAGTTCACATAATCCAGTGACTGGGGTATCATATGCAAACACTTTTCATTTCTGGCCCCTGAATTTTAAGTACCTGTTTTGAAAATATGCTGCTCTGATTAGGGAAAAGCTGCTTAAAATTGTTTTGGCGTGTTTTAATATATTCTTTCTCAGATTTTGTTTTTCCTCTTCTGAATGATAGGGTAGTGACATTTAATATCAGTCTGCATTTTAAAACTCAAATATAAGTGCTCCTGAGTAAGTTTCACAAATAAAGGAAGTTGTGGTGTGCTGTGGTGTAAATTGGAATTAATTCATGCAGAATAACCACACATCAAGCCATGAAGCATGGTTTGTGTGAGATACGTGGTTTACTATAACAGAGTAAAACCCAGTTCTTTTCACCACAGGTAATATAAAGTGAGAAAATATGAGCACTGGCGTGTTCAGAACTAGTTCCTTAAAAGATCACACTCTACTCTCCTTCTTGCAGACTTCATGAAATAAGAACTAAATTATTGTTTGGAAAAATTATTTCAACCTCCAGTTAAATTTCATTTGCTCACATATTGGTTGTACCATTTTCCCCACACAGCCTAAAGGCATCCTCTTGAAAGACCTTTTTCATCATAACAACTTCAGTCTCCTTGGAAAAATCCCTTCCCTTTAAGTGCCCTTTGAATTAAAGAGTGAACTGAGAGACATAATGCATTGCTCTTGGTGCAAATGAACATGAAAAAAATGTTAGTGTTTAGCTTAAAAAGGTAATTCAAGTACACTATGGCTCTAGCATGGTTTGATTTGAACACTTTTGTCTACATGTGCTCATGCAGGTCCATGTGCCTGGTACATCAGATACTCTGGGCTGCTCACAAAACCACTCACAAAATTCTCAAAAAGGACCCCTAAGCTCACCATTCCCAACTGTTAACACATCCCCCAACCCTCCACCCCAGAAAATAAATTAAAAAAAAATAATAACTAAAAAATCATCATGCTTACTAGGGTATGTCCCGAAGTGCCTCATCTACACATTTTTTTAAATACCTCCAGGGATGGTGACTCCACCACCTCCCCAGGCAGCCCATTCCTCACTACTCTTTCAGTAAAAAAAGTCTTCTATTATCTATTCTAAACCGTCCCTGGTGTAACTTCATATCATCTCCTCTAGTCCTGCCCCTTATTTATCTTTCACTCTAAGCAGAAGCTTGTTAGCCCATCCCTTCCTCCCACTGTCCCAGTAAGCCAGAGGGAAGCTGGATCTCCAGCTCCACCATGGTTCTTGTGTGTTCACCTCTCAGGCTGTGGGCACACTCTGCTCTTTCCCATCACAGTGAGATCCCTTCCTGCTGCTGCATTTTGGAGGTGTTGCAGCTTGGCACTGTTGCTACTTATGACCTGCAGGGCATAAAATGGTACATGCAGGTAATGCCCCCCAGGTGTAAGCAGGGAAGGTGCAGTGTAAAAGAACCCACACTGCACACCTAAAATGTCTCAGCAAAGCAGTTTGCATCAGTGCCAATTACTTACAGTTCCTCGTTAAGTCTGTGGATGTGAGGTGGTTATTGCTTGCTGCCCTCTCAGAAAGTCATGCTTTTTTTATATAAGTTCACCACTCTCTGCATATACCTGAAACCAATTCCACTGCTTTTTTAAGGCCATTTTTGAGGGCCAGCAGCAGCACCGCTGAGGAAATTATGGCAAGTGCCCAAGGAGCAAAGTAAGCAGCCTCTTCTAGCTTAAAGAATGCCATAGTAACTAAATGTATACAAACTGGCTTCCTATACAGTAAGTGATTAAAAGTAGTTCTGTCTGGAGAGCAAATCAGTGGGCTTCAGCAAATGATCTTAGCTCCTATCTAAATTATATTACTAAAATCAGGAAGTGTGCATGCTCCCTATAGTTCTAAAAGTGAATATATTGCTTCGTGTCACTTCACTGGAAACTGACAAACCACATTGTGAAATTCCAATTTGGTGTTTAAAGGGGCAGGTTTTTTCCCAGAAACATGAAAATTTCATTGACACGATATTTTTTTTAAATTCTTGCTGACATGAATAGGAAATACATGATCTCAAGCACAAAGGGCTTCTGAAATATTCTGCAATAATTTCTTGCTATTCTTTTATTACTTTAGTTACACACACGAACAGGTTTATATTCAAAAATCTGCCAGGTCCAAAGCATTTTCAGCAGCCACAGGATGTTCTGTTCTTGAAGTCAGTATTTGATTGATATAACGAAAATTTTCTCAACCCTTTCTTGCTTTCTTGAATTAAAACCAAAAAGAAGGTTCAAATGAGCATTTAATCCCACAGCAGAACTTATTACAGTTGCAGAATGATTGCTTCAGGCAAACATAAATATGACATATGTAAACAATTGCTACTTGTTTAGCTGACAAGCAGTCCTGAATTATGATAATTGATTCTGGAATAAAATGTGCTTTTACTGCACTGTAAATGGTAAAATAGAACAGAGATTGGAGAGACTGGAACTGGGAAGAACTCTGGGATGCAGAACTCTATGGTGATACATTTATTTGGAAGTAATAAAACTTTCCTTTCCCAGGCTGAAGACTGGTCTCCTTTTTCTCCTTTTGGACAAGAGTCCATGTAAGAAAACGGGAGAGAAAACAATTATTCCACATTTTCTCAGACAGCCTTAGTTATTAGCAGACCAAGACTAACAAGATCTTATGAAGCAGATGAGAGAACATGGCTTTGTGCATCCTGATTCACCTTCCAGTCAGGACAACCCAGCCTTTCACCTCTGAGTCTTTCATAGACCATATGAAGCAGGCTTGCCTGAAGGGCCTCGCCACCATCTCTGTAAGGGCTGCTGCAATTGAAGACAGTCAGGATCTTTAGTCCAAATCTATTGCCTATATATGAAATCTGAAACTCTGCTTGGTCAGATTTCTCATTTTTGAAAGGTTGTTTTCAACAAGAAAAAGCTAGACTCCAAGGCAAGATGAAAAGAATTTGTTAATGAAGCCTTTCCACTTCATGATTCAGGAATGAGTGTCAGAAGATAATCAAGGAAAAATGAAAGAAATCAGAGAGCCAGTCATCATCTTTCTTCTGTATTTTATCTGTGCTCTCACAGTGCAAGGAACATTATTTGCTACATGGTCAACCTGTAGAAGTGATTTACAGGGTTTCTTTTGTCCAGGAAATTGTTCTCCAGCATCAGGCACACATTCCTAACAGGACAGGGACTGATTTCAGGTGATGGACTATCAGGTCAAGATGAGTCATGAAGTGGGCCCTCCCTAAAAATGTTTGGTTGTTTAAATCTTGAAGAACTAAAGGATAAGAAAGTAGAAGTGCTTCTTCTTAGGGGCTAAATAAATTTGTTTCTCATGCATTAAAATTATTTTCGTTCACATCAGTAAAAGTTTTCATGCTGGATCACTACAAGAGCAGAAAGAGATAAAATCTGAATGTGCTAAATTCTTAGAATGAATCCTACCCCACTCTTGACAAAGAACGGGATTTTTGACATTTTTTACAGTGAATTTTCATCTATGTCAGTATTTCATTACTACATTTTCCAGACAAGACAGATTTTATCTTATCAGCTCAGAATTAAACCGTAAAGGTCAAGGTACAAGGAGATAGCTCCAGTTTCTGGGATGGCTGCTTAAGAAGAAAGAACATAGCAACACAATCACTCTATGTATCCTTGTAGTGCCATTTCCACTCTTCCTACAGGCTGGTACTGATCTGATACCAGTAGATTTTGCAATCACTATCTCTCTGTTGAATCAGTCTCTGGATATAGATGCTAAAAAACCCCAACACTTGTGTATTTTGTTTAATCTGACAAAGATCTTCAGGCTTAAGAAGGGATATGTCCCATACTTCAGACCATTATCAAATGTACTGTGTTTGGTGAGGTAAGACCCAAAGCAGTACCTAGATTAAGCAGATATGAGATAGGATAAGTTGTAACAGGAAAATGTTTTACTTCTTTCATTCAGGTGTACAGATGAGCAACTGTCAGACAGGACAAGTAGCAATGAGACAAGTTTTATTTCTTTCATTTCTTTGCTTAAGGCAATAATGGTAAGAAATATTAAGTGCCTTGTGCATCTGCAATGGCCCACATGTCCCTAAGTGCCACATCTACATGTCTTTTATACGTCCAGGGATGGTGACTCAATCACTTCCATGGGCATCCTGTTCCAATGCCTGACAACCCTTTCAGTTAAAAGAATTTTCCTAATATTCAACCTGAGCCTCCCCTGGCACAACTTGAATACTTTTCCTCTTGTTCTATCACTTGTTACCTGGGAGAAGAGAACAACACTCACCACAACTTTTCAGGTAGCTGTAGAGTGATAAGGTCTCTCTGAGCCTCCTTCCCATCTTTCAGTCCTACCCCTTTCACTCTACACATGTTCCCTGAATTACTACTGCCATATTACTGCAGTTGTACTGGCCCTGACCCTTTTCAGAGCTGACTTTGAGGCATTATTCCTCGCTGGATGTTTTGATAATCTGAAACCAAGTCAGCTTCTTTTCCTCCCTCAATATTTTGAGTATAAAAGCAGTAATTGGTTGTGAATGTGTAACACTGCTTATTCCATTAAAGGTCAGAAAGTTGTGCGAAGGGGTGGGTTCAGGCAGGCCTCTTGCTCTCCTGGAGCTGTGGAAAAGTATCTGTCTGATCTAAGACAAAAAAGGAGAGAGAGAGCTAAAAGGGCCATTCATGATATGAAAACACCTGCACAGATTGCCCTACTATGACTACCTTTCAATAATTACTTATAATTTCTAATTATCAAAAAAGTCATCGTAACAAAATATTATCATTGCTTTTACTTGCTTTTTTTAATTGTTTGCTTTTTGTTTTGGTTTGGTTTTTTTCCTAGAAAGCCTGAATGGCTTTTGAAGCACAAGACACACTTGAACATTGTCAGGCAAGTACAGCACAGAGAAATGAGGTCTGCATTACAGAGTCCAGGAAATGAGTACACTCCTTGTCTTTCATTCCCACCACAGCTGTCTCTTTCCATACTGACCTATTCATTTCAGGTTACAAACAGTCATTACTTACCAAACAGGCAATGTAAATGGAGGAAGAAGAATGCCTTGGGAGTCTCTGTGCTGAAAAAGCAACACTGAAGGCAGGTGGCAGGGAGCAAGGTCAGCCCCAGATCCCAGCTTCACGGAAGGAAAATGTCCCCAGACCTGACGAGTCCTGCTCATGTCAGGACCACCTCATGGCTATAAACCAGCCAGGGATGACCAGGTGTGGCGTGGGGTTTGCACACTCCATGGTGGCTCCCAGGCATCTGTGCAGCGCTGGACAGGCCCATAGGCACAGTCTTCCCTGTGGCCTGGGAGACTCCTTTCCTCCCCATCTTCTTCTAACACTTTTATTGATTTCTGGATAAGGCCGTCACGTCAGTGCTGTCACCCGCTGGAGGGGGGGGTTGTGCCATGCTACATGAAGCAACGTGAATGCCTGCTTCATGCTTCCTTTCTTCTCCTCTTCTCCTCATTTTTCAGAATGGGGAAGCCTGGGGTGTATCTGAACCATGAATTCAGCTGGTTACAGGGGAACCACTGAGCCTTGCGGGCAGGTTCCAGCCACGTCCCACACTGCACATGGAGACCCCTTCAGGAGAGGCTCCCTGCGCTGCCCCTTAGTCCCGGCTGCCCAGGGCCTGTATCTTGGCCTGTGTCAGGAACAGTGTGGCCAACAGGTCCAGGGAAGGGATTCTTCCCCTGTATTCAGCCCTGGTGACGCCACAGCTTGAGTCCTGTGTCCAGTTCTGGGCCCCTCAGTTCAGGAAGGAGATTGAGGTGCTGGAGCAGGTCTAGAGAAGAGCAAGGAGGCTATGAAGGGATCCAGCACAAGTCCTGTGAGGAAGGGCCGAGGGAGCTGGGGGTGTTCAGCCTGGAGAAGAGGAGGCTCAGGGGAGACCTCATCACTCTCTACAACTCCCTGAAAGGAGGGTGTAGCTGGGGGGGGGTGTCGGTCTCTTCTCCCAGGCAGCCATCAGTAGGACAAGAGGGCATGGACTTAAGCTCTGTCAGGAGAGGTTTAGGTCAGATATTAGGAAGAAATTCTTTACAGAGAAGGTGATCAGGCATTGGAATGGGCTGCCCAGGGAGGTGGTGGATTCTCCAGCCCTGGAGGTTTTTAAGAAGGGACTGATGTAGCACTCAGTGCCGTGGTTTAGTAACCACAGCAGCAGTGGATCAAGGGTTGGGTTTGATGATCTCAGAGGTCTCTTCCAACCCAGGTGATTCTGTGATTCTGTGATTCTAGTTTTTTCCCAATATTTCTAATTTGTTCCTTAAGTAGGCACTTTCCAGTCCAGTGTGTCATTAAGGGAGTGGTGACTCTTGCCAAGAGCCTGGCCAGGATGCCCATGCAGTGAGGACCTGTGCAATGTGAAGCTTGTACTCTCAACATCACATCCACACAACCCAAAAGAAAACCTAGCTCAAACAGCATGAGAGCATCAGCAAGTAGCTTGCTACTTATTTTTTTGTGAAGAGACATTAAACCAAACGTGGGTGCACAACAGCTCTTCTGGATGCCAACATGACTCCATGACACAGTTAACCGAGAAAGACCTTTCTTATTCTCGCCCAATGTGTAATTTTGGATTTGATGATCTCAGAGGTCCTTTCCAACCCGGCTGATTCTATGATTCTGTGATTCTATGATTCTGTGATTCTGTGATTCTACGGCTGCTGCCAGGACCCCAACGCCGCTCCCTGCACCTCAGCGCGGTCGCCACTGGGTGGCGCTGGCGTCCCGTATGCCGAGCGGCCGCCATCAGGCGTGAGGCGGGGCCACCCCAGAGGCCATTACTCCTCCTTCTCCCAGCCGACCGAGTGATCCTTTCCCACCTCTTTCGCTGACGGTCGTGCGCTGCCTGCCGGGTGGACTTCGCGCAGGAGGAGGAAGGGGGCAGCAAGGGTCCGGAGAGCCGGTTCTGGCCACGCCTTGGGAGGCAGCGGCGCGGCGGGATCTGGCGGCCGCAAACAGGGGACAGCGCTGCCCGGGACTCTGGGGCTGAGGAGCTGAAAACTCCGAAAAACTTTAGAAGGCGAGAAGTGCTGCCGAAGTGGCTTGAAAAATGAATTCCCGCTGCTTGCAGAGGGTTCCTGGTATTTAATGCTGATACTTAAAGTAATGATTAGAGGTGAATGAGCAGATAAGCTGCAGAGAAGTTTTTTAGGCGTTTTTTAACATTCTGCCTGAACACGGGTGTCCCTTCATCCCGCTCTGAAATCCTTCAGATCGTTCCACCTGTCAGAGGTCACTCCCAGCCTAGCCCTTTCGGAGACATCTTCAGCCTCTTTATGAAGTTGTTCAACTTCCACCTACATGGCTTCCTCTTGCTCATCTCTCTGTGCCAGGTCTTCACCGGGAGTCATCTTGGAATCAGAATCATCCGCGTTGGGAAGGACCTCTCAGATCATCAAGTCCAACCCTTGATCCACTACCACCATGGTTACCAGACCATGACACTGAGTTCCATCCTTGGGAAGGATGTCACAACATCCAGCCATGCCTCCAGGTGGTGAAGAGGGATCCCTAGTGCCAGTCGGAGGTGCTGGAGGCCACCCCGGGGCTCTTTCCCAATTCCCCAGGGCCAGAAGCACACCCGGAGAGCTTTCGGGGAACTGCAGAATTTTGAGCACTGAGGCTTACTGGGGCCATAGGTATCCATAGCAACAGTTTCCAGGAAAACTGTCATTTGCAACTTGTTTTCTATTTTTTAAATGTTGAAGGAAAACCAAGTAAAAAATAAACAAACCAAGCCAAACTCCACTGTTTTTACTTTACAGTAAGGACAGTGTAAAGGTTTATCTGAGAAGTGAAAAAATAGGTTTTATTTTATGTTTACTGCTTGCAACAGACACTGGAAACATGAAATAGGAAATGAGGTTGTTACCTTGGTTTGTTGCCTTATGTACAGTGATATTTTAGTGTTAAACTGCACTCAGGAAAACTGATCTGCCTTCTTTCAAGCCACAGCTAGACCTGACACTGTCTTCCATGCTGAGGCACATATTACAAGGAAGCTGGACATAAAACCTTAATTCACTTACCTATTCAGCTTTAACAGCAGGATCTTCAGAATAATGTCAGGATTTTCTTTTTTTTTCTTTTTTTCTTTTTTTTTTTTTCTTCTGGTCTTGTTTATCCTAGTCAGATGTACAGGCTCTTTGTGCTAAATAGATGAAAATGAAGCAAAGCATGGTCTCTGCCTAGAAGAGCTTATAAAGTGATCTAAACAAAATATAAACCACTCTGTGAACTAGAGACTTAAGGTGATACACAGAGGTTATCTCCAAACTACCAAATAGTGTGAAGGGCCTGTTCTTTGCTACCAAGGTGCAGATGTCCTCTGGCTTTGAGGCTGTCTTGGGGTAGCTCGTGTCTATATTCCTTATGCCTGTACATTCTGAGTCTCCAGAATAAGCTGGCTTCATGTAAACTGAATATTATGAATTATCCCTATCCTCTGGTGACTCACAAACTATATATTGGCAGTGCTTGAGAAAATGGCTTGTGGCCTATACCAAAATCACAAACCATCCAGGGACATCTCCAGCAATGGAACAGCAAAGGCACTAAAACTGCAGTGCCCAGGAGTGCTCCCTGACATTTTTTTTTTTTTTTACTTTGTGCCATCACCATGGGGCAAGGTTGGTGTAGCCTAAGAAAGGTAAAAATCCTAAAATGAGCTTGTGAGTGCTGTGTTTCAACTCAGAATGAGTCTAGCTGCAGTCCCTTTCACAGGGACTGTGGGAATGGAGACTCAAATGTCAGTCAAGTCCTTGGCATCTGTTCTTAAACTTGAAGTGGTGGTCAAAGTGATGATAATTTTGGCAATACCAGTGGCGTTAATTTATGGTAAATACGGCTCCTTTACAAACTAAGGATATCCCTAGATTATACAGTATGTGCAGTTTAATCAGGAAACGGGTGTGGTTTTACTTGCAGTGAGCTAGGTCTAAAAGCATAAGTGGGTTTATCTGTACAGCTGTTCCATCCACATTAGAGCTGTATCTAGCCCAGAAGGGAGAAATTTGTTTTCCTGTTTGTGAAGCCTGATGTACAAATCTGTTTATGACATAATTTGCATGACAAATTCAGAGGGAACTATTGATTCCTCAGATAAAGGAGCTATTTGGGGCTGTATCATAGGATGAGCAAACAGCTCAAACCAGGCTACTGTGAGAAATATCTTGGTAGCAGGTCCTGTGGTTACGAATGTTTTGCTGGGATTAATGGTTTGGGGAATAAACTTCAAAGTGTCTGTATGAAACACAGTTACATCTTAGTCAGTATTAGACACCTCAGGCCTTTCTTTCAAGAGAGTTTTCAGTTCCTGCTCCATGAACATCACTGTCCTGCCATTAAACTTGTAGTCTGAACACCTTTACAGACAGCTAAAGTGTATAAATAAATCTCCATGCATTAGTTGACACTCTGGTTTTTATTGGATGGGGACCAATTAACTCTAGAGGGGTTATTCCTATTATGGTCTATCTGTACATTTTGGTCTGTTTTTGTCTCCAGTTACTTTTATGCACAGAACTTCATTGCTGTGGCAGTTTAATTTTAATCCAAAGTCCTGCAGAAAATTGTTCCATTTTCTCCTTGTATTCTTCCCCTGGTTTTCCTACATCAGAATGTCATCTTCTCAGTATTTCCCCAGATACCACAGTTTTTACTCTGTTTCCTGTGAGAGATGGCAGGAATTGGGCACAACCCAAGTGGGTGTGATGTGTGTTTTTCCTATGTAACTTGCAGCTGTGATTCTGGGGTTGGACAGGCCCAGAGATCTTCTGCATTCAGAGGGGTCACCTTGTTTAACCTCCACACTTCAGCAGCAGTGTCCTAACAGGCCTTGCAAATCTCAAGCATATCCATTTGTAGCATGAAAATACCACACCCAACAATAAAAGACATTTCCTCAAGACTTCAAATCACCTTCCTAGTAAACAGCAATATATTTCTCACTCTTTTGTTCCCTTTATTGATGGCCCACTGGGACACAGATGAGGAGGAGGATGAAAGGTGGTATCTAGGATGGACACAACAAGTCATCTAAAAAAGGTGAGAGCAGGTGATGGAAGGTACTCTGCTCTTTGAAGTGGGGACCTCAGGTTGCTTCCTGGGACAGATGACATTAGCACATGTGTTCTGTAACTCCTCAGAAGGGGTGCAGACAGGTTCAGGCCATATGTGTGTCAGAGAAGAGGTAAAAAGATTTGACAATAACCATAGTACCAAGATCTACCTTCTAAGGTATTGGAAAATGTTTCATGTACACATTTATTTTGAGGGTGGGATGAGACAATTCCACAGGAGAAATGAGTGACACGGGGTTTGTTTTGGTTTTCCCCATTGTGACCACAGACTGTAGTTCATCTGCTTCCCAGAACACTGATCTCTTCAGTCACATTCATAGGGCAAGAGGGACTTCCCTGAAGAAATTAATCACAGGACAGCTGGACTCTTTCATCTGCTTGTTGCAAAAGACTTCTGATTCAGTTTGGTCCCCTTTGCCTCTAGCTGATTTAGCCTCTTGATGATGTGGTGGACGTGAACAAGTCTAAACTCCATAGTGCTTATATTAACTGAGTGCAGAAGTTCCTTGTGCTGTTATGTTCACTTATTTTATTGACTATGGGACTTACAGTGCTAATGCTGTTGCTTCTGCCTTCAACACGAATTTGAATTAAAATTAAAAAGCAAGCCATTTGTTTGCAGGGTTTCCATTTATCTGATTCTTGCTGTTCCTGTGAAGGTTCCTCTGAGCTAAAGCTGCTGATACTCATTCCCTCCATGCATTCTGTGCTTTCCACAAGGGCCTTTGTAAACTCTTGTGAAGTAAAGCAATTCTTTGTTGTTCTTGTCACTTTTTGTCCCAGATGCTGAGCAGTCTGCTTGCCTGGGTTGGGGTTGTGTCCGTGTGTTTATATTCTGACTTGCAGCTCCACCCACTTTGTTGTCATAGCTCACTTTTCTTGTCATATTTTGCTTAAATTATTTTTAACAATGTCACCAGCATGAGCAGATGGGGTGATTTACTCTGCTTGGTAAATTTCAATGATATAATGGAGGTTAATTGCACTTCTGAGTGTGACCTCATGTTTCTAGAGCCAGAGCCTGTCAGACTGCCAGCACCCCAACATTACAGGAGTGACTCTTCAGCCTTGCAACAGCCACAGGTTTTTTTCTGTTTTGCCTGTGATGTTGGGTAGATCCCATATGAATCTTTTCAACTGTCTTAACTTTTCTAGGAATTTTCACTCTATTGGGATTCTCATGTGCTGCATTTCAAATAAGGCACTTCCGAAGTTGTTTTTTATAATTTACATTTTTAAATTGTTCAGAGCCAAGAAAGAGACTGACACCTATTTCTGAATTGTTCCTGAATCCTAAGCAGCCTGCCCCGTTGGACCACAAGTCTCTCCATAACGTAGCCACTGATCCCAACGCACTCTTGCCAGAATATATTAAAAATACTTATTTAGGTATTTAAAGTTTAGAAGGCAGCTCAGCATACATCCTCTGTGCCCTACAGAAAGTATCTGTGTACACATATTTCAGTTGTCAGGGAGTGCTGCCCAGCAAGCACACCTCAGTCTTAGGTGTAATTGCCATTAAGAATTCTTAGTAAGAATCCATACAGTTTTACCAAATGTGAATTTGCTGATATATAGAATTAGCCACTTGTGGACAAGTGACTGTTCTCCAGTTGAATAGACATCTTTCTGTGTTACTGTATTCAAATAATGTTATTATTTGCTTATCAGCTTACTATAATCTTGTATTGGTGGGTAGCTCTAAATCCCCCTTCTTTTTATCTCACTTGGCTTATGTAAAATTTAGTCCATTTAAACATGGTTTTATCCTTCAGAGTGCTAGGTAGTTAACTGAAACATGAGACATTTAACTGAATCACACAACTAATCACACTGTGGTCCTTCTAGAGTCTATGAAGAGAGAGCCATTTCAGATTGTTATTGAGATTTTAGATTTAATTTCTTCAACTTGTTCTTTCACCCCCATTACTACTGTACTTTTCATGTAGTCAATTTTACTTAGCTGAGAAACATAATTTTTTAATTCTGAATCCATAGCATATCAAGAGAGTTCTTTAAATAGCATGTGTATAAAGTCACTAAAGGGGAAAGGTATGGCTTAGGTATTTCTTATATGCAAACTATGTTTCTTTTCCTCAGATCAGCAGTCTTAACATTTTCAATATGTGAGATCTATTTTCCTTGTGAAAGCAAACATATATTGGAAAGGAATGGTTTCATGATGGAGATGTTAGCTTGCTGCTCTAACAGAGTCCTACATAAAATAGGCAATAAAAAGTTCTGCTATGGTATTTATACAAGTCTCAAGTCATAAAATAATTCTGGGAAAAAAGTGATCCTCTTTTTATAGGGACTGACTGCCCGGAAAGTCAAAGTGCAGGTATTCTGCCTGTAAGGTTTCACATGAAAACTGTGAAAACCTCAGCTGAATATGAGTTGCATATGATTTGGCATTTTATTTGTAAAATAAATCCTTAGGAATATTTGCATACCATTATGGGATCGAGAAGGGTTTGCCTTGTACCTTGTGTCAAGGAACAAATATGTCATTAATGTAACAAAATAATCACAAAGTGTATGCTTGCTGAATCTAATAAAAATGCCTGTATTTCTTACTTTCCATGCTTGTGGGGTGTAAAACTATAAGGTAAGTTTTTGAGAGTTTAAAAAGAGGATTCAAAATTATGTCCATGTATTTTTGGTGTCTCTTTGTAAGGGGGGAATGCAGAATACTTGATCTCCTGGCACTTCCCTGGCAAGACAGCAGCCTTCATCTCAGGAGAAGCCCACAAGGCACCTGTTCTCTTACCTGTACTTTTACCTAATCACATAATACTACTCACTGAGAGACAAAAGGAAAGATTAATTTAATTTTCAGAAAAAGTATTTATGAATCCAAGGATTAAGTTAATGGTTTGAAATATCAGATTCTTGTTTGAGAAATCCAAACATACCTAATTGTCGTATTAATATAAATAAGTACACACTAATACATGTATCTCTGTGTAGAGTTATTTAAAACAAAGAGCTGAGTCTTATACAACATTTGCTATCTGAAAGCTGTAATTTTCTCTTAAGATTTTGACCTGGAATGTTACCTGTGATCATTGTATATTTTTCAAAAACCAGTAATAGTCTGTATCATAGTCATCATCTGGATGTGTCTGTTAGAAAAGTAATAAATACAGTCACTGTCTTCATTATTTTATTAAGAAATTATTTTTTATATACTATGTAGCCACAAGGAAAAAAAATATTTGAGAGCATGTAGTATGGTGCATGGATGGAAGGTTTTTTTTCATGTCATACTCCAATTTTGACCTACTGTATTCACTTCATGTAACCATATTTGGGAATTTACCCTGAACATTTTTTTCCATCATTTTTGGTGCACCTTTCTATAATCTTTAAAGTTCTCCATGCTTCTCTTGTTTGTCTGATCTCCCAGAGTTGTTAACCAGTTACAGCTGGGATCAAGGCCAAAAGCAGCTGAGTATCAGGACTGAGATTATCTCAAGTAGCACCTTAGTTAAATTCCTGAATAATCTTTTCTCTAGGGTTCTGATAAACATCGGTTGAGGTCTTTTTATACCTTATGCCTTCCTCAAAGTCCTTCCTTTTTGATTTGCTGTTTATATTCTTTTCTTTTTAGAAAGCTTCCTAGAGAAGGTCAGTTGAGTCCCAGCGTATTACATAACTACAAATTAGGATTCCTTCCTTCCTTCACAGCCTTTCTCTGGATAAAACTGGAAGATAAATTAGATTGTGGTCTCTGTACAGCTTGCCCTCAAATCACTGGAAGCAAAAATTTCAGTAGATCCTGAGCTGAGCTCTCATTTTATTGTGCAGGAGCTCTGGACTATTTACACTTCACAAGAAAAGCAATTTTCTGCGTTTTATCTACTTGAAAGACACTGCCAATTGTCAGTCTTGGGCTTCTAAGCAGTATTTCAAAACAGAAATCCATGATTTAGGATGACCTGACCAGACACCAGGTTAAACTGGTTCTTGCTAAGCAAGTGTTTCTTCCTCCTGGCTTTAATGAAGACGAGGAGGCTTTTTCATTTCTATGGCAATTCAGCCTTCTCCTTTGTTGTGAATTAACCACTGATAAAATATTTTGAGAAAAACAAAATCTTATCTCAGGAGTTTTAATCTTCAAACAGGAACAGTCTGCTCTCAACTAGGAAAGCTCAGCTGACTTCTCCACTGCACAAATACAAATAAAAGCAAAACAGACAAGTGATGGAAATGTAAAATGAAAAAGAGCAGCAAAAGGAGTCCTTACACTACCTTTCATGCTGTGAAGAGGAACAAATGACCGACATCCATTTCTTAATGCAGTTATTTTCCTGATTCATCAGAAGGATTATGACAGTAAAATTCTGTAAATTGTTAAAATTTATTTTTCCCAACTGATTGATACAGTACTGTACCTCGTGAATTCTTTGGGTTGAAACTCTTCTTATCTGGTTCTGCTGCTGGAGATGCATCTTCTCTCAAGAGATAAGGAAGATAACTGCATTTATTACAGCAGATTTCAACAGCATGAATTCCAAAGATGTTCCTATATTGATGCAGACACACACCATCACGCTACCAGTAATCCATTGTAACCAAGCTTTTATTGTCATTTATAAAAAAATAGAGTTATTTACATTTGCAACTTATTTGATGGCCTCTTCTTTTATTACAGCATTTGAATTTGAGGGTAAACTTTTCAAAGATAAGCATGACAGTACAGGAAAAATGTTTAAAACATTGTGAATTCTTATTATTTTGCAGCATCATAAAATTCATTCTTTGTAACACATGCACTGTGGTGTTAGGGTATGCAGAATTCCCTTCCAGATTAAGACACAGAAACTGTGCCACATTTCTGGGAACAGTCCCACACTATTACATGTGTCATTTCAAGACATAACCAGAGGAATTAGTTTAATTCCAACGGATGGTAGCCTAAGTGCAGAATGTAGCCACTTACATGTCTTTAAGAAGACTGGCTAAAGGACAAAAAAAAAAAAAAAAAAAAAAAGAAAAAAAAAAGTATGACTACTCCTTGCATAGTTGCAGTAAACCGGATCCATGAATAAAAAAGCCATCAAAATATATTATAAATCTATCTGAGATTCAAAGCTACTCTAAAATACTGCTTTGCTTTAGAATACAAATAACACTGTTTGAAGTTAGTTTGTAGAGTTGTATTTTGGTCCATGCTGTTAATTCTATATCATTATATTCTTCTTCCATTAGTTTAATAGCCTCAGAACAACAGGTCCTCAGGCAGTGGTAAGAATGATGAAGCCAAAGAAGGCCTTTCCAAATCTCAGACTTAGATGCTTGCAGTCAGTTCATAAAAACTGATTTCCACTTTCTCCCTTCCTTACTGCTTTCAGTAAAGTTCCCTCAGAACGCTTAGGGAAAAGAATCACGAGGGACACAGATTAAACACTGCTGGAGATGGGTTTGTCCCCATCTTCTAGTCTTTAGCTGATAAACCACAGCTCTCAAAAATATCCAGCCCATAAGAAAAAAAGATTAAAAAAAAAAAACAAAAAAAACCCAAACCCAAAACAAAAAACAAACCACAGTTTACTTTGACTATGCAGTAGTTCCACATAATCTGCTGGCAGTAGAAACTTCTTTGGTATCAGAGTCAGGTCTCCCTGAAACCACAAACGGCCATGTCTGTAAAAAAAGGGGGGAAAAAATTAATATTAGAAAGTTTATCCTGGTATGAAACTGGAGCTCTATTACTGATAGATGTCTAACTATTCAGTTGCAAACACGTCACCATTTTTTTAGTCCCTGTGGGAAGCACAGAGAGCTGAGTTCCTCTAGCAAATATTTTCATTCCATTTTTCATTGCAATTAAATGCTCTGCAATAGGGCTGCAACGGTGAGGAGCAATTGTTCTCCTCAAAATGCAACCCCTATCTTGCTTTGCAACTTGCTTTGCGTAATTCTTTAAAGAGAAAGCACAGAAACCCTGCCAAAGCTATCACTCCGCACTATATAAACAACCTTTATACCCCCGTGGCATGCATCAGACATTTAGTTTTGTACCGATGAACTAATGACGGCTTGCGTGTGCTCCAAGCCAGCCCGCGGGGCTAATTACTCCTTTTTCGGACATGGAGCTTGCGTAATGCCCGAGGAATTTATTTCTTTAGGGTTCCCTAAATTGACTCCCCAGAACGGGCACATCCGCCGTCACCGTAGGCCAAAACCCGCTCTTGGGTCGCCCCCAGGTCGAGGAGCACTGGGGATTCAGGAAGAAATCGGGGCTGCCCGCGGCTTCTCCTAGGAGGGGAACACCTTGAGAGCCGCCAGCCGTGCCCGGTGTGGGGTTCGGGCCGGCGGGGCTATCCCGGGTGCTACCCCGGGGGTTCCCCCGCGATTCCCTGCAGGTGCCCCTCGCCGCACATCCCGAAGGAGCCTGGGTCTCCTCCCGCCTCCGCGCCCTTCCGCGCCCCCCTCTCCCCACTCCCCGCCGCACCAGGTTGACGGGGTGGACGTATCCGTTCTCGTATCGGTCCTCCTGCAGGAGCTGCCGGAGGTGGGCGATGTAGCTGGACGCCAGGCGCAGCGTGTCCAGCTTGGAGAGCTTGGTGTCGGGCGGCACCCACGGCAGGCTGGTCTTCAGCCGGGAGAACGCCTTGCTCAGCACCCGCATCCGCGCCCGCTCCCGCGCGTTGGCCGCGTTGCGCTGGGACTGCTTCCCCTCCGGCGCCGGCCCCCTCGGCCCCGACACCGCCTTCTTGCCCCCCGGGCCGCCGCCCCGAGCCCGCTTCCTCTTGCAGCCGCTGCCCGCCTGCCCCGCCGCGCAGCTGCCCTCGCCGTCCTCCTCCTCCTCTTCTTCCTCCTCCTCCTCCTCCTCCGCCGCCGAGGAGTTGTCCCCCGAGGGGTAGAGGTCCCCGCGGGGCTGGCGCTTGGCGGGCGGCTGCGGGTAGTCCAGCTGCAAAGCACGCAGGTCCATCTCGGGCAGCTCCTCCGCCTCGCTCCCGGAGCCCGTGGACATCGCCCCGGGAGGGAGGCAGGGAGGCGGGCGGCGAGGCAGGCAGGAGGAGGCGGACGGACGGGGCGCGGAGTGGGCCCAGCGCGGGGCGGCCCCTCCGCGAAGAGTCCGTGGGGGCGCGGAGGGGCGGGGGGGTGGGAAGGGGGGCGCGGCGGGGGGATGCGCCCCTTGACAGCGCTATATATCGGGTGTCTGCCCACCAAACCATCTGCCGGGCAGAGGGGAGGAGTGGGGGCGCGGAGGAGGGGGTCGGACCCTGCTGAGCCCCTCTCCGGGGGCGGTGCCTCTCCGCGCTGCCCGGCGCAGCTCTGCGCGCAGCCCCCTGTCCCCTGCGCGGGGTCAGCTTCGTGAAGTGGGGAAGAGGCGGGGATGCCTTCAGACGTATGTGTGCTCTGGGGAGTCAGGCCGCCGTGCGAATGGGCTCTTTTCCACGGATCCAGAGCCCTCTCCCCTCCCCGGAGAATGGAAAACAACCCCAGGGCTGATCCCGCTTGTGCTTCCGCGGGGAGCGGGACGCAGCCGTCGGTCTCTAAGGAGGCAGCGGCTGGGCTAAGGCTTAAGAGCCGCCCGGGGCTCGGCCCTCTGCCCACATGTGTTCGCTCCCCCACCGAACTTCGAGGTCGGGGGGGTTTCCCCGACTGATAACCCCGCGTTATCAGTCCCTACCTCCCGCAGCCGAGCGGGGATCAGGCTCCTTCCCCTGCTCTGCCCTGCCGGAGGGGCAGCTGTGCTGCCCGGTGCCCCTCCGACGGGGCGGGCCGGGGCAGCAAGAGACGCGGCGCTTAGGGGTGCGCTTGCGATTTGTGAGGAGCAATGTAAAAACGTCGCTGGGAACGCAGGGAGTGTGTTTTGAAGGTGTCGGTAACTTAGGGTGAAGGTACAGGCTGTAACAAACGAGTATAACGAGTCCGGGGGCTTCTCCGTCCTCAGAGCAGTTAATTAAAAGCTAATTAATTGGACTGTGTACAGCTCTGTGTCACGGAGCAAATTAAACGAGAGAGCTTTTCGAGTGTTTTGTGTTTGTTTGGGGTTTTTTTTAACAAATCCCGTACTACAGCTTTTGTGTAGTCCTCGAGAGAGTTGGGGACACAGCATCCACTGGAAATCCAAATTCAATAGGGTTATAAATTAAAAAACAACAACAAACAAACAAACAAAAAAACCCAAACATCCCTCCAACACACCAAACTCTTCTTTCCAAGATGAATAACTAGCATTTAATTTCTCTCTGGCCTTCACGGTCCTGCCTGGATACAGCTAACCAGAATAAAACTTAAGTTCCCAGAAAAGATTGTAATGACTACAGCAGGTGGAAAGACCTTGTCCTACAATTTTTGCTCCCGTTTTTTCCCATCTATTTCCCTCCCTCCCGAGTGGAACCTTCCCGGCTTCAGCCCCAAACTTTCCTGGCACCGCCGGCCGCCCTCTCGCCCAAGCGCTTTGCACTTCATTCCCCGCCAACCCTGTGGTCTTACTACAGGCCACTTAAGGCTGTATAAACCTCGGCTTCACCCGCTGGGGCTAGAACCACATCAGAGCCGGGCTTAACAGCAGCCATTCCAAGTGAAACTTGACATTTCTTGAACCACCGAAACCGGCAGCTGATCTTGCAACTGGATCTCTTGAACTTGGTTTGACACTGCGGTGGCTCTGGCTGGGTCCCACACGCTGTACGGTGAAAGGTGCTGGACTTCGGGGCTTGCTCTGCCTCCCCAATTAGCCTACATTATCCATATATATATATATATGTATATATAAAGGTACTGCAGGGCAAGAGATATAGGTTTACTTTTTCCCTCCATCTGGGTTGTTTATACAGGTGCTGCCTGAACGCTTTCCCTGCTAAAGATTAATGGGAGAAAGGGCTGAATTTCTTTAAACAAAAAGGAAAATGGTACCCGGTCTTAAAAGCCACAATGGCGAATCTCACCTTTCGCGCCTACCTCTGCCTCGGCGGGTTAAATGCAGCGCATAATGGATGCTTGGTCTCATTTAATGAAGAGACTGGGGGGAAGGGAGAAGGGAGGGTGGAAATAGGGTAATTTTCAGATCGTCTTTGCCTGCTTTTTGGTTAGTAAAGGAACCGGGAAATGCAGTAAATCAGGAGTCAGCCTTCGGGGTTACTTCGGATTTGCACCCAACGAAACCGAACAAAACTGACTTCTCTCACATCCATCAACCTCTAATTTCTGCGACCCTGACCGAGATATTATTTTCAGGATAAAAGTCTTTGATGGGGCCAGGGCATTACGTCATGCATCCATTTGTCCTCGAGTCCAGACTTAGATCCTCCATGCTCTCTGTATGCTGAGTAAGGAAAATATCTCTGGTGTATCAGGGCAGCATTATAGCCCGTTATCAGGTGCAGTCCGTTGCCCTTCTCTCTGTTAAAGGGTAAAAAAGACAATTTGATCTCCGAGGCCAGCATCCCTCCGCCGCTTCAGGGCCCATCCCCGCAGTCTGTGGGTGGTGCGGGGGCACTCCGGCCCTGCAGAACCCAGCGTGTGTGAGGAGGCAAAGGAGCAGCAGCTAAAGCAGCTCCTGCGAGAAAAGCAGCTAGAGAGAGGGTCTTCCTAAAGGAGCTTTGCTTCTGCCACCCGTGTTGGCCCTGAGGCCCCAAACCGCAGCTTTTCTCTGCTGAGGGGACAGCCCTGACTCATGGTGGGCGCGCTGGGACGGAGTGTTTTGTCTCACACTTTTCCAGAAGGCATCTAGGGAAATAAATTTAACCAACTAACCCAAGCAAAGAGGAGTCCACGAAACCCAAATTTTTCCTCTATCTTTGAAACAGATCAGTGTTTCGTGTTGAAGCTGAGGACCGGCGAGGGATGACGCTGCATTCCGCGGGGCGCAGAGCATCCCCGGGCAGGGCGGGGCCGGGCAGGGGCCTGGGAGCCGCCATCCCCGCGGTGTCTGGGGTGAGGCAGAGGGGGTATAACACTTTTATTTCTTTCCTAAAGCTTCAGAATAAATTATAGCAAAGAAGGAAAGAGAACGACAACAAACAAAATAATCCAGAGGCAGTCTTTAAAACGTAGGTTATCTCCGAGGATAGGAGGGGAACTTCTAAAAGCCCCATGTCTTTGGCATTCATCCTCTGGGGTGTAGGCAGCAACAAAGCAGGGTGGAGGAGGGAGATGATATCTTCTCTGTAAAGTGCTTTAAATAAGGCTTTCCTTTGGCGTTTGTCCTTTCCTCGAACTCGGCTGCGTTATCGAGTCACTTTGCTCCGACCTAAAGTGCACTTACACTTTTTGGGAAAGACCTCTATGTAACAAGGGCGTTTTTATTCATTTTCTCGCTGTAGTGAGGGAGGCAGGGTGCCTCTGGGCGGGGGAGGAGGACAGCCTCTGGCAAAAGTCTCAGTCTCAATCTCTCTGTCTCAGTCTCTCCACAGGCGTCTACAGAAACACACATCCAGGATGCCTGAAAGGGATTCAGGGCTCCTGCCAGCAAGGGATGCTTGACACTGCTGGTCCTGTACGAAAAGCAGGTGCACAATTTATAGCTTTTAAAAATGCTGCCTAAAGCAAATATACCTCTACAAGCCTAAAATCCCCCAGTAAAGGCACCCAGTGAAGAAAGAAGTGTGAGATGTCCCTCATCCTCCATTCTTCCCTCCTCTCCCCCTCCCGCCCCAGTTCCTGCCCTCGCTAAAAGCGCCTGTACCAGGGGTGCTGTTTGCTACATCTCTTGCCGTGGATGTCCTCTCCTTAGTCAGAGGTCTGGCACGGGTCGAGGTACCACTGAATGATGCTCTCTCCTACTGTCGTTTCCTTCAGGTGGCAGCGCCGTGGTGCCCGTACCTCGGTTCTCCGGCAGCCACTTAGCTGAAGATGCTCCCTGTGAACCAGACCAGCTCCCCAGGGGCTTGGGGGAATCCCGAAAGGAGCACTGGGGAATGCAGGAACGTCCAGACCATGCGGTTATTGGAAATGGGTGTGTGTATATCTTGCGGGGAGACTGGGGAGGGAGGGAATCATAGAATCATAGAATTGGCTGGGTTGGAAGGGATCTCAGAGATCATCAAGTCCAACCCTTGATCCACTACCGCTGCAGTTACCAGACCATGGCACTGAGTGCCACATCAGTCTCTTTTTAAATATCTCCAGGGATGGAGAATCCACCACAACCCATTCCAATGCCTGATCACCCTTTCGGTAAAGAAATTCTTCCTAATATCCAACCTAAAGGGAAAGGGAAAGGGAAAGGGGGAAGTTTCCCCCCAAAAAAGTGTCTTTCCACCGTATAAGAAAATTAAAAACTACTCAGCGGGTCAAGCCATGTCAAATAAAGCAAACAGGGCATAAATGAACCGCTGGAAGGAGAGGGGGGGAAAAAAAGAGTAGTATTTATTTACTAGGATTTATTTTGCCTGGCGACTGCGAACCATCAAGGGAAATGCTCAACTATTCAGTTAGTGAAAGGAGTACAAACCCGGGGTTAAAACAAAACCCCCGCCTCCCCGTGCCCCTCCTCGTCCTCCCCGACACTCTCCCGGGGTACCGGGGCTGCTGCCGCTCCCTTGCCGCAGCCGACGGGCCCTACCCCGCCCGGCGCAGCCACCGCTGTCCCTGGCTCTGCCGGGTCGGTCCCGCCGGAGGAAGCCTCTTGGCTCCAGGGGGAAAAGGTCCCCGCTGCGGGGCTGCTGGGAGCCGAGAAGGAGCCAAGTCTCCTGGGGTGCTGTGCGGGGGATGGCCGGTCTGCTTATGCCTCCTCCTGGGCTGCGGGGAAGGTCCGTGCTCCTCGCTCAGCAACCCTCAGCATAAGCGGGGATGTGCTTTTAATAAAACTAAAAAACAAACAAACAAATAACTGGGTTGTTCGAACCGCTGATTTCCCGCCCCGCATCACAAGGGAAGAGGATCCTCAAAGAGGGAAAGCATCGCTCCCCTTTATTTACTCCTTCTCCCCGTCGTTTCCAGCGCAAAAACGACAGGGAGAGGTTATCAGCAGTAAAGAATCTCTGCTTTCCATCAGTGAGTTTTCCTCAGGTATCCCCAACTTTCAGCAAGGTTTCCCCAGTGGAATAGCCGGGCAACCTCTCTAAATACCTCCTGGCGCCAGAAGAAAGTTCTCATGTAATAGATACCCACTGGTGTGAGAACACAGATTCTGCTCACTTTGTCAGTCAGCCTGGGTGGGGGCACTTGAGGAGGGGGGGGAGCTGGGGATTTCTTTTAATTAGAAAAAATGAAAGGAGTGTTTTTAATTTTTTTGTTTGTTTGTTTGTTTTTTAATTTTTTTTAATGGTGCCTAGAGTTGCTCTTGGTCTAAACGGACGAGCCTTAATAGCGCTGCTTAAAGCGCAGTTTGTTTCTTCTCTTGGAGCGAATTAGCTGGAATAACAAGCAAACATCAGGCAAGAGGAAACACTGTGTTAGCCTCCTCCTAGTGTTTCACTCTTAGAGGGAAGCCCACCGGAGCAAGACGGAAGAGATGAGGAGAGATAACACCAATACAGCCCTTCATTATACTTGAGTGCTCCACCACACTCCCTGCTTTGGCTGAGCAGACGGAGTAGTGCAGCTTCCCCAGGAACCACCGCTAATGAAGTGTCAGTGGGGACACTCCGGTGGGGCACACAGGTGGTGAGGTGGCTTCCTGGTCAGCAGGGACAAAATCCCTGCCCAGAGTTGCATGGCATCGAAGAAAAGTCAAGCACTCTGGCATCACTTGCTGTATGGAGAGGAGGCTGCAAAGGGCAATAAAATAACACACAGACTGCAGTCACTGCAGCTTTAGATTCAGTTGTTTGGTTCTTTTGTGAAATTATTCCTCATTTTCTCTAGGGGACAAAGTTTCTGTGGAAGGCACCTAAGGCTGTCTCCTGAACACCAGGCAGCTCAGCTTCTTGCAACACATTACCTCAAGAGTGCTCAGACTCAACTAAGTGCAGACTGTGTTGGGATAGATGCTCCTTTTCTTATAAAAACAGCATAAGTCTAGATGTATGTATTCTGTTCCACGTCATAGAATATTGTGTATTGGGGTGTATATATATATATATATATATATATATATATTATACATATATATTGTACCTGTATTTTAAATGACAAATGTATAAGCAACGACATCCCCTGCTATTGGTTTAGTTCTGGAACTGATATGTATGACATGGCATGGTCCAGACAATAATTTTCATGTGTAATAGGCATAGTTCTTCTATCTTGGGATCTTGACATATACAGGTAGGTCTGTGTTTAAAAAGGAAGAGATTGAAGTGTTAGTTTAAGGATTCAACTATGATGTTTTAACACTAATTTTTCCCATTATCTGATACTGCCAAAGCCACTAAGCTGCTGCCATGGTTTCACGAATCAGGATCATATTCCATGTCACAGGGTTAAATGCAGAACATCTCCTTGGACACTGCCAGTGCCCTGCTGCAAGAGGAGCAGGTGAGAGGGGGCAGGATAATGAGAATGTGATTGACAAGGCAGAGGTTACTGGCACCCAATCAGCTGGAAATAATGTTTCCAGCACATCCTTATGGTTGTTTTGGGAGGTGTTAATTTTTGGGATCTGCATACATGTTGGGATCTGCATACATGCAGACTAAACACATATAAACAAATAACATATAAACATATAGCACAAATAAATGAAGCATCTTCAGAAATTAAACTGACTGGTTGTATAGGAGAAAATGCAGCTGGTGGGTATATTCTAGAGCATGATGCTCTACTCATTTATAGTCATTGCCACGGATTTCTAAGTAAAGCCAGCAACATAACACTTTCCTTATAATTAAATTAGCAGAGCCTCGCAAGAAGTGACTTGTGCACTAGATCCATTGAAAGTTTAGCTTTGTGTCTTTATCCGTCTCTGAGATCCCTAACACATATACCTTTCAATAATCAATCCTGATATCATCTGATTAATATTACAAGGTTTTCTGAAACAGATTAGTTTCCTATTTTGACCTAATACCAATGGACAGACAGCAAGAAATAAAACCCCCCCCTGTCCCAATCCAGGATTTAGAAATCTCAGGGATTTGAGGTTTCACACGCGCTCAACATTAAGCCTAAAAACTTAATTATCACCTTTAACTGCATCTGGAGGTAAAACAAAGAAGATGAGAAGATTTTTTAACTTATATGGACAGTGGTGTAGGTTTCTTTTTTTTTTTTTTTATGTTTGGCATAAGAGTGTTCTTAAGCAATCCTATGTTAAAAAACAAAAAAAACTTTGTATAGAAGACAGGAATGAGATGTGTTAAGCATTTGCCCTCTGTTTCTTAAAATTATGCTATACTATCCAAGCTACCAATTTCAAGAAACTGGCCTCTGGCAAACCTGCCTTTGCTATGATTTGGTTTAAGGCTCTCAAGAAAAATTATTAAGACAGTTTGGACCTGTGAAAAACACATTAATCTTCATAGTGTGGCTGAATAAGGAAAGGTGAATTGGTGAGCTGACACTTCTTCCCCACAAAACCAGAAAGACTTAGAATAACAAAGTGTTTAAAACATGGGAATTATCTAGCCTTGAGGCAGGGAAAGTCATATTTCTCGATAAAGTAATTTTCTGAATGTCTTCTTTATCAAGTTTGTTCAGCTTAGGAGCAAGGTGCTCATGGTTCTTGGAGAAATGCCACAGTTGCTTAATGAGCAAGAGTCAAAGGCTGTTAGACAAGGTTACACACAAAAGCAAAGACAAGCTGCTTCTGGCTTTTTGAGAATGCTCTTCTGGTAATGTGTACATTATGCCTTTTAATTTATGAAAAAGCTCTGGAAAAATAAAAGAATTTCCTAAAATGTAACTTAGTGCCTGGGCTGGAGCTGTCCTGATCTTACTGCTGTGCATTCTGCTTTTGTGAGTGCCTGATGTACAGACAAAATATAAAATAAGGACTGCACTATTTGGCTGCTGTTTGTAAAAATGAAAGATTAAGATGAAAGATGAGTAACTCCAGGTCTATGGGGAATTAGTGGAGCATGGATATAGCAGATAGTTTATTGCTGTACTTGGGGGAATGCTCACCAAGTTAAGTGCATTCATCAGATTTCCAGACTCAGTAGAATATGGGTAATAAAAAATCTATGGATGCATAAAATCAGTCCTTCAAGCACTGTGATCATTTTGGTGAGTGAACAAAGTGCTTTGACATTGCCATTTGGTAAAAAACCATGCTCTTATCTTCCAACCAAACAGAAAGGATCAAACTGACCCACTAACAGACTTTTGAAAATTCACCAATTACGTTCAATGTTGTTGTTAGTTATCACATTGTGGAAAGAAAAAACAAATGTAAGACTAAAATGCTCAACTTACTTAATTTAAATAACATGTCAGGATGCAATAGGAAGGTTATAGATATGCTTTCTCATAGAGTTTCAGAAAGAAAAGCTTCACAGTAGTATCTCTGAAGCATTCATCCTAAACAGTCTGGACTTAGAGAGCAAATGCCCCAGAGATTTATGCAGTTTCAAAATATTGTTATGAATGTTTGGAAATCTCATAATATTATGAAATGGGCATAATGACAGAAAGGCAAGAACTTAGATGGATTATGTGTTAGTTTGGAACAAATATATCAACTGTACATTAATATTCACCAGCGCCTGCAACCTCAGCCTAAGTGGAAACATTGACAGGCAGGTCCAAACCTTCTGAAGCCTTTAGTAAAACACCAGATCATTTTTATCAAAACCATCTGAAATGTTTAGCAAGCTAAGATTTAGCTGGTGCCAAACTAAAATGCAGATAGATGATGACCACAAAAAACAATTCTTAAGTGTGCCTGCAATCAGATGCAGTGATTTGTGGTAATGATGGGTAAGTTGTCCAGTGAAGAAATGCACATTAAAACAAAATTTTTCAAAGGGACATTTCATTCCAGTAGTATGTAAATAATTTTCTCTTTGGTTTTATGATATGTTTCAAAAAAATAATTTATAGTTGGAATCTGCCTGGAGCAAATCCAACAGAAGTGAGCAGAGTAGGGTTATGTCCAAGACCCACAAGGCTAATCCTTTACATGCTTTTATATAAATCACTGTGCTCGTAGGCTTGTAGAATGATTCAAGAGGGCAGGTTCTGCCACTCTTTACATCAAAATTAGCACTTGTGTGAGATACATAGCTAATGCCTCTGTGCTTGCCTATGTGTAGGTTTTGAGATGTAGATAAATGAGCATAAATCTTATTTAGAGTGCAGTTAATCTCACCTAATTTAAGCCATCTCAATGTTTGGTATTGCAGTTCACATAGGAAGGAGTGAGTGGCAAGAGCTATAGTTCATAGGTCAAAATGTCACCTGCTAAATTTGTTGCATGAAATGTCATCAGAATGTGGGAGGCAGGCATAAGGCAGCATATTGAAATGCTGCAGAGACATCCATTTCTTTCTCTACGTAGATACCTGAGGAAAAATGCAACAAAAGTGACTGTTTTCCTTCCCTTGAGTTCTATAGATGAATTAGATGTTGAAGGTAGGGCAGATTCAGACAGAAACAACTACCATGCCTTAACAGGAAATTAAATAAGACTACAAAACCAATTCTTTTTAGGAGAACTTTTCCTCTTAGCAGAGACAAAAGATAAGTGAGAGCTTAAGTCTTGACCCAGAGAAACCCCTATGGTGTGTTCTTTGTGTCTCTAGAACTGTTTCATGAACATCAAAACTAGAGGAGAGCACACTATACAATAACAAAACAAATAATTTCCTTTTATGTTTCTTTCAGTTCCTCTCCTCATCCTTGATATGCTGAAAAATTTTATCTGAACAAAACATATTACTGCCCTTTCCAAGCAGCCATGTTATGGACCTACATTCATAGTATAGTTTTTAATATAAATTCAGGAATAGGGTAACATATTTCATTCACCCCACCCCCATCTTGCTTTTTTAAACATATCAAAAATGAATGTAATAAGAAATAATAATTATATTGAGTCCTAAGGTCCATTCAGTCCTGTCTTGTCTTGATGGCTAAAAATAGGTGTCTAGAAGAATATATGTAAAAGGCAAAAATATCAGGACATTCCTCAGAAAACTCCTCAGCCAATAATTTGAGTTTAAGTAATTTTCTGAGTCAGATTTTTAGTTTTTAAATGTAATGGATCTTGATAGATTTTTTTCTTCCATGAGAAACCTTTGGAATCCATGTGGACTTTTACCATGCCATCATTCTGGAGCAAAGCTTAATTAAACTCATAGGGCGACATATTAGGTCCATTATTTTAAGTTCTGAGTAAGGGTGGATTAAGAAGCTTATAGGAGGCTCAGACTACTGCAGAACACACTAAATCCTATGTGAATGCTGTGTTGCCTGCTTTGGGTGTAAACAGAAAATCCATTGTGTCATACTTCCTAGGAATGGGCATCCCAGTTAGGTGGGACCAGTGCAGTGGATGTGTCACATCTAGGACACACACTGACAGGTGATTGCTCAGTCCTCATTCAAAAAGTGTTCTGAGACAGAAGTCATGGAATCATGGAATCATTTAGCCTTCCTGTGGGTTGTCCACAACCTGCAGGTGGGTATTGGCACCACCCTTAACCTCCATGGGCTGCCTGGGGACAGTGCCTCACTGTGGTCTTCACCACGGGCTGCAGGGGAATCTCTGCTCTGGCACTTGGAGCATCTCCTCCCCCTCCTTCTTCACTGACCTTGGCAGCTGCAGAGTTGATGCTTTTACATATTCTTACTCGTTTCCTAAGTGTAATTGCTGCTGCCCAGAAACTTTTCCCCCTTCTTAAATATGTTATCCCAGAGGAACTACTACTATCACTGATGGCCTTGGCCTTGGCCAGTGCCAGGTTTTTCTTGGAGCTGGCTGGCACTGGCCCTGTCAGACACAGGGGAAAGTTGTGGAAGCTTCTCACAGAAGCCACACCCGTAGCCTCTCTCCTACCAAAATCTTGCCATGCACACCCAATAGGACAACAGATTTCAAAGATTTAGTATATTGTTTTTCTCCTCCTGAAGACACCTATAATTGAAGTTTCTTCACAAATACTTTAGTGTCATCAATCAAGCACTGAAATATTTGGGATGCTTTTTTTTTTTTCCTTATTAAAAAAAAGGTAATAAAATAAAGAGAAAAAGTGAGTACTTTTGCATCATGGCCTAGGTATCTTACAGGTTTATAGAGCAGGTCAAGAGGAAAAGTCCACTTTTGAATCAAGTACTTTTCTATACAGTGGGGACATCTGAGCTTCTTGTTGCTGATCTATGATATGTAGAAATCCTTATCCATTTGCCCTGTTAATACAGCCTTCTTGTATTAAACTACCAGCCACATGTATTCTATAAAACTTACCTTTTGTGTAGGCTGTGAAAGGATGTCAGAACCACAAAATCCTCCAGCTACCCACTTTCAAACTTGTATTTCTCATATGCAAGTAAACTGGCAGCAAGCACACTCCTAGAGACTCATCTAGAAACAAGGCAAGAAGTTGGTATTCTTCATTCTGGCCCTAAGTTCATTCTGGACACCTTCAGCCACCCTGTGGTTTTGGCAAGCTCCAGCAGTGTCTGAGAGGCCCAGGCTGCTTGGCTGCCTTCCCACTCTGTGCTGCCACCACTGTCTGTCCCTGCAGGTAGGAGGAGGAGGAGGTTTTCTGTCACTGTCTGGAGCTTTGCAGTTCAGGGCATCACACACCAAGATCCAAGTCCCTTAGTGTGCATGAAGGATCATTCCCACTGCTTGCTTTCTGGTTTGCAGCTCATTCTCTTCTGTTTATTTAGTTTTTTTATTTTTAGGAAGAAACAAAGACCAGCCATCTCCCAGTTTTCACTGGCTGAGGCTTTGTGTTGCAGAGCCCAACTAAGTCCCTGTCAAGTTTTCAAGGTGAAGTCCACTGATTTTGCATTGCTCCCTTTTATGGCAGGCTCTGGACCTGAAAGCAGAGTTAGTTCTGTGAGCTGGAACCCAAATCTGGAAGAAGAGCCCATTGAACAAAGGGAAAAAAAAGCAGTCCAGAAGGTAGATGCCCTTCTTGCACTTTGCTTTACTGCAGTTAGATCTCCATCAAAGCTGCTTACAAGGAGGTTTTTGTTGATCCAAAGGAACATTTTAAGCATCTTCAGAAATATTTATTAATTCTTGAGCAAATGCCATCTGAGTGGCAGGGGTAAATTTCCAGACCTCTATGGTCCCCCCAAAAGCTTTCTTAAAAGCTTTAAGGAGGCTTCCATGGCAATTCAGGAGAGGAGGACTGAATGAGGAATTAAAAGCATCAAGGAACCTTCCGTGCCATCACTGGACATCATATGGCTGAACTTGCTTTGACAGCCATCTTACATGAAGACCATGGGTCTTGTTCAGACTGAGACCAAATTCCAGATCACCACTACAAAATGCTACTCAGTGATGCAAAGTGCTGTTACTTTCAAGTCTTTTTCTTTATTCAGGATTTTTTTCAAAAGAGTAATTTACAAGGGGCAATTACCAGTGTAAGTGAAAACACAAGCAAAGAATCTCTGGTACTGAGGTTTGTCTAGAAATAAAAGGCATATCTCTGGAGAGGGAATTAGTGACAGACAGAAGAGTGTCTAATACTGCTTTCTGCAGTTAATTTCTGTAGCATTGTCATGTGCACTTTTCTTACAAAGAACCTACCCTCACAAATGTGCTTCCATGTGCTAGACATACTACAGTCCATATAATTTCCACCCAATCCAGTGGATGAACCAAATAATTGAATGGTAACCTTAGACAAGCGTAGGTATATATTTATAGGCATGTAATTAATAATTTATGGCTGCAGGGGGTGGGAAAGCACAGATCTGCTACTATCATTTAACAGAAAAAGCATTAATATAAATCATGCAATCTTCTTGAAAAAGGTACTAGACTTGTGGGGTGACTTACCTAAGCACATTTCTTTTACTTCCTGGGGTAAAAATTAATGGAATATTCTTCTAAGAATTTCAGCTATGAAAAGGTCCAGAACAGTGTTGTCCTCTATCTTCAGCCTCTTTGCCCATTTTCTTTTTTTAGTCAACATCTTTACTGAAGGCACAAAATGAGTATGATTTATATAGATCTACTTTATTGATTACTTATAGTAGTATTTCTAATAGTTATCTATCTATTATATTTTACAAGTTATGCTCTGGAATAAATTAATAAATTCACCCAGATATAATTTTATGAAATTGTTTATATTAAATCTGAAATATGAAATACAGAAAGCCATGACTAAACAGCTGGAAAATAAGTTTGCAGTTGTGTGGTCTAAACAAATGAGGGGCTCAAGAGCCAGTATTTCTTCTCACCTCTGTCAGTTTCCCAAGATGAATTTTCCTCCTGTTATTTCAAAATTAAAAAGTGATTTGTTGGATTGGAAAAATTTACATTTGGCTTGGCTGTATAGCTGTGGTTAAGACAAATGGGTTGCCAGAAATCAATTTCCTACCTCAGGTCCAGCCAGTATGGACACCAAAAACAGCTCTCAAGGAAATCCAAGCAGTAGTTGCTGCATTTATCCAGTACACTGATGAATTCTCAGAATGAGTAATGTCACTGAGCTTGGTGCAGCTTTTCTTTTGTAGATGGACTTCTTTTTTTTGCAATATACATATCCAGTGAATGGCTGAGAAGAAAACTTCTTAAAACCACTGTTACTATACTGAATCTTTAACACACACACACACACACACACACACACACCTCTCTTGGACCCCAAAGTTAAAACTATTCAAGATATTTTGTCATCAGCAAAGGCTTGTGATGACACATGCAACCCTTCTCAACACATGGCATCACCTCTCAGTCAATTAAAATAAAATAGAAATGGGCTACTGAATTAAAACGGCAAGCCAAAGCTTAAGAAGCATGCCCATTTTTTCATTTTCTCAGATAAATAGACCCTTGACTCATTCCTGACTTCACCAAGAAGTCTTCTTGCTGGAAGAGCAAGAAGCTTGAATATTCCAGGCTGCTTTTTACAAGTGGTGTCTCATCCAAATTCAAATAGGACAAAGTTTCTGGTTATAGAAATATCATCCATTTTGTTTTTGTGACTAATCAGCATTGAGGGTACCTGTCTTGTGAGACATGGACTACATTTCCTAAGCAACTCTGAAAAGAAGTTTTTTTTTATAGTCCATTCATATAAACTCTAAAGTATCTGTTTAAACTGTACTCAGCCAACTCAATTTAATTTGCTTCCATAAAATTGCTGCATTTTGGGGAACATCCTGAAACTTCTCCACAGACCACATTGTCCATCCAGACAGCACACCCAGAACCATGGTCTCAAATGTGGCTAAAACCATCTTAAGGACCTTATCTGTCCAGGCTTGACTGCTTTGTGTGACCATGGAGCAAATCTGGGAGCACACTGACTGCCATTTTGTCTTATGGCTCCTCTGTCAGAGTGGTGCAGACATAGTTTCTTAGCCTGGTATCATTGATTTTTAATTATTGTATTTTCTCCTTTACTAGAAGAAGATTTTTTTCCAATTTTTTGTATTAATACTTTAACAACCTTTCTACAGTCTTGGTCAGGCCCTCATTGTTACCTGAATCTTTGAAGAGTCAAATAGGTGTCCCTGGGGTTGTGTTTCCCTATATTCATATATGTTCATACGTTTATGATGGTCTCATTTCTGCCTGGTGGTTTTTTGCTTTCTTTGCTCTCTCCAGACTAGTGATGTGGGCTCTATGCCAACAAGTTCCAATATAGTAACACCATTTATTGCCATTCCTGTACTAAAAAAAATGAAAAGTGAATTCCAAATTCCCAATTATGTTCCCAACCACTGCCTTCTTAGATAGTACCCTAACAATAAGAGAACAAGGAAATCTGTGAAATTTTTTTCAGCCTTGTATTCTCAATCTGCTGAATGCCTTCTTCTTGTGATTGCTCTCATCCTACCTGGCACATGCAGAGATGGGTCAGATTCGTTGATTTACATCACCCATAATGGTGGAATAAATAATTCTAGTAGATACTCAATACAGTATGAAACTTCTTTGCATGTACTGTTATTTCCATGACAGACAAATATACTGAGCTGTTGACTAGCTGTGTGTAAATGTACCATCTGCAGTGTTCTTGTGTTGATCTTCTACAGATGTCTGAACTTTTCCAGCATTTCATCTTCAGGACCTACATAAGATTTTGTCTTTTTCACAATAACCTAAAGGAAAGCTCACAACCCAGCATTACTAAGCACCACTGAAACTCTGATAGGAGTCATGGTTGGTAGGCAAATGGCACCAGGTTCCAAGTTGCAATAAACTGCCATGGAAATGAAGGAGATTCACTTAGGTTCTGTGACTGAGCTGATGCAGCAGTCAGTTGTGGCAAAGGTTCATTGAACAATATGGGCAAAAGCATCCTCCTTGATGGGACACTTTGTTGTCTCTACCATAGCCTTTTTTTTAATGAGGATTTCTGGAAAAATTCTAGGATTTTTATATCTCTTACTCAGATACAAAGGTTTTCTCAGCAAAGGGATTACCCTCATATGTCTGCTTATGCTTCAGACATCCATTTCAACTTACCATTTGCTCAAGTGTCTTAGAAAGTGCTGCTTAGAGGCAGTGCAGACTCTTTTGATGTACTGTTCATTATGGTCTGCTTATGCTTTAGTCTTCCTTACCACAAAGTGTGTGCTTTAAATGCACTTAGATTGCTTTTCTTAAAATTGAGGCACTGAGATAAGAGTTGAGAGGCTCTGATGACAGTAGCTGCTGCTGATTGCACTTCACTGGAAGTGTTGGACTGAGGTTGGTAGGGACCAGTAGTGCTACTGCAGACAAACTTCAGAGTTTTTTCCTTTATTCTTACAGCCATAAAATCTGGCAGTTGTATTGTGCACACAGCCTGGGGAGGGCTTTCTGTTAGGTGACTCCTTCAGCTGTTGACAGAAAATCATCTGTAGTGGCAAGAATAGACTTTTCAAATAGTGCTGACAAATTGCTCATCTGAGCATGTCTTCCATTGGGGTAGCTGATGTATGTCTGGCAGAACTGTAGACTCTGATGGTTGTAAATGAGTAAGAGTATCACAAAATTACTGATGTCCAGAGGGACCTCTTCAAATCATCTATTCTGACACACAAAGGAGGGTCACCAGGAGCCAGTTGCTCAGATATGTATCCAGACAGGTTATAAATATCTCCAAGGATGGAGAATCCACAACCTCTCTGGGCAACATGCTCCTGTTGACCACCCTCAGAGTAAAAAAGACATTCTTATATTTAAATGGAATGTCATATACCAGTTTGTGACTATTGACTCTTGTCCTGCCACTCTGAAGAAGAGTTTGGCTCTGTCTTCCTTACCTATTCCCCTCATCTGCTATTTGTACATATTGATGAGATCCTACTGAGCTGTCTCTTTTGGCTGAACAATCTGAGCTCTCCCAGTCTCTCCTTGCATGACAGACCCTCCAATCCCATAGTCACCTTCTTGACAGTCACTGGACTCATTCCAGTATGTCACGTATCAGGGAGCCCAGAACTGCGCCCAGCACTTTTTTATTATTCAAAGCTGCACTTTGCTTCCTACTGCTCCCCTGAACCCCCACCTTATTTCTTTGTGTCCCTGCCCAGGGATGGGTGGCCTGTGTCTGCAATTCCACTGGGGTGTCTGCATGTGCCCTTCAGCCCCACTCTACTGTTCTAGCTGCCCGTTTCCTAAATCATCTGCTGGGAGGCCCTGTGCTCTCCTCTGACTGCCCGAAATTCTGGTGCACACCAGGGTGCTTGCACTGGTGACAGAAACTTTAGGAATCTACAGTTCCACACCAACAGCTCTGCCCAGCACAGGGCAGCTCATGGCTTCTTCCCACATCCCTCTTCAGCCTCCTCCTTCCCAGCCCCTGCTGCTCACTGTCAGCACACTCCCACAGGTGCAGGGAATTGCCTTTCCTTTTGCTGAATTTCACGTGTTTCCCATTAACCCATTTCTCCAGCCTGCTCAGGTCTCTTGGGAATGACCCTGCAGCATGACCCTCTGGTGTATAGAACTCTCCTTCCATTTCTGTAGAGGGCATGCTCACCCCCATCTTCCAGGTCTTTAAAGAAGGTGTCCAGTAGAACTGTTGCAGTATCAGCCCTTGAGAGAAACCAGTAGCCACTGGCTGGAGCTGGAGGAGGTGTTGCTGATCCCAGTGAATGAGGCAATGCATCCAGTTTTCAGTCCATTTGTCTAGGTTGTATTTCATCAGTTTGTCTGTGTGCAGAGCAGAGTCAGAAGTCTTGCTGAGTCAAGATAAACAACATACACAGCTTTCCCCTCATCCACAAAGCATCTCATTATAGAAGGTTATCAGGTCTCTCAGGCATGATTTCTTGTTCATAAATCAATGCTCGTTGCTCCAAATAATCTTTTTGTCCCTGAGATCTTTTGAAATGAATTTCATTGAATTCATTGGTTTCAAGAATTGGTTGCTTCACCATCCCTCCACAGATCAAAGTGAGGCTGACTGGCCTGTAGTTCTCCAGATCCTGCTTCTCAGCCTCCTTGAATCTGAGTGATATTTGCTTTCTTCCAGTCCTCAGGAACCTTGCCTGTGAATCTATGATTCTATGAGAAGTTGCAGTGATCAGTAGAGGTCACTTATTTTCAAAGATAATTGAGAGTGGCCTTGTGATGGCAGCATGCATGGGTACATCTCATTAGGTCCCACGGACTTGTGGCTGTGAAGTTTTTTTCATGCTCCTTCACCTGGACATCCTCCACAGAGGGTAAATCTTTCTTGCTGCACACTCTTCCACTCATCTCAGGAACCTGTGATTCCTAAAGAAGGCACTGAGGACATTGACACTACGTCACCAGACGTTTTCCCTCTTTCAGCAGCAGGCTGACGTTTTTGCCAATCCTCCTTCAGCTTCTGATGGACACTCAGAAACCCTTCTTGTTGCCCTTCATTCCCCTTGCTGGGTTCAGATGGTCTTTTGATTCCTGAGTTCCATCCCTGTGTGATCAGGTGGTGTCTCTACATTCCTCCTGGGTCATCTGTCCCTTCTTCCACTTCTTGGGTGTTTCTTTTTCTGTGCCTGAGTCACAGTTATATTGCCAGGGAGACTCTGGCTAAACACAGATGAACAATCAAACACGACAGATTTTATTCATATGTTTTGAGCACTCCTGATTTTCTGCAATCCTTTGAATTCTTAAAGGGGGAAAAGGAAGACTCAGTTTTGGCTCCTGAAGTGAAATTTGTTACACAGAACCACCAGGTCCTCTGCATTGTTGCTTACAACCCTGAAAAGCAAAGAGTATTTGTAAATTTATCCAAGTTCAGCATATGACACTAAGGGGAAAAAAATATTCAGCTGTTGGCCAACTACTCTCCAATGGGAACATTTCAGAATGTGGTATATCAAAGCACTCAGGGACTTATTAATACACTGTTTTGGAGTGTATTTCCAGCTTTTAATACCTAATTTTATTCAAGAACTACAGAAACTCAAATGACAGGAAAGGCCATCTTGAAGAGCCCAGTCTTTTCTCTGTGTAATTAATTCTAATGAAGCTAGAAAATAAGGCTGCCTTTATGGAGAAGTGGGAAAGGATGCAAAAGCAGATGCTACCATAGCACAACAGGGAAAAGCCTAGAAGATGGCCAAGGAGTATTCTGCTTGTGTAGCCACTGAGAAAAATTTATTGATTGCATCTCATGAGACCTAAGTTAAGGAAAACATTAAAAAAGAGAGAATCCATAATGAGAGAGAGAGAGAGAGAGAGAGCATGTGACACAGAAGGTGTGCATACAGTAGGAATGGTCTGGAGTGCCAATAACTTATAGAACAATGAAAACAAGAAGCTTTAAGATAGTTTGATCCAGGATGTGTCAGTCAGAGCAACCTGTTGTGTTACAATATAGGACCTCCTGAGTAAAAATTACTAGTGTCAGCTTGGGAAACGATAACTTAAAAAAGAAGAGTAGATTATTTTATTGTAGTGGAACAAAAAAAATCTTTGTTAAATGGAAGGAAGTTTCAGGCAACTTTGTCTCAGACTTACTCATAATGTATCTCCCTCATGCAAAACTTAAACAAAATAATGATTAAAGATTGACCAAACATTATCAGGTTTTTCAAGGTTAATACAGTTTGTTAACTCTTATATAGGAACCTCATGTATATTAATGACAAAATTACTAGGCATGATATTAGTGGGTATGATGCAAGCTTTATCACAGGTACTGTGTGGTACAAAGCCTGACTGTATGTGACCTGTCACTTTAATTTAATTACCTTCCAGATTTCACTATTAAAATATTTTTTCATTCCAATAACACTTCATTCTCTGGTAAAAGATGAATTGTTTAGTTGGTGTTTAGCTATTCAGTACATCTGAGCTCTTGTACTGTAAACAGCTGGAAGCAGTGATCATTACTGAAAAGTATTAATGAGCTCAATTAAACTTCAAACAGTGCATGATTTTCATCATTTTCCATCTCTGCTGGATTTCCCCACAAACCCACTTAATTTAAATTGTTTGTGAACTGATACCCCCTCATGCTGACAAATTAATACAGATATACTTTTTGATATCTTGTCAGAGAAGTCATGTGCAAAGAGGGAATCCAAGATTTGCATGGATAAACACATCATGTATTTTGACAGGCCTCTTATAGAAATAGCTATAATAATATAAAAAATGTGAGTATCAAACCCTTCGTATAATTTCATTCTGCAATGCAGCTGTTTTCTGGATTTATAATGACAGACCTGATTTTTCACCCTCCTTTGAGTTTGTCCTATGGAAACTCCAGTAATTCAAATGGAGGCAGAAGAAAATTTGGCAGAATGTATTTTTCTGTGCAGCCAGCAATTCCTCATACAGCCACTTGTGTCGTGTCTGCCAGCACTGCATACAGCCTACAAGTTATGTCCAGATTATGAAAATCAGTAATAAAGCTTCATACTCTATCATACCTAACACTGATGAGTGTGTGAAAGTAGCAGTGAGAGTTTTTGGGAGAAACAATATGAGTCAAATGGTTGGCTGCAATCAAAATTTTTTATCATCATTTAATTTGCAAAATAAATAAGAAAAAACCCTATAGAATAATGTTGAGAGAAAAAAATTAATGTGCTTGAGTATCTGTAACACTTTCTGTTCCATACTTGACTTTTCCACCACCTAGTGTTTACTCTGAGGATGTGTTATTGGTGCTGCAGGAAGCAGAGGCACTAAGTTCATTATATTGAACATACTCCAAAGCTGATGTGAAAAATAAATACCAGTTAATAACCTTAACATTTTTGTTTGAGGACGATACGGACCCTGACTATACTGACAGTGATTAAACATCCTGAAAGATTGATCTGAGACGTATTGGGAAAACCCAGATATTGAGAATATACACCTGTCTGCCAGATGTGTGTTGCAACAACAAGGGTGAAGAAGGAAGAATACCCTGATGATTAAGCTTCAGGGTTTATTTTCAGACTTGGGTGTGTGAGTTACAGTGAGTGCATGGATTTGATTTCCCATAAAACCAACTCCTCTTCATCAAGCTTCTCCTATTTTTGCTCCTTGGTTAATGCACGTGTAAGCACATAAACATGAAAACCAACTTATTTTAGTCTGTCATGTACAGCATCCCCAACAAATGAGATGCATACATTTGAATGTTATAAGAGCTGCAATAAGCTTGGATGTGCAATGTTGTGAAGAAAACTTTATTATTGCAGCTCCTGTACAGTAAAGATTGGAGCAAAAAATTCCAGAATTTTATTCATGGAGTGAAGTCTCTTGAGTGAGAAAGACCTCATAACAATATTAACCCACAACAGACTACAAGATGATGAAAAGAGTTTCACAAAGACTTCATGGACTCCATCTGGCCTGAGTGTCTTGCTCTGAGCTATTGCACTGGAAAGTGGCTTTCTAAATAGA